>NC_086445.1:327018025-327331775 GCF_028390025.1 Pseudophryne corroboree | reverse complement strand
ACCCCCTGGTTTGTGGAGCAGAGCAAACACAAGATATATAGGAAATATATAGTAAAATAATAATTAATTTAAAATAAATTACATAGAATTGTTGTATATTATTGTATTCTATTATTGTATTTATATTTTTATTATAATTTGTGAAGTCTGTAGAGCTATTATTGTATACCTTCACTCCCATATGTCTTGTTTTCTCTTCCATAACCCCATTAATTAACTTACTTTATACCTCTTTAAGAATCTCAGCTCTTTGTCCAGTCTTTCGGTCACTAGCCATAGGTATCTTCTCCACTGACAGGCACTGATGCATCATGACAATGTCTCTCACCATGGGGTGAGAGAAATGGGATCCAGGGGTGCTTCGTAAGGTAACCAGGAAAGGCTCTTAAAGGGGCAATGATGGTTCACCATGGCCATCACCCACACCGAATAACATTCCTGGTAGAGATGAAAGTTTCAGTAATCCGTGAACTGAACCCACCCGAACTTTGGAATTTGAGTCCGTATCCAAGTCCAGCTCTTGATTTCCTGCCTTACTTGGATCCAAAATCAAGGCAAAATGTCATCATCCCGCTGTCAGTTTATTGAAGGTTTTGGGTTCTATAAAGGTCCCCGGTGATGTCCGCCATTTTCACTTCGGCTGTGGAGAGTGTTCTGGACAGACATGTCTGTATTAGTACTGTGTTGTCTGACTGGCATGGGGCTGATGTATTGGAAAGGGGTGCTCTGTCTGCTGTACCTGAAAGGAGTGCTCTGTCTGCTGTTTCAGTCCAGGGGTGCTCTGTCTGTTGTATCTGAAAGGGGTGCTCTGTCCATACATCCAGGGGACTCTGCCCAAGTATTAATTAAATTAACCCAGTAACATCCAGGGGCTGGTGTGCACTATCAGTATTAGTCCGGGGGTGCTGTCATCTTGTGTATCTGACAAGGAGTGATCTGTCCATATACATCCAGGGGCTCTGCCCCAGTGTTAAAAAAATCCCAGTATACTGTGTATAAAGTGTAGATACATCCAGGGGCTTGTGTTGTATACATCAGTGTCAGTCGAGGGGTGCAGTGTTGTCTGGTGTATCTGACAAGGGTTGCTCTGTCCACCTAGGGATGATCTGTCTATCCATCCAGGGGCTCTGCCCCAGTGTACAATTAGAATAATAAAAGCTAAAAAGCCTAAAATATAATTATAAAAAATATTTTTTTTTTGCTTGTGCTGTACCCCAGTGTACTATCAATATTTTATTTAATTTTATAAGTACTGTGACACTGCCAGTCAGACCGTATTATATTATTATTATTTCGTACCTATAATTGTGTGTGCTGTGCCCCATTTCATTCATGTTTGTGGATAGATATGGAGGACGAACAATTGAGAGGAGAGCGAGAAGCACGTACTAGTGGTACAGGTGCTGCCAGCAGTCATGGCGATACAAGTTGTCAACATCATTTACTAAGGCCGATGCCCAGGGGACTAGAGGGCATAAGTCAGGGTATGTAAAGTCATTTAACTTTAGAGTGGTAAAGAAAAAAAATCAAAAGGAAAGTTAGCTGCAGAGACAGTAAGACAAATTGCAGTCAGAATCAGAACCATCAGACATTCCTGATGAACGTTTAGGGATGTCCACGTCAGCTTTGTGTGAGTCTGATATTTCTCATACTGTCCTCATAGAGAAGCCTCTTTTACCTCCTACCACCATTTCTGCACCATCCTCACATGTGCAGTACAAGTAAAGATGGTGATGATGAGGAGAACATAATAGAAATTGAGGATTCATGTGCGGAACTGGAACAAGATGAGAGGGATATGTGTGTACTTCTACTATCTGGCACTGAGGATGTTGACGATGATGTTTGTGTAAGTCAGCCACCCGTGGCTGCAGTTGTTGACCGTGATAAAAAGAAAGCCATTCCAATGTCTGGCCATTAGACAAAACAGCCATCTCTTGGGTGTGGCATTATTTTTACCACAATCCTGATAATGTTGTGAAAGCATCTGCTCTATTTCTGAGACCAAAGTTAGCAGAGGTAGGAATGTTAGCCATCTAGGCACCTCCTCCGTGTCACGTAATTTGTTGTGTAAACATTATATTTATTTTAGATGATTACAATGTAATTAATACCCTCATTATCAACATCCTCATTACTGATCGGAGGTAGTCTTTTGAAAAAAATAAATTGTGAGGGCCCAAACAAACCACTCATTTCAGCCACAAGTGACAGTCCCTGTCGCTAAAATTATAGGTTTGTTGAACCTGCATGTCCTATTTAATATATACAACGCAAGGGAGGGTGGGAGGGTCCAATGACAATTCCATCTTGCACCTCTTTTCTTTGCATTATGTGCTGTTTGGAGCATTGCTGACTGTGATGACAAACATTTATATAGTTTATTAAACTGCCACCCTGTCTTCCACTGCAGTGCCATTCTGTTTCCTAGATGCGTCATGTTGGAAGTTTAAGTGCTGCCCACTGCTGATGCTTAGCTTAGTCATCCAGCTACCTCGGTGCAACCTTTTGACCTAAACTGGATGAAAACAATATTGTGAGCTGTAAGGTGGTCAAAATTGACTTGAAATGAGTGGAAATTAATGTTATTGAGGTTAATGATACTGTAGGAACAACAAAAGTCCCCAATTCTGTGATTTCTGTGATCCAAAACAAATACAGATCCAAAACGCTAAATTGAGTTAGAGGCAAAACAAATACAGATCCAAAACAAGAACCCAAAACCCGAGATTTGGGCCGGCGCACAATACTAGTTTTCTCTTTGTATTCTTTTTTCACTGACAAACACCTACAGCATTAATATTAGTCATTTATCATACCTCAATCTTAGAGGCTCATATCAGCCTTCCCTGTACATCACATACTAATTTGACATGCTGTATTTTAGATGCTGTCTTTATGATCAGAATCCAATTTCAACTTCATTTTGTGCAGGTTGTTGCCTGCTTATACATTGTGCTTCTATTTACTATCTCTTTGAATTTCTGGACTCTCACCAGTGATCCATTGGTATACGGTAGGGACTTGTCACTACCCTATATATCTCTGCATAACGCTGGCAGCAGATCCTCCTGTATATTCCCTCATCTTTTCTAATTCTGAATTTTTCTGCATACTCTCTATTATGGGAACTCTCATCAGTGATCTCAGAGTATAACGGGTATTGATATCCCTACTATCATACCACACTGTAAATGCCTGACTCCATCCGATCTTGGAGGCAAAGGAGTGTTGGGCTTGGTCAGTACTTGGATGGGGGGCCTCCTGGGAAGACTAAGTTTAGTAGAGGTTTAAGTGATTGGCAGACTTTGTGCCTAACACTGACAGCAGATTAGCAACTTTTTTCTATTTGTCTTTTCTCTATTCTTCCAGATAACCTTGTACGATTATTTATATATAATACCTTTATATTTACAAACTTCTTATGGTAATTATTTATGAAGCATTTTCTTTGTAAGCATACCCGTGAGTCCATTGAGTATTAACCCTTTATGGGTCCCATTGATTGACACTGACGATTTATTCATTAACCCTATGAGGGCTTTCATTGATTAACATTTTGACATCACACTTTTTGATTTTGTCTATATGAGATTAGCTCATGTATTATTTGCATTCTAGTGTGAATACCAAATTGCTTTCTAACAAATATTTAAAATGCCCGCTCTAATATATATTGTAGATGCCTGCACATCTTATTACCATGTGCTGTGAATGTGCGCTATACATCGCAAAACACTGCATCCCATAAGAGAAAACAATATACCCACACATTATCTGAGTTCCAAAGCTCATTGATGTATATATTTGTTATTAAAAGGATATGTATTCAATATATCCCAATGTACAGTATACATATAGTTACATGGTTACAATTCATACAGTAAGCAGTTAATACATACAGTTACAGTTACAGGCCAGCAAATACATCACCATATCTTCCTCATATAGAAGTCTTCCCTCCATATCACTCTCTATCTCTCTGTAAATAAATTCAGGAACTGGTCTGGCAGCACCTCCATCATCGTCTGGGACAAAACAGCAACTCTCTCCTGTGTGTCTCTGTAATGTGTTATCTAGTTTGGGGGAGTGCACACATCTAGTCTAAGGGAGGGAACTTTCTCATTCATGATGAGTCACTGGTCTGTTCGTATGCAAAGTTCAGCCTTGAAGACATCAAAAGGGGCTGGCCTGAGTTTCCTGTCCACCACCTGTTTGGAAATGTCTATTGTCCTAGTAAGAGTGATTTTAGCTTTCATACATTTAATCATAACTACTTGTTGCAATGTCCTACAACTTAATAACAAGTATCAAATGAATGTACACATTAATCTGGTTGCTTTAATACCAAATATGACAGGTCGACACTAGACATCACAGATGTACAACTTTTTAAACTTTGTGTCTGTTTTTTATATGTATAATCTGGATATACCAACTGTTTAACTTTTACATTTTTGATTAATAAATATACTACGTTTTAATTTTTCCATATTCTAATCAACTATTGACTCTCCTAAGAGTGCACCCAAAAAAGAGTCTTCTTTCTTTTTCTTCTTTTGGTCGAGCTCCTAAAAGAGGTCAGGAAAAAAAACAACCTAGAAAGGATAGCTTGGTTACTATACTATACTAAGTACTATAGAATAGTGACAATTAATAAGAAATTGACCATGTAAGAGAAGATAGTTCCCAAATATATGAGTACATCACATGATGTGTGCCAAAACAAGGCAGCTGTAAAAAGTAAAAACTACACATACAGTACCTTCCAATAGTCCAGATTTTGGTGAGACAGTCTTAATTTTAGGATCTCTAAGGGATAGGCCTCATTACAAAGTGACCATTATCTCAAGTAAATGGAGACATACTGTAGTAGGTCAGTTTGACTAGAGTTTGGGTGTATTATGGATCGTACAAATTCGAGCATATGTAATAGGGTAAGAGTTTGCCGGAGGTGCTGTATGCCGATCAATCTCAGACAATATTTTTAAAGTGGCAATATTAAGCAAAACCATGCCTTGTAAATGAATGCCGCTTTAAAAAAAAGTCCAAGATCAGCCAGTATCCCGCACCTCCAGCAAACTCTTACCCTATTACATATGCCCCCTATTGCCTAACACAGACCTGATCGCAACGCTGTGTTTTCGCACAGCCTGCGATCAGGTCTAAACTGCGCATGCGTATACACCGCAATGCGCAGGTGCGTCGCATGGGTACAAAGCGGATCGCAGCTCAGCAAAGGGTTTGTGTGAATAATCCATTCGCATGGGAGTTCGCAAGGAAATTGACAGGGAAAAGCCATTTGTGGGTGGAAAAACGCAGGCGTGTCCATGCGTTTGCAGGGAGGGTTCCTGACGTCAATTGCGGTCCCAGACAGGCTGAAGTGTTCGCAGCAGCTGAGTAAGTCCTGGGCTACTCAGAGACTGCACAAAATCTGTTTGTACAGCTCTGATACAGCAGTGACGTGCGGTGGGGTGAGGCAGGTGAGGCAGAGCCTTTCCTGTCATACTAACGTTTGTGCCAGAGTTTTGACTGTATAAAGTATTTGAAAAATACAAAGAATTTGTTAGAAATATCTTCTTGGCATTATTTTAATCATTTTTATAGCCATAACTCTGGAGTAAAAAGTCTATGGCAGATGAGGCAGTGCCTCACCTGTCTATCTTTTCCACATATCTTTGATCAAATCTCACCAAATTTCTAGGAGTTTATACTGCTGCACCTGTGTATAATGCCCAGATGTACCCTTTGGCTCATATATGTCGCTCCAATCTGGCTCTGGTGCTGGCCAGTGCCTCCTGACCAATTTAGCTCACTGCACGTTCCTGCAGTGCTACACATGCGTACGCACACTTGCAAAGCGAATATATACGCTACCCTATGGGCGGCGACTATGCATATGCAGGACTGCAAAAAAAACTAGCGAGTGAACTGGTCTGAATTAGGCCCCTTGTGTCTTGATTTTACATGTTATTGTTATTTTAATTTCATATATAGTGTATTTACATGAATACATTTGTGTATGTCTACTGTTAGCTAGGTTTATCACAGCTTGTAGAGAGATAAAGTGGAGAGAAATGAAACACCAATCAGCTCTCAACTGTCATTTTACAGACTGTGTATGAAATATGACAGAAGCTAATTAGATGGAATTTTATCTGTCTACACTTTATCTCTCTACATGCTTTGATAAAACTAGCCTATACAATTGTGTAGAGCTACAGATGGAAAAGGTTCATTTTTCCATCGCTAAAAATGGTAGACAATCTAAGTTAATGTATTATTATTATTATTAATAAGGATTTGATTGAAAGGGCCATTTCATTATTTTCAAAGCACTGTTTGCATTAAGACTCTCATTGTCACGTGCAGAGGTTTTTGTGGATTCAGTTTGGATTCTTGTCTTGGAGAACTGGAGCCTGAAAGGTAGCTGACTTAATTTACTGCTTGCTCATTAACATATGAAAGCATTAAAACTAATACCAGGTAGTTGTTGAGAACAAAGATCAGGGGCGCAGAGTCTAATTACACCAGTGGTCTTCACGAGAGACAACCACAAGGAGATTTGGGCTTCGCTGCACCCGGCGTGCAGACCATGGCCCCCTGTCTGGGTCACCTGATACTAGCACTGGATAGATACTGATGATGATTTGCATGATGTGGACCGGAAGTAGAACTGGAGCTGGAAGCATGAAACAACTGAGCATGGGGAAATGCAGAGGAGGCTAATAACCGGCCCTACTGGACTGGACTGGTCTTGCTGAACAGACAGAATTGAGTGGGACTTGATGACTGGACAGATCTGAATCAGACCAGACTTGATGAACAGGCTGAACTGAACTGGACTTGATGACTAGACTGAACTGAACCAGACTTGATGAACAGGCTGAACTGAACCTGGACTTCATGACTGAACTGAACCGAACCAGAATTGATGAACAGGCTGACTAGACGGAACCAAACTGCACTATTCCCTTCATGGACAGGACCCAGATGTTGCATCAAGTGAGGGCGTAAGATCTCTGCCGCCCTTACAGCATGTTAGCTCGCTACACTTCAGGCCCGGTGTCTTGCTCCGTTCGCTCACTACAGGCTACTATAACAAACAGTTTGTGACATTGACACAGTGCATTATGGGAAAGGTCCTCTCCGCAAAGGGAATCTAGATGCTACATAAGTCCATTTAAGACAGACACAGAGGCCCGGGAGCAATGCTGGACAGACCGCCAAGCGTGAACACTGGAGCGTCCAGATGGGTAAGTGTCGGGACATCCGCTGCACACTCTGCCGAGTTGTGACACTCATATTTTGCCTTTTTCTTTGCTTGTTGTGTATATTGTGATCCTGCCTCTTCTCCTTCTATATCACAAGTGGAACTTTCTTCAGTTTCTCCTTGCTGTAATCGGCCCTCTTAGAGCACATGAACTATCAATGAGTACTATGCCTGGAAGGATTCTTTGCTGTTTTACCCTTGAGAGTGATACTGGATGCCTGTGGTATTGTTTTACAGAACTGCCACTGTCATCCATTATTTAGCACTACAAAGAGATAGAGAGTTCAGGCTCAGGCATTAATCTGCTCAGTGTATTGGACATGTCCTGATGTTACACTTTTAATTGTTAGGAGGAACACATATATATCTTTATAATGAAAGGTACCCCAAACCATTGACTGACTGTATTGCACACTAATATCCAGTTTTCCCTTCAGTCTAGGAAACTGCTGTTTGTATTGAACTTGCTTTGTCTAAGAATAAATAAATAAAGGGAGACTTTGAATAGAAATGACAGGCAATTTTGTCACAGTTACCTTGAACTACATTACTAACCATTACCTTTTACTTTAAACCGTATCATAACAGCATAGATGAGAAGTCAATAAAACGTTCCCTTTTCTATCAGTTGCACAACTTGTTTTTCATTACATACTGTATATTTTTGTGTCTGTAGGCTATATTCATCTCCAAAAAAAACACTGAATTTATTTTAAAGCTGGAGATGACAAAATTTGGACTGACCAAGAAAGTGGTATAATGAGAGACAATGTAAGTCACATCTATAATGTTAGAACACTAACAAGTCACAATTTGTTATAGCTTTACAAATAGATGAACAGGTAGAGCAGGCAAAACAACTTGCATGTAATGTTTATGTACATTGTTGCAATTGCATCTCCTTAATTTAGTAAACTAATTTGTCAGCAGTGGTATATGGTATATGTGGTTTCTCTATGACGGGTTTGTGGTTTCTCTGAAGAGGGCATACATTGAGACTGGAGGGGGGGAGGTTCAGGGGAAATTTAAGGAAAAATTACTTCACAGAAAGGGTAGTGGATAAGTGGAATAGCCTCCCATCAGAGGTGGTAGAGGCTAAGACTGTAGGGCAATTTAAACATGCATGGGACACGCATATGAATATCATTACAAAGAATTGAGGTTAAAAAAGGGTTGAGATTGCCTAAAGGATAAAATAAAAAATGGGCAGACTAGATGGGCCAAGTGGTTCTTATCTGCCGTCAAATTCTATGTTTCTATGTTTCTATGTAAATTGTTCCTCCCTTGGCTGATAGTGGCTTCGCTATTCACGCGGGTGTGGTATGGAAGGTAGATAGTAACTAGGTCGACAGTGTCTAGGTCGACCACTATTGGTCAACAGTAACTAGGTCGACAGGGTCTCTAGGTCGACATGGTCTTTAGGTCGACATGGTCTAGGTCGACAGGTCAAAAGGTTGACATGAGTTTTTTATTTTTTTGGGTGTCGTTTTCTTCAAAGAGTGACCAGGAACCCAAATTAGTGCACCGTGTCCCCTCGCATGGCTCGCTTCACTTGCCATGCTTCAGGCAAGGTGCCTCGCTTGGCTACCGCTTCACTCGACACAGATTACCATTCCAATCGTAGTCCACGTGGTTTGTTAAGTATGAAAAGGTTAAAAAAAACGTGCAAAACCTTTTGACCTGTCGACCTAGAACATGTCAACCTAGAGACCCTGTCAACCTAGAAACCCTGTCAACCTAGTTACTGTCGACCACTGTCTACCTAGTTACTGTCGACCTAGAGACCGGATCCCATTCACGCATGAGATCACACTGGCCAAAATGTCAACTGTTTGCATAGAAATATAGAAGAGTTTGACACTGCAGCGTGCTATGGTTTTTTTTTCAAAGTTGTTAGCAAACCCAAAAAATAAGCAATTGGGCAAAGTCATGCTGCACTGCAGGTAGAGAAGATGTAACATGTGCAGGGAGATTTAGATTTGGGTGGGTTAAATTGTTTAGGTGCATGGTAAATACTGGCTACTTTATTTTTACACTGCGATTTAGATTTAAGTTCACTTTTAAATACTAGGCCCCAGAGAGCACATAATACAAAGAAGAAAAAGATGTGCAATGAGGTCGCTGGATGACTAAGCTAAGTGACACAAGTGGGCAGCATGAACACCTGGCCCATATGGGAGTGGCACTGCAGTGGCAGACAGGATGGCAATTTTAAAAACTATGCCCTAAAGAGTAGAGCCGGCCATAGGCATATGCAAACTAGGCAATTGCCTAGGGCATTTGATATGCCTAGGGGCATTATCAGCTTCTGCTGATTAAAATGATATGTGGCATGCCTATAGTCTGTATGTAGCATTTCATATGCAGATACAGCCACAGTCTTACACAGTATATAGGCATGCTGCATATCAGTTTAATCAGCAGAAGCTGCTTGTGCATCCTAGCCACATAGCAATGCAAATAAGATGCATTTTCATTAAAAAAAGGTGCCCGACATTAGCATTGATGCAAGATTTGTGAGGACACATCTGTATCCAAGCAGAGGCAGAGGTCACAGTGTTAGTGGAATTGTGAGTGCTGTGTGCATGTGAGTGGGTTGGTTGTGCAGTAGTGTTCAGAATATGTGTAAGGAGCATTATGTGTGTCATGTAAAAATGCATTAATAATGTGCAACATATGTGTAAAGGTCCACTATGTGTGTCATTATGTGTATAAGGGCATTAATAATGTGCGGCATATGTGTAACAGGGTACTACTGTATGTGTGTCATTATGTGTATAGGGGCACTAATAATGTGCAGCAAATGTGTAGGGGGCACTACGTGTGTCATTATGTGTATAAGGGCATTACTAATGTGCGGCATATGTGTAAGGGACATTATGTGTAAAAGGGCATTAATAAAGGTTGTCATAATGTGTAAGGTGCATTATGTTTATAAGGACATTAATGTGTCTTATATGTGTAAGGGGCATTACTGTGTGGAATTGTGTATAAATGCATTACTAATGTGTGGCATTATGTGTATAAGGTGCTCTACTATGTGGCGTTGCATATAGAAAGGGCACTACTGTGTCGTCTAATCTGAATAAACAACAATAATTTGTGGTGTAATGTGAATAAGGAGCAATTCAGTGTGATGTAATGTGAATAAGGGGCTCTACTGTGAGTAGTAACATTTATAAGGTAAAGTGACACTACTGTGGGATGTAATATGAATTATGGACACTATCGCAAGATAAAATGTGAATAAAGTTGCAGTACTGTGTGGCGTAATTGGAATTGGGGTTACTATTGTGTGGTCATGCCCCTTCCCAGCAAGAATATGCCCCTTGTTGGGCTGTGCTTCAAATGTGCGAACTGTTCCTATTTAAAATACAGGGGGTACAAGGACTGCTATGGGTGAGGGGTGATGGTGCTGGGAAAGAGGTGCAAGGTCAAAGGCAAAACCAGTGGTGGTGCTAGGGGGCACCAGCCAAAATCTTGCCTAGGAAATCATATTGGTTAGGGCAGGCTCTGCTAAAGAGCACATAATGCATAGAAAAAAATGAGAGGTGAAAAATGGAATTGTCCTTGGGCCCTCCTACCCACCCTTATGTTGTATAAACAGGACAGGGCTGTAACATGAGACCCAGGCTGAGGCATCCCATATGTCCCTACAGTTGGCATCAACCTGCAGTGTTGGCACCTAGCAGACACTTGGAGCTCACTTGAGGAGACACTGGGATGCGCTGACCGGAACCGGAAGTGACGAGTGCGCGACGTGCACGCACAGGAGGAACCCGGGAGCTGTAACTAGAGAGGGAGCTGGGAGCCAGGACCATGGCTAATGGGGGAGCCAGGAGCCAGGGACCGTGGCTAACAGGGTAGATGGAACCAGGGGCCTGGAACGGGAAAGCCTGATGGAGAGAGGCTGAGAGAAGCTGACAGTACAGAGATGCTGAAGGGGAGTCAGGCGCAGGGCAGGCTCCAGGCCTACTAGCAACCTGAGCGAGAATATGTAAAAGCGCCCCCCCTCCCTTAACCCCTATGTGCGTGCCGAAGTCGCGCACTCCAGGAAAAGTGGACATGGCCTCTGGAAAAGTGGGCGTGGCCTCATAACTTCATATTATTAGACTACAAATAAATATATTTTCACATACCCACTACGCACACAATTAGCAGCCTTACACATAACAGCCACAGTAGTGTTCCTGACACACAATGTCTCCAGTATAGTGTCAGATACACAATGTCTCCAGTATAGTGCCAGATACACATAATGTGCAGTGCCAGATAGACATGATATGCCCCCCAGCAGTGCCAGCTACACATGACATGCCCCGTAGCAGTGCCAGCTACACATGACATGCCCCACAGCCATGCCAGCTACACATTACATGCCCCCCAGCAGTGCAAGCTACACACAATATGCCCCCCAGCAGTGCCAGCTACACATGATAGTGTGCACTTTTTAGGGCAGGGTGCTGATCACAGGGAGGGCACATTTTTAAGTTAGGAGGGAAAAATTATGTACATACTGTAATGCTTGGTGCTCATCTACCTACATGCCAAAGCTTCGGCGTGCAGCAAAAAAAGGGCGTTGCTTCGTGGGGAAGGTGCATGGCCACATAATAGTGGCAATTCGCATTACACTGCACAGTAGTGCAGCTAATACACATTGCACCAGGTAGAACCTCCTATACACTTTGCGCCAGGCAGAGCACATGAGACACTTTGCGCCAGGCAGTGCACGTTAGACACTTTGCGCCAGGCAAAGCACGTTAGACACTTTGCGACAGTCAGAGCACTGAGACATATTGTGCCAGGTAGAGCACTGAGACATATTGCGCCAGGTAGAGCACTGAGACACATTGCGCCAGGTAGAGCACTGATACACATTGCGCCAGGTAGAGCACTGAGACACATTGCGCCAGGTAGAGCACTGAGACACATTGCGCCAGGAAGAGCACTGAGACACATTGCGCCAGGTAGAGCACTGAGACACATTGCGCCAGGTAGAGCACTGAGACACATTGTGCCAGGTAGAGCACTGAGACACATTGCCTCGGATGCACATAGCCAAAGATGCCTAGCGGGAAAACTACATGATATGCTCCCCAGCCGTGCCAGCTACACATGACATGCCCCCCAGCAGTGCCAGCAACACGTGACATGCCCCCCTGCAGTGCCAGCAACACGTGACATTCCCCCCAGCAGTGCCAGCAACACATGACATGCCCCCCAGCAGTGCCAGATAAATGGCCACATAGTGTCAGATATGTCCCCACAGTTCCAGATACATAAATGCCCCTACAGTGCCAGATACATAAATGCCCTCACAGTGCCAGATATGCCCCCACAGTGCCAGATAAATAAATGCCCCCACAGTGCCAGATAAATAAATGCCCCCACAGTGCAGATATGCCTCCACAGTGCCAGATACATAAATGCCCCCACAGTGCAGATATGCCCCGACAGTGCAAGATACATAAATGCCCCTACAGTGCCAGATATGTCCCACAGTGCCAGATACATAAATGCCCCCAGTGCCAGAAACATAAATGCCCCCACAGTGCCAGAGACATAAATGCCCCCACAGTGCCACATACATAAATGCCCCCACAGTGCCACATACATAAATGCCCCCACAATGCCACATACACAAATGCCCCCACAGTGCCACATACATAAATGCCTCCAGTGCCAGAAACAGAAATGCCCCCACAGTGCCAGATACAGAAATGCCCCCACAGTGCCAGATAAATAAATGCCCCACAGTGACAGATAAATAAATGCCCCCACAGTGACAGATAAATAAATGCCACCACAGTACCAGATACATAAATGCCCCCACAGTGCCAGATACATAAATGGCCCACAGTGACAGATATACCCCCACAGTGCCAGATACATAAGTGCCCCCACAGTGCCAGATACATAAATGACCCCACATGCATAAATGCCTCCAGTGCCAGAAACAGAAATGCCCCCACAGTGCCAGATACAGAAATGCCCCCACAGTGCCAGATACAGAAATGCCCCCACAGTGCCAGATACAGAAATGCCCCCACAGTGCCAGATAAATAAATGCCCCCACAGTGACAGATAAATAAATGCCCCCCACAGTGACAGATAAATAAATGCCCCCACAGTGCCAGATACATAAATGCCCCCCACAGTGCCAGATATTCCCCCACAGTGCCAGATACATAAATGCCCCCACAGTGCCAGATACATAAATGCCCCACAGTGACAGATATACCCCCACAGTGCCAGATACATAAGTGCCCCCACAGTGCCAGATACATAATTGACCCCACATGCATAAATGCCTCCAGTGCCAGAAACAGAAATGCCCCCACAGTGCCAGATACAGAAATGCCCCCACAGTGCCAGATAAATAAATGCCCCCACAGTGACAGATAAATAAATGCCCCCAAAGTGCCAAATACATAAATGCCCCCACAGTGCCAGATATGCCCCCACAGTGCCAGATACATAAAAGCCCCCAGTGCCAGATACATAAATGCCTCCACAGTGCCACAGTGCAAGATAAATAAATGTCCCCACAGTGCCACAAACATAAATGCCCCCACAGTGCCAGATACATAAATGCCCCCACAGTGACAGATATGCCCCCACAGTGCCAGATACATAAATGCCCCCACAGTGCCAGATACATAAATGACCCCACAGTGCCAGATACATAAATGCCCCCACAGTGCCAGATAAATAAATGCCCCCAAAGTGCAAGATACATAAATGCCCCCACAGTGCAGATATGCCCCCACAGTGCCAGATACAAAAATGCCCCCAAAGTGCCATGCCCCCACAGTGCAGATATGACCCCACAGTGCAGATATGACCCCACAGTGCAGATATGACCCCACACATTTCCATTCATAAATCCCCCCCCAATACCTGCGGTGCTGGGAGGGGGAGGAGTGCTACTGTCTGAGGGCGTGGGCGGACTCCAAAATGGTTGTGTCTTGTGTGCGCTATGCACGCTGCGTGGCGCTGGCGTCTGACATCAGACACCGGCGTTGCACAGCGCTCACTGGCACACAACAGTTTAAGGCCAGGTAGCGCTGCACAGGGCCAGCTCCATTGACGAATATGGCATCGCCAGCGTGTGGCGCCCATTAAGGGTTGGCGCCCCATGCCGCCGCTCTATTCGAACATGCCTGGAGCCGGCCCTGATCAGGCGCTGCTGCTGCTGCTGCTGCTGGCTGGATGGAGACACTGAGAGGGAAACAAGGTGCTACTGCTGCTGGATGGTGCTGGCTGGATAGAGAGCTGAAGGAGAAGCTGGGACCTGGAAGCAGGTTGGACGGAGACACTGAGAGGGAAGCTGAGACCTGCTGCTGCTGCTGCTGCTGCTGCTACAGAAAGTCCTGACTTTAATAAGTATTAGCTTTCCTACTTTATTGTAAAAGTAATTGTTTGTCTTCTTTTCTCTCCCCCTTTGTCCTTGATTGTATTATCTATTTCTACACTGTTGTGAATATTGTTTCTCTTCACAGCTAGGCCATAGTAGATTATCGTATTGTATAGTTTGAATTGTTTATATTGTTTGTTTGTTTTTCTGAAGGGAATAGGGAGTTAGAGTTGTCAAGCAAATGGGTGGGTCCGTGATTTAGAATCTCACTCAGTGCATGTCGTGCAAGATGTATGCGCACCTGGAGCAACCATCCCAATGTGAATACATCTGTGAGAGGTGCTTGTAAATGGTTGCCCTGGAAGCCCAGGTAACTGATCTAGAGCAAACCATTATGTGACTGAGGGATTTTCACAATCTCAAGCAAAGGAGTTGCATGGGGGAACAACGGTAGACGAGGACAACCTGGTAGCCAGCTGGGTCACCGTTAGAAGGAAGAATAAAAGGGGGAGGCACGACATCTCTGAACTATAAAACCTCAACAAATTCGCCCAATTGGATGAAGATTCGGAAGATGGTAGTGAGGAAATGACGGAGCTGAAGGAGACTGTTCCTTCTAGCAACCAGAGGAGCGGTCCCTCCAGCACAGATGGGACAAAAGCAAGTGAGTTACCTAGTCAGATTGTGGTGGTAGGGGATTCTAATATCAGGAAGACAGATAGGGCAATCTGCTACCGGGACCGTGATCGCCGTACAGTCTGTCTCCTGGGTACTTGGGTATGTCACATCATAGACTGGTTAGAAAGATTGTTGGGAGGGTCGGGGAAAGACCCGGCGATCTTGGTGCACGTTGGCATCAACGACAGAGTTAGTGGTAGGTGGGATGTCCTTAAGAAATATTATAGGGACTTAGGCCAGAAACTAAAGGCAAGGACATCTAAAGTAAAATTCTCCGAAATATTACCTGTGCCACACACTAGCCAAGGGAGGCAGAGGGAGATTTGGGAGGTAATTGTGTGGAATAGAGACTGGTGTAGGAAAGAGGGGTTTGTGTTCCTGGAACACTGGGCGGACTTCTCAGTTAGGCACCATCTTTTTTGTTGCAATGGATTGCACCTTAATGAAGAGTTGGCAGCAGTGCTGGGGGGAAGGATGGTTAGGCGGTTGGAGGAGATTTTAAACTAGGAGCCTGGGGGGAGGGCTTAGCTAAAAACTACAGGTCATGCAGTGAGAATAGTAAGGATGGAGGTAGTGAACTAATTGGGGGTGAAGAAGGGGGGAGGGAAAGAGCAGCTGGCAAGGGTATTAACGAGGGTATTACTGATGGTATTGCCAAAACACTAGCTAATGACGATTATGGGTCATGAATACTGCATATAGAAAATGATGTCCCTAGCACAAGGGGGAATACTTATCTTTATTGCATGTATGTAAATGCTAGAAGCCTTACAGGGAAAAAGGGGGAACTAGAAGTCCTTGCAGCAAGCAAACAGTATGACATTATAGGCATTACTGAAACTTGGTGGGACGATTCTTATGATTTGACAGTCAATCTGGAAGGTTATACACTGTTCAGGAGTAACAGATTAAATAAATGGGGTGGAGGGGTACGTCTTTATGTAAAGCCGTTTTTAAAACCTGATATACGGGAAGATATTCATGAGGGGACTGTAAATACTGTTGAAACGTTATGGGTAGAAATTGCAGGCGGGGGTAAAGGAACAAAAAAGATAGTATTAGGGCTATGCTACAAGCCACCTAGTATTAATATGTCTGATGAGTAATTGTTACTGAAACAAATAAAAATAGCTGCAGGATTAGGTGACATAATAGTGATGGGACATTTTAACTATCCGGAGATAATTTGGACAAATGATTCATGTGATACTGCTAGGGGTAATAGGTTTTTAAATACACT
The DNA here is from genome assembly GCF_028390025.1 of Pseudophryne corroboree. Classification (NCBI taxonomy): domain Eukaryota; kingdom Metazoa; phylum Chordata; class Amphibia; order Anura; family Myobatrachidae; genus Pseudophryne; species Pseudophryne corroboree. The sequence goes on along the minus strand of NC_086445.1, from coordinate 327,315,227 downwards.
AAATGATAACTACTTACTTAAACTAATCGAGGAACCAACTAGGTACAATGCAATCTTAGACCTGGTATTAACAAACAATGGGGAATTGGTATCAAATATTATAGTAGGGGAGCCCATGGGAAACATGGACCACAATATTTTAACATTCAATATCAGTTTTCATAAACAGTCCTATAATGGCTCAACTACGACACTAAACTTTAACAAAGCCAACTTTGATATGATTAAGGAAGCTTTAAGGGACATTTAATGGGAAATTTAGTTTCAAGGTAAAAATACTACAAAGAAATGGGAGGTATTAAAAACACTGCTCGATAATTATACTTGTAAATGTATTCCCGTGGTCAGCAAAAAAAGGAGTAATAATTCCAAACCAATTTGGCTTAACAAAAAGATTAAGGAAATAATGGGCAGAAAGAGGCGAGCATTCAGAAAATATAAACCAGAATAGAAAGTGGAGTCATTCCAGTATTATAAGGATTGTAACAACATATGCAAAAAATAAATAAGATCGGCTAAAATAGAAACTGAAAAGCTAGTAGCTAAGGAAAGTAAATTAAACCCCCAAAACTTTTTCAAATACATCAACAGCAAAATATTAAAGAAGGAGACTATAGGCCCTTTAAAGGACTGTTATGATTCCAGCACTCCTGACCAGAGGAGATCTTATGACAATGACCAGAGCGCTGGAATGGAATGCTGGTAACGGGAGCAGGAAAGACTAGTTACCCCTGGCGCCCTAACTCTATTGTCTCACCCGTGCTATCGGTTTGAGCCCTTGGCAGCCATGTTTGAAGGGCGGATTATGTCTGCCCAACTCCGGTGCCCCCCGGTCTTAATGAGAGACAAAGGGAAATCCGAGGCAGGATGATAACAAGAGGACCTCTGACTGACAACAGGCCAGGGGCAACAAGCTAACTAGCAAAGACCTGAAGTATGTGCGGAAAATCCGCCAGGGAAAAGGACAACCAAAAATCCACTTGTCCAATACTCCTACCCAGCACCGCCGGATACCAGAGTGGACCTGTGGAAGCGGAACCCTCCGCAAAATGCTCCAAAACACAAATAATAAATGGTAAAGCGGCCAAGCCGCAACACACGGCAAAGCCGCGACTCACGAACACCACTGGATGTTAAACGGTGATCAGTCAGGACTCCAGGAACAAGATGACAACTTCCGAGTACAGGACTACTGGAGACTGGAACGACCGGATACAGCAAGACTGGAAACAGACTCTCAGCAAACAAGGACAGCATGCAGGAAGCTATTACCGGCGTCTGTGAGAAGCCCTGAGAGTGCATATAAACAGGAGTCCTCCAATCAGCTGCTGACAGGGCTGATTACATAAATGCCGTGCAGCTGCCTTGCTGCACGGCCAAGAAACAGGTGCACAATCATTTTAACTGGACCCAGCAACGGGGAACGCGGTCCGCCAGTGGCGTCCCCGTTGCTAGGGTCCGTGCGGCTCAGTGCGCCCGGCGTCTAGCGTTGCCAGGGAGCCGGCGGCTGTACGCGTACGGCGTCCCTGGTTGCTAGGCGCCGGGCCGCACCGACGAGCGGACCCCGGCGCCTAACAGTACCCCCCCCTTGAGGAGGGGTCAAGGAACCCCTAAAGCCAGGCTTCCGAGGAAATTCCCGAAAAAATGCCCTCTTGAGCCTCGGGGCATGAAGATCCTTATCCAGGACCCAAGACCTTTCCTCTGGACCATAGCCTCTCCAGTGAACCAGAAAATAAAGCCTGCCCCTGGACAATTTGGAATCGAGATCCTTCTCCACCAGGAACTCCTGTTGTCCCTGTACATCCACTGGAGATCTTCCCTGAGAGATCTTCAGAGGAAATCTACTGGAAGAAACGTATGGTTTCAACAGGGAGCAATGAAACGTATTTCCAATCCGGAGAGATCTTGGTAAACGTAACCGGAAAGCAACTTGGTTGACTTTTTTAATAATATGAAATGGTCCACTAAATTTGGGTCCCAATCTAGCTGAGGATTGTCGAAGTCTAATGTTACGAGTCGACAACCATACCCTATCTCCCACCTTAAAAGTGCAAGGACGTCGGAGCCTATCAGAAATTTTTTTCTCTTGAAAGGCCACTTTTCTGAGAGCAAGGTGCACTTTTTTCCAAATGGCTCTGAGATGGGAGGTTAAGGTTAGCGAGGAAACTGAGGAATGTTGAAAAAAAGAATTAGCTCTGGGGTGAAAACCAAAAACTGAAAAGAATGGAGACACATTAGTGGAGGAATGACAAGAATTATTGTAAGCAAACTCCGCCAATGGAAGAAACTCGGACCAATCATTCTGGAGTTTGGCTGAGTACAAACGCAAATACTGTTTCAATGATTGGTTAACTCGCTCGGTTTGCCCGTTGGATTGGGGGTGGTAACCGGATGTTAATGACAATTTCATCTTTAATGAAGCACAAAAACACTTCCAGAATTGTGCAATGAATTGTGGACTCCGATCAGAAACAATATCAGTGGGCAACCCATGAAGTCTGAAAACATGGCGGTGAAACAAAACTGCCAATCCTTGGGCAGATGGCAGTCGGGGAAGAGCAATGAAATGAGCCATCTTGCTAAAACGGTCCACTACCACCCATATGACTCGGAATCCGGCTGAAAGGGGAAGGTCTACCACAAAATCCATGGAAATATGAGACCATGGCCTGAAGGGGGACATTTAAGGGCATAAGTTGCCCGATAGGCAAGGAACGGGGAACCTTATGCTGTGCACAAACCTGACATGAAAAAACAAACTCCTTAACGTCTTTAGAAAGACCAGGCCACCATACTGAGCGGGAGACTAACTCCAAAGTCTTAGAGATCCCCGGATGCCCGGAAACTTTGTTATCATGGAACTCAGTCAAAACAGTAGCTCTCAAAAACTCAGGGACGTAAAGACAACCAGCAGGAGTATTTCCAGGAGCTTGGTGTTGAAGCTGTTTTAACTGGGTAAATAAATCTTGTGTGAGGCCTGCCCAAATGACTGAAGATGGAAGTATGGGAGTAACAGGACTGTTATTGTGAACCGGAAGAAAACTGCGTGACAGGGCATCTGCCTTGGTATTCTTGGAACCTGGCCTGAAAGTGATAATAAATTTGAAACGAGTAAAGAATAAAGCCCAACGAGCCTGCCGGGCATTCAGCCGCTTAGCTGATTCGATGTATTGCAGGTTTTTATGGTCAGTCAATATTGAAATAGTATGTGTTGCTCCCTCCAGCCAATGCCTCCACTCCTCGAAAGCCCATTTTATTGCCAGTAACTCCCGGTTACCAACGTCATAGTTGGATTCAGCGGAGGAGAATTTCCTGGACATAAAGGCACAAGGATGTAGTTCCAGAGACTCCGGATCCTTTTGAGATAGGATAGCCCCCACTCCAACCTCCGAGGCATCAACCTCCACAACGAAGGGCAATTCTGGATTGGGATGTCTGAGGACTGGAGCCGAGACAAAAGCTTGTTTCAGGGCCCGAAAGGACAACTCAGCTTCACGCGACCAGTTGGTAGGATCCGCTCCTTTCTTTGTCAGAGCCACAATGGGAGCAACCAGGTCGGAAAAAGAATGAATGAACCTCCTATAATAATTCGCAAACCCTAAAAAGCGCTGAATTGCTTTTAAATTGGTGGGTTGCGCCCAACTAAGGATGGCCTGGAGCTTCTTAGGTTCCATGAAAAATCCCCGAGGGGAAATAATGTACCCTAAAAAAGATACCTCCGTGACATGAAACTCACATTTCTCCAGCTTGGCATATAGATGATTCTCACGTAACTTTTGAAGAACCTGACGCACCTGGGTAACATGTTGTTCAATTGAGTCAGAATAAATCAGGATGTCGTCTAAGTAAACGACCACGAATTTCCCTAGGAAGTCACGGAGCACATCGTTAATGAGGTCCTGGAAAACTGCTGGAGCGTTAGACAAGCCGAACGGCATCACCAGGTACTCGTAGTGACCCGACTGAGTACTGAAGGCCGTCTTCCACTCATCTCCAGACTTGATTCGGATGAGGTTATACGCTCCTCTTAGGTCAATTTTAGAAAAAATCACAGCCGAACGCAGCTGATCAAAGAGGACAGAAATCAGCGGCAGAGGATAAGTATTTTTTACTAAGATTTTATTCAGGGCTCTAAAGTCAATACAAGGTCTAAGCGAGCCATCCTTTTTCTCCACAAAGAAGAAGCCTGCACTTAAAGGAGATTTTGATGGCCTAATAAATCCTTTCCCTAGGCTCTCCTTAACATAATCATTCATGGCCGCAGTTTCTGGCCCGGATAAAGCATATAACCTTCCCTTTGGCAATGCGGCACCAGGAATTAGCTCAATAGCACAATCATAAGGCCGATGTGGAGGTAGAATGTCTGCATTGCCCTTGGAGAACACATCAGCAAACTCTTGGTATTCCACGGGAATGAGTTCAGGAATGGCAGCTGCTATTCTGACTGGAAACGTAATACATTCCTTATCACAGAAGGTACCCCATTGTGAAATCTCCCCCGACCGCCAATCAATGGTGGGATTATGAAAGGCCAGCCAAGGGTGACCCAGAACCACTGGAACTGCTGGGCAATGGGTAAGGAAGAACTCAATTTTTTCAGAATGAAGAGCTTCTACCGTAAGTAGTACAGGGGGTGTACAGAGAGAAATAACCCCATTGGACAGTGGACTCCCATCTAAGCCATGCATGGTGACACACCTACCCAAAGATAACTGAGGAATGCCTAAGGCCTTAGCCCAAGTTAAATCCATAAAGTTTCCTGCAGCTCCACTGTCAACAAAAGCCGACACCGAAGAACTGAGGCTGCCAAAGGAAACTTTAGCTGGGACTAAAAGGGAGTTATTCGAGGAGATAAGCTGCAGACCTAGGTGAACCCCCTCACAATTCACCTGGTCGAGGCGTTTCCCGACTGGTTCGGACAATTACGAGCAAAATGTCCCTTACCCCCACAGTACAAACAAAGACCAGAGTTTTGCCTTCTGGCTCTTTCTTCAGGAGACAGCCGGGAGAGACCCATCTGCATGGGCTCCTCTACGTCCTCAGGAATGGAATATACACATGGAGTTGACCTGACAGGTGCTCCTTTTTCAGCCCTCCGCTCTCTGAGACGACGATCAATCTTAATAGAAAGCTCCATGAGTTTATCGAGAGTCTCAGGAGCGGGATACTGAAGGAGACTGTCTTTTATAGACTCTGATAAGCCGAGGCGAAACTGACTGCGCAGGGCTGGGTCATTCCAGCCACAGTCGTTCGTCCAACGGCGAAACTCCGTACAATAAACCTCTGCAGGATTCCTACCCTGTCTGAGAGCGTGCAACTGACCTTCAGCGGATGCCTCTCTATCAGGGTCATCATACAATAGCCCTAAAGACCCAAAAAAGGCGTCTACTGACAACAAGGCCGGATCCTCTGCTTTTAAACCAAATGCCCAGGTCTGAGGATTCCCCTGGAGCAAAGAAATAATAATCCCAACCCGCTGAGATTCAGTACCCTAGGAGATCGGTCTTAAACGAAAATAAAGTTTACAGGATTCTTTAAAATTAAAAAACTCTTTCCTATCACCAGAAAAACGGTCAGGCAAATGCATCTTTGGTTCAGGGACTACCTTCGGGGAAGTTCGCAAAAGATCTTCCTGTGACTTCACCCGAAGGGAAAGATCCTGAACCATCTGAGTAAGTTCTTGAATCTGGCTGACTAAGAGCTGACCAGGATTTGGCCCTAAACCTCTTGGATTCATGAGGCCGATAAACTCTTACAAAACTGAATGAGAAAAAAATTAAACCCCGTTTAATTTTAAGTTTTGGTGTGGCCGGTAATAATGTTATGATTCCAGCACTCCTGACCAGAGGAGATCTTATGACAATGACCAGAGCGCTGGAATGGAATGCTGGTAACGGGAGCAGGAAAGACTAGTTGCCCCTGGCGCCCTAACTCTATTGTCTCACCCGTGCTATGGGAAATCCCTTGCGAGACTATGGTTTCTTGAGCCCTTGGCAGCCACGTTTGAAGGGCGGATTATGTCTGCCCAACTCCAGTGCCCCCCGGTCTTAATGAGAGACAAAGGGAAATCCGAGGCAGGATGATAACAAGAGGACCTCTGACTGACAACAGGCCAGGGGCAACAAGCTAACTAGCAAAGACCTGAAGTATGTGCTGAAAAACCGCCAGGGAAAAGGACAACCAAAAATCCACTTGTCCAATACTCCTACCCAGCACCGCCGGATACCAGAGTGGACCTATGGAAGCGGAACCCTCCGCAAAATGCTCCAAAACACAAATAATAAATGGTAAAGCGGCCAAGCCGCAACACACGGCAAAGCCGCGACTCACGAACACCACTGGATGTTAAACGGTGATCAGTCAGGACTCCAGGAACAAGATGACAACTTCCGAGTACAGGACTACTGGAGACTGGAACGACCGGATACAGCAAGACTGGAAACAGACTCTCAGCAAACAAGGTCAGCATGCAGGAAGCTATTACCGGCGTCTGTGAGAAGCCCTGAGAGTGCATATAAACAGGAGTCCTCCAATCAGCTGCTGACAGGGCTGATTACATAAATGCCATGCAGCTGCCTTGCTGCACGGCCAGGAAACAGGTGCACAATCATTTTAACTGGACCCAGCAACGGGGAACGCGGTCCGCCAGTGGCGTCCCCGTTGCTAGGGTCCGTGCGGCTCAGTGCGCCCGGCGTCTAGCGTTGCCAGGGAGCCAGCGGCTGTACGTGTACGGCGTCCCTGGTTGCTAGGCGCCGGGCCGCACCGATGAGCGGACCCCGGCGCCTAACAAGGACAATGTGGGAGTCTTAATCAAAGACGATAAGGACATAGCGGAAAAATTAAATGATTTTTTTTGCATCAGTATTCACAATAGAGTACCAGATGGCGGGATTAACACATAAACTAGCAATGATAATCTCCCACTACTAAGGGTTTTTTAAGTGAGGAAGTAGTCTGACCGATTAAAAAAATTAAGATAAACAAATCACCTGGTCCCGACGGAATTCACCCAAAGGTTCTCATGGAGCTAAACTCTGAATTAGCTAGACCTCTATATTTGATTTTCATTAACTCACTTCATCAGGCATTGTTCCAAAAGATTGGCTTATAGCGGAAGTAGTGCCGATATTTAAAAAGGGAAGTAAATCTGAACCGGTTAACTATAGACCAGTTAGTCTTACATCTAGAAGGTATTTTAAGGGATAGTATACAGAAGTTCCTTGAATCCAATAAGGTTATTAATAGGAACCAGCATGGATTTGTGAAGGATAGATAATGTCAATCAAACTTACTAGGCTTTTATAAAACAGTTAGTGCGAACCTAGATCAGGGTAAGGAGATAGATGTAATCTATTTAGACTTTGCTAAAGCTTTCGACACAGTACCGCACATGGGACTTATCTATAAGTTACAAGAACTGGGGCTAGGGAGCACAACATGCATTTGGGTTAGAAATTGATTAGATAATAGGGAGCAGTGAGTTGTGAATAATGGAACTTCTTCAAATTGGACTGAAGTACTTAGTGGTGTGCCACAAGGGTCTGTACTTGGACCACTACTGTTTAACATTTTTATAAATGATCTGACAGTAGGTCTAGAGAGCATGGTGTCAATTTTTGCAGGATATACCAAACTGTGTAAGGTTATAAATTCGGTGGGGAATGCTGAGTCTCTTCACAATGATTTATTTAAACTGGAAGCATGGACAGACAAATGGAGAATGAGGTTCAATACAGACAAGTGTAAGGTAATGCACTTTGGTAGCAAAGAAAAAATACCACAAACACACACTAAATGGGGTAAAATTAGGGCATTCTGTGCTGGAAAAAGACTTAGGTGTTCACATAGATAACAAACTTAGCAGCAGTACCCAAAGTAGGAATGCAGCAAAAAAGGCGAACAAGGTATTAGCATGCATTAAGCGGGGATTTGATGCAAGGGATGAGAGTGTTATACTCCCATTATATAAATCCCTAGTGAGGCCACATCTTGAATACTGTGCCCAATTTTTGACACCATACTACAAAAAGGATATCCTGGAACTAGAAAAGGTTCAGAGGCGGGCGACCAAACTTATTAAGGGGATGGAGACGCTGGAATACAAGGAAAGGCTTGCTAGGCTAGGCATGTTTACATTGGAAATGAGGATATTAAGAGGGGACATGATTAACACTTACAAATACATAAGGGGACAATATACAGAGCTTGCGGAGGATCTGTTTTGATAAAATCAACACAGAGGACACGTGGACACCCGCTTAGGCTAGAGTAGAAGAGATTTCGCACACAGAGGTGAAAAGTTTTCTTCACAGTACGGACGATACGTGTTTGGAATTCCCTGCCTGAGAAAGTAGTAACGGCAGACTCTGTCAATACTTTCAAGAATGGGCTAGATCAATTCCTAATGGATAAGGATATACAGGGATATGGTGGGTAGATCACGCACAATCATTAACACAATGGCCGACATTCACAATAGATATTTTGAGTCCTAAAAATAATACAGCATAGGAGACCATAAACAGGTTGAACTTGATGGACAAGTTGTCTTTTTTCAACCTCAAAATCTATGTTACTATGCACACTTTAACAAACCAATCATTTCAGCGACAGGGTCTGCCACATGAATGTGGCTGAAATGTTTTGTTTGTATGGGCCCCCACAAAAAAGAAGCAATTAATCTCTCCTTGCACAAACTGGCTCTACAGAAGTAATATGTCGTCCTCATCCTCCGATTCCTCACCCCTTTCAGTGTGTACATCCTCCTCCTCACAGAGTATTAATTCGTCCCCACTGGAATCCACTATCACAGGTCCCTGTGTACTTTCTGGAGTTAATTGCTGGTAAATGTCTTTCTGGAGGAATTTATAATTCATTTTGATGAACATCATCTTCTCCAAATTTTGTGGAAGTAACCTCCTATGGCGATCGCTGACAAGGTTACCGGCTGCACTAAACACTCTTTCGGAATACACACTGGAGGGGGGGGGGAACTCAGGTAAAATAAAGCCAGTTTGTGCGAAGGCCTCCAAATTGCCTCTTTTTCCTGCCAGTATACATACGGACTGTCTGACATGCCTACTTGGATGCTGTCACCGATATAATCCTCAACCATTCTTTCAATGGTGACAGCATCATATGCAGTGACAGTAAACATGTCAGTAATCATTGGCAGGTCCTTCAGTCCAGATCATATGTCAACACTTGCTCCTGACTGCCCTGCATCACAGCCAGTGGGTGGGCTAAGAAATGTTATCCTTTTCCTCGCAGCCCCAGTTGCTGGAGAAAATGAAGGAGGAGCTGTTGACGGGTCACGTTCCGCTTGAGTTGACATTTATCTCACCGGCAGGTATTTACACCTCTGCAGACTTGTGTCTGCTGGAAAGAAAGATACAATGTAGGCTTTAAACCTAGGATCGAGCATGGTGGCCAAAATGTAGTGCTCTGATTTCAACAGATTGACCACCCTTGAATCCTGGCAAAGTGAATAAAGGGATCCATTCACAAGTCCCACATACTTAGCGGAATCACTCCATCTTAGCTCCTCCTTCAATTTCTCCAGCGGCTTCTACAAAAGCCTGATGAGGGGAATAACCTGACTCAAGCTGGCAGTGTCTGAACTGACTTCACGTGTGGCAAGTTCGATGGTTTGGAGAATCTTGAACAACAAGAAAATCATTCTCCACTGCACTTGAATCAGGTGCATTCCCCCTCCATTGCCTATATCATAGGTGGATGTATAGGCTTGAATGGCCTTTTGCTGCTCCTCCATCCTCTGAAGCATATAGAGTGTTGAATTCCACCTCGTTACCACCTCTTGCCTCAGGTGATAGCAAGGCAGGTTCAGAAGGGTTTGCTGTCGCTCCAGTCTTCGGCATGCAGTGGCTGAATATCGAAAGTGCCCGCAATTTTTTTGGCTATCGACAGCATTGGGCCACCTGAACAGCAGCAGCACCCTTATAAAACATACAAGGCCAGTGTAATGTTATTTGAACAGCAGCAGCACCCCTATATTTTACAGCATACAGCAGTGTGGTTTTAATATTTAACAACTGCACCTCTGACTTTTTACAACATACACTGCCAGCAGCACCCCTATATTTTACAGCATACCGCAGTGTGCTTTTAATGTTTGACAACTGCACCTCTGACTTTTTACAACATACAGGGCAAGCAGCACCCCTATATTTAACAGCATACAGCAGTGTGCTTTTAATTTTTAACAATTGTGCTTCTGAATTTTTAAAACATACAGGGCCAGTGTAATGTCATTTGAACAGCAGCAGCACCCCTATATTTTACAGCATACAGCAGTGTGCTTTTAATGTTAAACAACTGCACTTCTGACTTTTTACAACATACAAAGCCAGCAGCACCCCTATATTTTACAGCATACAGGAGGACAGTGCCCCTGCACCCTGTACAACACAGTGACAGCCAGGATAGCAACACCCATGTACAGCTGTAGCACATGAAACAGCAGTTACAGCCAGTGACAGCCAGGACAGCACCCCTAACACAGCACAGGTACACCACAGTGACTGCAGCAGCATCCATACAGAGCACACACTAACCCCACACAACGCCACCACCCACAGAGAGAGACAGAGGTCTGTCTCCCCTACTCTCCAAGTCCGGAGTGAAATGGTGGTGATGCATAACTGTCTATATGGGATCCAAAACCCGAGAGAATCTGACAGCAGGATGATGATGTTTTGCCTCGTTCTGGTTTCCAAGTCTGGTGGGAAGTCCAGAGCCGGACTTGGATCTGGGTTCGGGACATGATGTTATGGAGGGGGTATGGTTCCCAGGGAACTGAATCCGCTCATCTCTAGTATTTACATATATCTATCCCCTGTATAATACCTATACATAACCTTGCCTCTATCTCCTTTATAATGAATATACCGTATATATGTATATGTAGCTATATATATATGCGTTGGGTACAATATGCTGGCATTTGGAATGCCAGTGGTTAGAAGAGTAACCACAGCATCCCGATGCCTTGAATCCTGACTAAGGCTAGGTAAGTATACTTACCTTCCCCCAATACCCCTCTACCCCTAACCTTCCCTTTCGGCAGCCTAAACTAATCCTCCCACCCCCACAGCCTAAGCCTACCCCCGCAGCCTAAAATTTCTCCCCCCCCATGGCTTACCTGAGTGCATCCCTGCTGAATGCTCTTTCAGGATCCCAGCAGTTTTGATTCCGGATATGGGATTGTGATCCTTGTTGGGTTGCCAGCCCTGGCTTTTCCAAGCAGTGTTGGTATTCTGGCATCTGTATTTTGACTGCCGGAATCCTAATATATACCTCTGCCTCCATTCCCTCTATTATATATTTAACCCTGCCTCTATCCTCTGTAGTGTATATACAGTATGTGATAGCAAGAGAATGCGGTACTCTGGAGTCTTTAAAAAGAGCAATTTAATAAATAGTGCATGACAAATGTATTGACGTTTTGGGACATGCATGCCCCTTCTTCTAGGTGAAGCATGTGTTTAACATAGAAGAAGATAGCTAAATAAATCCAGAACCAAGACCAAAACCAAAACACTGGGGGTCAGTGCACATCCTTAGACTATAACCAATGTCAGCATCATAAGAGCAGAGATTGAACCTGATAATACATAGTAACAACAGTTTTGGCACAGGGCAAAATGTGAACTTCCATTATCAAATTATTTAATATTCTTAACTTTTATTTGTTTTTTTAGTAGAGATGTGCACCAGCCCAAATCTTGTATTTTGGTTTTGGATCTGTATCTCCTTCATGTTTTGGATCTGTGTTGGTTTTGCCCCAACCACCCTTGTGGGATTGGTTTTTGGTTTTGGATCTGTATTTTTAAGAAAAAAAATCATAAACATAGCTAAACAAAATGAATTTTGGTCTGTTTTTGTTCCTACGGTATTATTAACCTCAATGACATTCATTTCCACTCATTTCCAGCCAATTTTGACCACCTCACAGCTCAATATATTGTTTTCATCTGTTTTTGGTCAAAGGCTGCAGCGAGCTGCCTGGTTATTAGCCGACAGAGCAGTGGCACAAACATATGGCAGTTTAGAGCACATCTATAAAACATTGCCACACAGTAGTGCATTAATGAATAGTGGTGCAAGATGGAATTTCCCTTTGACCCTCCCTCCTACCCTTGTGTTGTATATTAAAAAGGAAATACACAATGTAACAAACCAAGCACTTCAGTGACAGGGACTTACATTTTTGTGGCTGAAGTGCTTGCACTGTTTTGACCTCCACAAAACAATATTTTGGAAGGACTACTGCTAATCACTAATGAGGAGATTGATGATGAGGGTGTTAATTACATTATAATCTTGTAAAATAAATGTCATTAATTTGCCGCAAATGACGCTACATGGAGGAGGTGCCTAGATGGCTAACGTCCCTAACTCTGCTAACTTTTGCCTCACAAATAGAGCAGATGCCTTCATAATAATTGTCAGGAATTGTGGAAAAATAATTCCACACACAAAAGGTGGCTTTTTTGGTCTTATGCCCAGGCATCACAATTGCTTTCTTTTTCTCACAGGCAAGAACTGCAGCCACCAGTGGCTGGCTTACAAACACAACATCATCATCATCAACATCCTCAGTGTAAGATAGCAGTAGTTATATACACATATCCCCCACATCCTGTTTCACTTCCACACACAAATCCTTAATTTCTTTTATGCCCTCATCATCATTTTTACATATACTGTTCCCTGCAATGGCAGAAATGGTGGAAGGAGGTGAAAGATGATTCTCTGTGAAGACAGTATGATAAATATCAGACTCACACATAGCTAATGTGGACACCATTAAACGTTCCTCAGGAATGTGTGACGGTTCTGAATACACTGCTTTAGTTGTTTTCATTTTTTTGACACCTCTTCTAGACTCCTACAATGTCACAATACATCTATGAGTAAGAAATAGTAATCAAACACTGCGGTTTAATTTCACCAACAGTGTCGCACAATACGTGTTTGAGTATGAAAATATATTACTGTGGTACCACCTTCAACCACAGTGTCGCACAATGGGGGGTCATTCCGAGTTGATCGCTCATTGCCGATTTTCGCAGCGCAGTGATCAGGCTAAAAATCTGCATTTCTGCGCATGCGTATGGGCCGCAAAGCAAGTTGTGGTTGTGCACAGGTTGTAGCTAAGTTTTCAGTTGCACTGAAGGCCGCAAAAAGATTGACAGGAAGGGGGCGTTTCTAGGTGTCAACTGACCGTTTTCAGGGAGTGTTAGCAAAAACACAGGCATGTCTGAAAAAACACAGGCATGGCTGGGTATTCGCTGTGCGGGTGTATGACGTCAAACCTGGACATGAATAGGCTGAAGTGAGTGCAAGCGCTGAGTAGGTTCAGAGCTACTCTGAAACTGCACAAACTTTTTTGCAGAGCTCAGCTGCACAAGCGTTCGCACTTCTGCTAAGCTAAAATACACTCCCCAGTGGGCGGCAGCATAGCGTTTGAACGGCTGCTAAAACTAGCTAGCGAGCAATCAACTCGGAATGAGAGCCAATATGTGAATGAGTGTAAAAATATATTACTGTGGTTCCACCTTCACCCAAGGTGTCACACAATACATATATGAGTATGAAAATATATTACTGTGGTACCACCTTCACCCACAAGTTTGCACAATTCAGGGTAATTAAGAGTTGTTCATAGCAGCAAATTTGTTAACAGTTGGGCAAAATCATGTGCACTGCAGCAGGGAAGTGCGGTGAGCTAAATGGCTCAGGAGGCACTAGCTAGCACCAGAGACAGATTTAAACTAGAGATGAGCGGGTTCGGTACTCAGAGAACCGAAACCTACCGGACTTTGCCTTCCGAGTTCGGTTCTGAGCCAGGCTCGGGTTTTCTCGCCTAACTCGGAAACCCGAACGTGGCAAAACTTCATCATCCCGCTGTTATTAACCTCAATAACATTCATTTCCAGTCTATTCTGAACACATCACACCTCACAATATTATTTTTAGTTCTAAAATTTGCACCGTGGTCGCTGGATGACTAAGCTAAGCGACCCAAGTGGCCGGCACAAACACCTGGCCCATCTAGGAGTGGCACTGCAGTGTCAGACAGGATGGCACTTAAAAAAATTGGCCCCAAACAGCACATGATGCAAAGAAAAGAGAAAAAGAGGTGCACTGTGGTCGCTGGATGGCTAAGCTAAGCGACACAAACACCTCAATATCACAGGAATTATTCATTCTAATCAATGGTATTATTGGTCCAAATCACTGGAAGAAAATGACAAAATCACAGGAATTATTTGTTCTTTTCAATGGTATTATTGGTCCAAATCACTGGAAGAAAATGACAAAATCACTGGAATTATTTGACAAGATCACTGTAATTAATAATTATAAATCAGATATCAATTGGTAAAATCTCGCTATCACCTGCCTAGTGAAGTGGAATCTGGATGGGATTTTGTACTGGGGACACAATAACTTCTTCAATTGTCTAAATTCCAATGCACTAATGGCGGAAAATGGGCGCACGTCTAACAGCGCACTGATTATACTGAGAACTGATTATATTGATCACTGATGATACTACGGAGAACTGACACTGAGCAGCGAGAATAGCACTGGACTATTGTACTGTAGTATACGGGTCCCCACAATGCAGCAAAGATATTGAGCACTAATCCGGAGAATAGAACTGAATCTGACACGGAGCTGCAAGATACAGCAATGGCCTACTGTGCTACTATATACTGGTGGTCACCACAATGCTGCACAATACTACTATATACTGGTCACAACAATGCAGCACAGATATGTATACTAGAAGTGACACAGAGCAGCAATAAACAGCAATGGTCTACTGTACTGTACTAGTATATACTGGTGGTCACCACAATGCTTCACTGTACTACTATATACTGGTCACAACAATGCAGCACAGCTATGGATACTAGAAGTGACACAGAGCTGCAAGATACAGCAATGGCCTACTGTACTGTACAACTATATACTGTTGGTCACCAAAATGCTGCACTATACTACTCTATATTCTGCTCACAACAATGCAGCACAGATATGGATACTTGAAGTGACAAGGAGCTGCAATATACATCAATGGCCTACTGTACTGTACAACTATATACTGTTGGTCACCAAAATGCTGCACTATACTACTATATATATTGCTCACAACAATGCAGCACAGATATGGATACTTGCAGTGACATGGAGCTGCAAGATACAGCAATGGCCTACTGTACTGTACAACTATATACTGTTGGTCACCAAAATGTTGCACTGTACTACTATATATACTGCTCACAACAATGCAGCACATATATGGATACTTGCAGTGACACGGAGCTGCAAGATACAGCAATGGCCTACTGTACTGTACAGGTGTAGTACGGCTGACAGGCGGTCTCCTGACCACCGGTCAGCTTACCGACGCCGGGATCCCGGCAGCTTACCGACGCCAGGATCCCGGCGGGGAGCGGCAAGTGCAGCAAGCCCCTTGCGGGCTCGCTGCGCTCGCCACGGGTTCTATTACCACTCTATGGGTGTCGTGGACACCCATGAGTGGAAATAGTCCCTGTTGGTCGGCATGCCGACCATCGGGACACTGACCCGTCGGGCTGGTGGAGGAGGTCATGTGAATGTCGGTCAGCTGACTGGTGGTCACATGAATACCACCCGTACTGTACAACTATATACTGTTGGTCACCAAAATGCTGCACTGTACTACTATATATACTGCTCACAACAATGCAGCACAGATATGGATACTTGAAGTGACACAGAGCTGCAAGATACAGCAATGGACTACTGTACTGTACTGTACTACTATACTGG
Organism: Pseudophryne corroboree; assembly: GCF_028390025.1. Taxonomy (NCBI): domain Eukaryota; kingdom Metazoa; phylum Chordata; class Amphibia; order Anura; family Myobatrachidae; genus Pseudophryne; species Pseudophryne corroboree. The sequence goes on along the minus strand of NC_086445.1, from coordinate 327,299,381 downwards.
TGGTCACCAAAATGCTGCACTATACTACTATATATAATATATATATATATATATATATATATATATATATAGTATATACTGGTCACACAACAATGCAGCAGATATTGAGCACTGATGATCAGGATACTGTCTAGAATTGAGTCTGACATGGAGCTGCAAGATACAGCAATGGCCTACTGTACTGTACTACTATAATTATATACTGGTGGTCCCCACAATGCAGCACACTGAGCACAGATATTTGCAGCACACTGAGCACAGATAGGAAGCTTTTCAGGCAGAGAACGTAGATATTTGCAGCACACTGAGCACAGATATTTTCAGCACACTGAGCACAGATATTTGCAGCACACTGAGCACAGATATGGAGCTTTTCAGGAAGAGAACGTAGCCACGTCCTCTCTGTTCAATCTCCAATGCACGAGTGAAAATGGCGGCGACGCGTGTCTCTTTATATGGAATACAAATCTCGTGAAAATCCGACAGCGGGATGATGATGTTCGGCCTCGTTCGGGTTAACCGAGCAAGGCGGGAAGATCCGAGGCTGCCTCGGACCCATGTAAAATAGGTGAAGTTCGGGAGGGTTCGGATCTCACTGAACCGAACCCACTCATCTCTAGTATAAACCCTTGGAAATTTTGTGAGTTTTGATCTGAGAGTTGAGGAAAAGATTGCAAGGTGAGGCACTGCCTCATCAGCCATAGACTTTTTACTGCAGAGTTTTGGCTATAAAAATTATTAGAATAATACAAAAAAGATATTTCAAACATATTCTTTGTATTTTATATACAGAATACTTTATACAGTAAAAACTCTGGTGCAAACGTTAATATGACAGGAAAGGCTCTGCCTCACCTGCCTCACCCCACCGCACGTCACTGCACTGCAGGTGTGGCAGATATAACATGTGCAGAGAGAGAGATTTTGGTGGCTTATTTTGTTTCTGTGCAGGGTAAATACTGGCTGCTTTATTTTTACACTGCAATTTAGATTTCAGTTTGATCACACCACACCTAAATCTAACTCTCCCTGCACATGTTATATCTTCCCTCCCCCTGCAGTGCACATGGTGGGTCATTACGATCCGATCGCTCGCTGCAGTTTGTCGTAGCGCAGCGACTGGGTCGGAACTGCGCATGTGCCGCAGTGCGCCGGCGCATGGCAGCCGTCGTTGCCTAGTGAACGCCTCTGAGGCAGAGGCGGTCACTGGGCGGGAGGGGGCTGAATGGCGGCGTTAAGCCACCATTTAGGGGGAGCAGTCCGGCCAATACAGGCGTGGCCAGACCATTGGGGGGGCGGGCCGTGGCAGCTTCATGACGTCACACGCAGCCATTGCGGGCTGGGTAGCGACGAGTAGCTCCCGGCCAGCACGCTAAAGCTGCGCTGGTCGGGAGCTACTCTTGAAGTGCAAAGGCATCGCACAGCGGCGATGCCTTTGCTCTTCTGTGAGGGGTGGGGGGGCGGCATTGACATGTGGGGCGGGATAGCCCTGTGCTGGGCGTCCCCCCGCATGTCAGTGTGAATGATCGTAGCTGTGCTAAATTTAGCACAGCTACGATCAACTCGGAATGACCCCCATGGTTTTCCCAACTGCTAACAAATTTGCTGCTGCGATCAACTCTGAATTAGGCCCAATACGTGTATGAGTATGTACATATATTACTGTGGTACCACCTTCACCCACAATCTCGCACAATATATGTAGAGTATGAAAATATATTACTGTGGGACCACCTTCACCCACAGGGTCACACAATATGTGTATGAGCACGAAATAATAATTATACTACGGTCTAACCGGCAGTGCCACAGTACTTATGAAAATAAAATAAAAATTCTATAGTACACTGTGGTAAAGCGCAAGCAAAAAAAAATATATATTTTTTATAATTATGTATTAGGATTTTTAGCTTTCATTATTTTAATTTTAAACAGGGGCGGAGCCCCAGGATGTACAGACAGATTACCCCTAGGTGGACAGAGCACCCGTTGTCAAATATAGCACATGACAGACAGAGCACGCCTGGACTGATACTGATAGGACACACCAGCCCTGAATGTACACACACTGGGGCAGAGCTCCAGGATGTATGGACAGATCCTCCCTAGGTGGGCAAAGCTCCCCTTGTCAGATACAGCACGTGACAGACAGAGCACCCCTGTACTGATACTGATAGGACACACCTGCCCCTAGACGTACACACGGTATACTGGGTTTTTAATTAACACTGGAGAAGAGCCCCTGGATTTATGAACAGATCATCCCTAGGTGGGCAGAGCACTGCTTGTCAGATACACCAGATGACAGACAGAACACCCCTGGACTGATACTGATAGGACACACCAGCCCCTGGATATACACGCAGTATACTGGGTTTTTAATTAACACTGGGGCAGAGCCCTTGGATATATGGAGAGATCACCCTTTGGTGGACAGAGCACCCATTGTCAGATACACCAGACAACAGACAGAGTACCCCTGGACTGATACACCAGCCCCACAGCAGCCACCAGCCCCACACTCCATAACCCAGCACTGATACGGACACGCCCATTCAGTGCACGCTCCACAGACAGAGTGAAAATGGCACCGAACACCAGGATCTTTATAGAATTCAAAACCCCGCTAGAATCTGATAGCAGGATGATAACGTTTTGCATCGTTTTAGGATCTGAGTCTGGTGGGATTCCCTGAGCCGAACTCGGATTCAGATTCAGATCAGGAAGTGCAGGTGTGTCCGGTTCTCAGGAAACCAGACAGCTCATCTATAATTTTCAGGAATCTTTCTTTAGAATTGGTGTCTTAATAAAATTACTGTCCCCAACCCTTTTTCTTCCAATCCTACCAGGGCCGAAACTAGGGGGGGGCTAGGGGCGCAGGCGACCTGGGCGCCGGATTGGAGGGGGCGCCGAGACCCCCTAACACCCGCCGCGGCACTTTTAAACCCCCTTCTCCCGAGTGCCCAGCTCGGGGGGCGGGGTTTCGCGGAATGACGCGATTGCGTCGTGACGTCACGGCGCAAACGCGTCATTCCACGAAACCCCGCCGGAGGAGGGAGAAGGGGGAGCCACGCAGACAAGGAGGGAGAGGCGGCTGAAGAGCGGCGAGAACCGCTTCAAATGTAAGTCAGCCCCTCTCCCTTCCTCTCTCTCTCTCTCTCTCCCTCCACCACCTGCCGCAATGTGTAAAATGGGGACCTGTGCCTGCCGCAATGTGTAAAATGGGGACACTTGCCAGCGTACTGTGTAAAATGGGGACCTGTGCCTGCCGCAATGTGTAAAATGGGGACACTTGCCAGCGTACTGAGTAAAATGGGGACCTGTGCCTGCCGCAATGTGTAAAATGGGGACACTTGCCAGCGTACTGTGTAAAATAGGGACCTGTGCCTGCCGCAATGTGTAAAATGGGGACACTTTTTCCTGCCGCAATGTGTAAAATGGTGACACTTTTTCCTGCCGCAATGTGTAAAATGGGGACACTTTTTCCTGCCGCAATGTGTAAAATGGGGACACTTGCCAGCGTACTGTGTAAAATGGGGACACGTGCCTGCCGCAATGTGTAAAATGGGGACACTTTTTCCTGCCGCAATGTGTAAAATGGGGACACTTGCCAGCGTACTGTGTAAAATGGGGACACTTGCCTGCCGCAATGTGTAAAATGGGGACACTTTTTCCTGCCGCAATGTGTAAAATGGGGACACTTGCCAGCGTACTGTGTAAAATGGGGACACGTGCCTGCCGCAATGTGTAAAATGGGGACACCTTTTTCCTGCCGCAATGTGTAAAATGGGGACACTTGCCAGCGTACTGTGTAAAATGGGGACACGTGCCTGCCGCAATGTGTAAAATGGGGACACCTTTTTCCTGCCGCAATGTGTAAAATGGGGACACCTGTCTGCCGCAATGTGTAAAATGGGGTTACCTGTCTGCCGCAATGTGTAAAATGGGGACACTTTTTCCTGCCGCAATGTGTAAAATGGGGACACTTTTTCCTGCCGCAATGTGTAAAATGGGGACACTTTTTCCTGCCGCAATGTGTAAAATGGGGACACTTGCCAGCGTACTGTGTAAAATGGGGACACGTGCCTGCCGCAATGTGTAAAATGGGGACACTTTTTCCTGCCGCAATGTGTAAAATGGGGACACTTGCCAGCGTACTGTGTAAAATGGGGACACGTGCCTGCCGCAATGTGTAAAATGGGGACACTTTTTCCTGCCGCAATGTGTAAAATGGGGACACTTGCCAGCGTACTGTGTAAAATGGGGACACGTGCCTGCCGCAATGTGTAAAATGGGGACACTTTTTCCTGCTGCAATGTGTAAAATGGGGACACCTGTCTGCCGCAATGTGTAAAATGGGGTCACCTGTCTGCCGCAATGTGTAAAATGGGGACACTTTTTCCTGCCGCAATGTGTAAAATGGGGACACCTGTCTGCCGCAATGTGTAAAATGGGGTCACCTGTCTGCCGCAATGTGTAAAATGGGGAATGGGGACACTTGCCTGTCGTACTGTGTAAAATGGGGACACTTTTTCCTGGATATGAAATTTATGTTAGAAAAGGCAATTTTTCAGGTAAAAAAGTTCTGAAAGAGATATATATATATATATATATATATATATATAATATTTTTATTCATCTATTTATTTATTTTAAATTTTTATTTTTTTTATTTTTATTTATTTATTGTAAAATATATATTTTTTTGCGGGAGGGGGGGGGGGGGGGGGTCAAATGACTACCTTGCCCCGGGTGACAAAAATCCTAGTTTCGGCCCTGATCCTACTAATTATAGATAATCTCCAGCCACTCCCCCCCCAGCTCTCTACAGCCTCATCCCTCCTGTGTCGCTCCAGCCTCATTCCCCATGTCTCTACAGCTCCAGCCACATTCTTTCCCACTTATGCCTCTATAGCTTGAGCCCCTCGGTGTCTCTCCAGCCTCATAGTGTCTCTCCAGCTTCAGCCCCTCACTGTTTCTCCAGCCCCCTTCTATCTCTCCAGTCCTCTGGTGTCTCTTCAGTCCCCTGTGTCTCTCCAGATCCAGTCCTCATATCCTTCATGCTCCAGCCCCATTCACTTACCTTCTTGTGTTGCTTCTCTGGGTGCTGTTCCTCTTTGCACCCCTCTCTTCTGCTTTTCAGTGCCACAGTGCAGCATGGAGCGGTGTCGTAATAAACAAAAACTTTATTTCATCGGTAGTGCTGGAAGATTAAGAAACAGCTTCTGCTGACTACCCAGATCTGTACATGCCGGTGCCCTGCTGATCACTGCAGCAGTGCAGCCAGCAGTTAAAGATGGATTTATCTGCATGGGGCAGCACGGATCTTATGTTCCTAGTAGGAAATCTGCTACTATTTCCAACTGAACTTCTCTTTCTGTACCATGCCATATATACTGTCTAAGGAAAGTATTTTAAATCCTCTAGTAATTGTATCCCATTATCAACTAGAAGTTACTCTTACAGAAAATCTTTCAGACTTTGATAGAGTAGGATTTTTTTTTCTAATACTGGTAGCATTTAATATTACTCATTTTTTACTATCTATTGTGTTTTAAACTGTATATACTGTATATTCTACAGTACACTGCAATGTTCCCTCCCAAAAATAATTTACAGTAAAAGCAGATAAATCTTTTCATAAATCTTTTCATATTGATTGGGCATTAAGAATGGAGTCATTTCGGTGAGTTGATAGCTTATCTTGCATTCATTGCCTTTACTGGATACCAATATAAAATGTAGACACAGAATAAATATACACTTTAATTTACAGTCTAACTGTTTTTATTTTTAAACTTTTTTTGATACATCATTCTGAATCCAGGGATGTTCAAGTCTGCATTGTCGAGAGTGTTCCTGATGAAAGAATTATTGCTGCACTGCTTTGTCCTTCCTTTCTCCCTGATACAAATCAGTAAGATACAGTATGAAAGAATATTTGTTTTTACTGCAAAAACTGGAGCTTGAGAATGTTTTTGCAATGTGAATCTAAGGGCAAATCTAAGGTAGTTTGTTATTGCCATCTAGTGGCTTATTAAAGTCATTTTATATGCAATTTGCAAAACAATTTACCACTATTGCATAGGCAGAAGCTAGATAGATAGATAGGGCGCCTCATAAGTATAGTTAGAGGACATGTCCTTTGAATGAACAGCATAATCAAACATTTGATATACAGAGCAATAGCCATGGCATTCATTTAACCCATATACACAAGCACTGTCTACATGGCTGCATGGTGATCATTTTACATGACCAATCACTTTTTCTTCATAATGTCACATGTCAAATTGTAAAAACACATTCTACTCCATCTGTATACAGACAGTTGAGTCAAAACAAATATTTTGCTAAAAACAGACCATGAAAAGATTAATTCATAGTCTTTTGTTTCTAGATATTTCTGTACAAGTGTACGTTTATAACTTCAAAATAATAGAATTTATTCTATTCTACGATTGCATTTTAGGTGATCATAATCAGTCAAGGTAACTGAAAGCAAATTCCCATATTTAAACAATTTGCATGTAGTTGCTTTGGTTGGTATACACGCGTAGACTGACTTGCCCAGACTGTATATTGCCTAGATCATGTTGGCAAAGATTTTTCAGTCATTTGCTTTATTGCTAGATGAAGATCTGACCAATCAATCTGGAGGCATTTTCTTTATGTTTTTGTCATTATGTTGCTACAATTTAAAAAAAAAAAATGATTGAGATAGTTGTAAAGTAAGCCATGTAAGGCTATGACAGTGCTTCTGCAGTGTTTCATGGATAAAGTGGTACAGAATCTTTCAGACCATCAGCGGGATGTAATGGCATCTGAAATCGCAGGAGGTGCTGGATGCTGGCTGATCTCGGACATTTTTTTAAAGGGGCAATTACCTACATGGCATGGTTTTGCCTTCTAAGTGATTGCCCCTTTAAAAAAAAAAGGCTGCCAGCATCTCCGGCGATCTTGGACACCATTACATCCTGCCATATATATAGCCTATTTTACCTTGCCAGTATTTTGATAAATGTTCACCATTTTGTAATGTGTCCATAATCCTTTCCTCCAGACTTCACACATCTATTATTTATAAAGTTATAAAATGTGTTTTCAAACTTTGGTACCGATTAAATGTTTGTAGCTTGTGGTGTAGCTTTTATAATTTTGCTGCCAAAGTCCTCTGTGAGAAAAGAGATTGGAGATATTCATCCCTGCACTGCAGTTTGTTGGTAGAAATCCGTAACAGTTGTTTTAGAGGTTTTATAACAGCTCTTATACTTTTTATTTAATTAACTACTGATTGCTTTTCTTGGCCAGCAGTGCTATTGCCAATTTCTAAGTATTTTTTCAAGATATTTCAAATTGTTCATTGTTTCATTGTTTATTTCTTTGCTATGGTAATTGACTTCAAAAGCTGGCACCAAATGGAATAGCATACATTAAATAAAGTGTTTTAATTAGTGAGGCATATATCCAGTTTGCTGCTGAAGAAGGAAATGTAAATAGTAAGACAAAAGCCTTTGTTCATATTAATAACTAATCTCATTAATTCTTCAGGTGTAATGCAATTTGCATCTTTTCTACTTGTTCATACAATTGAATATCAAAGCACTAAAAGAATTCAGATGTTTCTATTGACCTCATACTATACAACATTTCGAACCATTCTTCTTGTACAAGAATAACCATAGACAGGGTTATTCAGCTTTTATGCTATTGTGTCCCAAATAGAAGCCAATGAGATCGAATTTTCTGACTTAATTGTTCAACTCAGCCTTCACCACTGGAGTATCAGACATCTCTCAAGTTGCCCACTGTAATGTACATTGGGGGTAATTCCAAGTTGATCGCAGCAGGAAATTTTTTAGCAGTTGGGCAAAACCATGTGCACCTCAGGGGGGGGGGGGCAGATATAACATTTGCAGAGAGAGTTAGATTTGGGTGGGTTATTTTGTTTCTGTGCAGGGTAAATACTGGCTGCTTTATTTTTACACTGCAATTTAGATTGCAGATTGAACTCACCACTCCCAAATCTAACTCTCTCTGCACATGTTATATCTGCCCCCCCCTGCAGTGCACATGGTTTTGCCCAACTGCTAAAAAATTTCCTGCTGCGATCAACTTGGAATTACCCCCATTGTTAACCACTACTTGAGAACACAAATCTTATCAATTTAATCATAGAAAATTCATAGGTAAACTCTGGATTTCTGAAATGGTTTTCCATGTTTGTGCTTCCAAAGAACAGATAACATTTAACATTAAATCTATCTATCTATCTATCTATCTATCTATCTATCTATCTATCTATCTATCTATCTATCTATTGTTCATGCTATTGCCAGCCAATTTGTCCTGCTTATTGCCACGTACTTTGCTCTCTCTAATTTACTTTTCTGATCCATATTACAACCAACATCGTCCCACATATTATGCCCAATCTCCCAATACCACCAACTTTCCTCTTGTCAGGTGGTTCTACACAGTCAACATTTACAGATCACAGAGGAAGTAGATACTCCATCTCTGGGCATGTTTGATTGATGTGTCAGAATCCTGATGAATGCATACACCATGTGTACAGGGCATCTATATATTTGTCAGTGTCATGGTCATAAGCAGCTTTCTGCCGACGATCAAACTTACGCTTTATTGTTTCTTCTCAGAGGGGGTCATTCCGGGTTGTTCGCTCGTTGCCGATTTTCTCAACGGAGCGATTAAGGCAAAAATGCGCATGGTACACAGTGCGCATGCGCTAAGTATTTTAGCACAAAACTTAGTAGATTTACTCACATCCGAATGAAGATTTTTCATTGTTGAAGTGATCGGAGTGTGACTGACAGAAAGTGCGTGTTTCTGGGCGGAAACTGGCCGTTTTCTGGGAGTGTGTGCGGAAAAACTCAGGCGTGCCAGGATAAAACGCGGGAGTTTCTGGAGAAACTGGGGAGTGGCTGGCCAAACGCAGGGCGTGTTTGTGACGTCATACCAGGAACGAAACGGGCTGAGCTGATCGCAGTGTAGGAGTAAGTCTCGAGCTACTCAGAAACTGCTAATAATTATTTAGTAGCAATTCTGCTACTCTTTCGTTCGCTATTCTGCTAAGCTAAGATACACTCCCAGAGGGCGGCGGTCTAGCGTGTGCAATGCTGCTAAAATCTGCTAGTGAGCGAACAACTCGGAATGAGGGCCAGAGTGCTTAGAGACGGTGATTGTGCATGAGGCTCATCTGGATTGAAACCAAGATGTTAATGGGTTTTGGACAATAGGAATGCAGTTTACATACAAGATTAAATATGCATATTGCAGTGCAAAAGTAATATTGCAGATTAAAATAGAGATATTACAGGGTTTGTAAACTGTGGTTACTGTAGTTTACAAATTATACCGTTAAATAGATACTTGTTGCAGGGTTAAACCACATGTAGACAGTGACATACTGTAGGCATTGATGTATCCTGATAAATAGTGGAAAAGAGTAGAAAAGTGAACCAGTAGAGAAGCTGTCATAGCAACCTATCAGCTTCTACCTATCATTTTATAAAGACACTTGAGAAATGATACCTCAAAGGTGAGTAGTTCCTATAGGCAGCTAATCCACTAGTCAACTTCTCCACTCATTTCACTGCCACTTCCATAATCTCCAAATTGTGGGTGCATTTCTGCACATTACCAGATGCAATGATTCTTCACACCTGGCCATGCATATCTTTCTGGTATGAATTTCCCAAAGAGTGTCCATACAATGCAATATTTCAAAGCAGTCCTATGAATACTTCAATTAAGTGCCTGTTCAGGTAGACTTCTCGCGAATACAGAGCAATCCCTATGGGATTCTTGCAGCCAAGCCATATTCCCAATGATGTTATCATGTGGTGACATAATAAAGTGTTTGCTATTTCATAAATAACAACATTAGGCTAGATGATTACTGAATGTAAGTTGTATATTATTGCTCCTGTATTGCATGAATGTAATGAATATGTATATAAACCTCTGTGCAGAGTTGTACACATATTTACCATTCATCCAGAACCTAGTTTGGTACTGAACTTCATCATCTTGGCATATTTGCACTAGCCTATACACCTATAAACCAATGTCTTATGTTTCTATTCAGCTCTGCACAGCTTGTTAGTCAACAAGCCCTCATTAAACTTTGCTTATGTTAGACTGTCCCATTACAGTCTACTGTAGTAACATACCTTCAGGTGCAAGTGTAGATGAGCTTAAACAGTGTGTGTGGACTGTGTGTGCTCAAGGTATGGTGCACATACAAGCATTTGTCCACCTCAACATCACAGCCTTACTCTCTTTATCACTATTTTACAGCAAATACCACTGAGAGATATAAAATAATAGAGTTTTATGGTAGGCATTCAACTAGAGTGAGGTCACCTTTATGGCATACAATAGATTGGCAAATGCAAAAATATTTACCACTCTGGATACCAAATGTAGATTCTGGCAGATTACATTGGACAAAGAATCATCCATGCACACCACGTTCATTACATGTGTGAGCAGGTATGCATTCCTCTGAATGCTCTATGGCAAATGCACTGGCAATGAGATATTTCAAAATTGCATTGGACATCTTTTCAAAGGCTACCCTTGTAACATTATTGTGGATAACATCCTCATTTGGGGTAGCACCATGGAAGAACACGACATGCATTTCTGCAAGTTCCTCCAAATAATATGTGAAATCAATATGCAGTTAAACTCTGACAAGTGGCATTTCAAAGTCACTAAGGTCCCATATGTTGGCCATCTTATAGCTTCAGAGGAGGTTAGGCCTGATCCTACCAAGAAACTGGCTATTCAACACATGCCTACCGCCACATATAAGTTGAATCTGCAGTACTTCTTAGGTATGACCAACTACCTTTCAAAATTTCTGCCATACTACAGTGGGAAACATAGGGCCTAATTCAGGCCTGATTGCAACAGCAAATTTGTTCTCTAATGGGCAAAACCATGTGCACTGCAGGTGGTGCAGATATAACATGTGCAGAGAGAGTTAGATTTGGGTAGGGTGTGTTCAAATGGAAATCTGAATAGCAGTGTAAAAATAAAGCAGCCAGTATTTACCCTGCACAGAAAAAAAATAACCCACCCAAATCTAACTCTCACTGCATATGATATATCTACCCCACCTGCAGTGGACATAGTTTTGCCCATTAGAGAACAATTTTGCTGCTGCGATCAGGTCTGAATTAGGCCCATAGAAAGATAGAATTTGACGGCAGATAATAACCACTTGACTCATCAAGACTGCCTTTTTTTTTACCATATTTTTACCTCAAACCTTATTTGATCCTTATTTCTTTGTAAGGATATCCTTGTGTCTATCCCATGCATGTTTAAATTGCTCTACTGTCTTAGCCTCTACCACCTCTGATGGAAGGCAATTCCACTTGTCCACTACCCTTTCTGTGAAGTATTTTTTTCTCAAATTTCCCCTGAACCTACCACCCTCTTGTCTCAGTGCATATCCTTGTGTCCTATTACTTCTCTTCATTAGAAGAATGTTTCCCTCCTGGACTTTGTTAAAACCCTTGATATATTTGAAAGTTTTATTATGTTCCCCCTGATAGAGCCACACTCCACCAGCATTTCCACAATCACTTTGATTGGTGTTAGTTGGACTACCATGATGCTGCTATTTCTTGCCTCAAGTCTATGCTCCCTTCCAGCCTGGTGCTCCAATTTTCTGATAGAAAGGACCTCCATGCTGCTGTCACCTCTCCTCCCGTAGCCTTTAGGATTTCCGTGATGCCACATTCAGGGATCCTTTGTCAATGGATGTCTCATATTGTCCTGCATGGTTGGCCTTCTTCTTCCCAGTAACTGTCTTGGGCCTTCATAAATGTGTCCTCATACATTATTGCTGAAGTTGCGCCAAACAGGCCCTCTCAGTATGCCATCCCCATGTAACTCTAGTAGCACTGGCGTATTTTTACCTGAAAAAATGCATCAAATGCGATGTGACTAGAATGCACCAGGAGGCTGTGGATGTGTTTTATTATTCATACCATGTTCCCTTGTGCTATATATACAGACTTAGTCACACACAGATATGTAAGTATCACTTATCAAATGAATCAGCACAGTCTCCAGGGGAGTCTTAGTTCACCACATTGCAAATAAAATGTATTTCTGTATAAAAAGATATAAAAAAAATTATCCAAAGCTTGCAGAGTTGCACTGGACCTGATGGCTTACATGCAGCAGGTGGCACATCTGTCAAGACTTTCTTCACCTTCTGTGATGAATAAACCCTCTCAGATGGCATCCCCATGCATCATCAGTGTTTCTTGATACCTTATGCTCTTTAATGTTTTTCTGCCCATCATGTCACCAGGGGCACCCCAGGCATGAGGCTACCATACAGCAGGCTAAGGATGCCCTGTTTTGGTCCTCTATGATTGATGACATTGAGTGGATTATCTCTGCCTGTTCCCTGCAATGCTTTATGGGCCCACCCCTTCAAGTATCTGCTCACTCTTCATGAGGTTACTGACCTCCTTTGGTCCATCATTGCTGCACATTTCTTTGAAAGGAGGAGTAAAGACTACCTTGTGTTAGCTGATTTATATTCTGGTTGGTTCAAGATAGATTATCTTTCCAAACTGACAAGTGCTACAGTCACCAACAAAATGAAAAGTTACTTTTCTGCACATGCCATGCACATGTACATGCAATGCTAGCTATTTACTGACAATGCCTTGTATGACTAGTGAGTTCCAGACTTTTACAAGTGAATAGAACATCTCACATGTCACCAGTAGTCCTCATTATTCACAGTTCAACAGACTAGCAAAAAGTTCAGTACATTCTGTGAAGAACCTGTTAGACAAATTTTATAGAGCTGGCTCTGATGTGTTTATGATGATTCTGAATTTAAGAAATACATGAACCAGACTTCCCTCTACTGTTCAATGCCTTCTGTCCAGGCACACCCACACCATCATTCCCACTGCCACATTCAAACAGACCACAAGTAGAGAAAAATGTGCAAGATGCCCAGCAGAACTCCAGATTGGGGCTCAAAGCCAATGATGATAAAATATCTAATTGCTTAAGACCATTGTCCCCTGGGCAGACAATGTGAATCCAGTTCCCTGTTCGGTTTGACAGTTTCTGGATTGTGCAAGGATCTTCCAACAGGCATGACAGCTATGTATTTTAATATGACAATGTTTCGTATGAGCACACCATGTGACACCTCCACCTCACCTGACACCAGTCAAGGGGGTCAGATCACCCATCATCATGGACAGTGAGTTCCTAGAAGAACCATCTACAGTGGTGCAGAACAGTCCCATGCCCTTCCCAACAGTGAGTTTATTCAGACACCGAAAACACCTCTAGGATCTTTGTCCACAGGTCAGGGAGAATATCCAGACCTAATCCAAAATTCTGGGACTATGTAACTTAACCTTCCACTTTTTCTGTTTATTTTGTGAATTTTCTGCACATTACCCGTGCATTGGGGCCCCCCTATATATATATATATATATATATATATATATATATGTGTCAAAAGATGTATAGATCAGTGCACTAGTCCCAATCTAATATTGCTGTATCCGCCATGCGGTTTACAGGATATTGTAATGTTCACAGTCAGTTGTATATTTTACTTCCTGTGTCCAAATCTGTAGAATACATCAGGTATCGTAAAGTCACAAATGGGCTCAGTAGCTCTGTATCCACACACCCCACTTCTTTGGGCAGTTGCTCAGTTATTCAGGGTGCTACATGGTAAAATGTAGCCAACAAATCTACAAACAAAAAGAACAACAAGCGCCTTTGGTGTAGAATTACTCTCCAGAACGATAAAAGATGTGCAAATAATTGAATTGCATAACAGAATATGGCTTGTCTCAATGTATATCAATCACCTTTTTCTTTGATCCAAATATGGTATGAGGGTTGTATAAAATGTCAAAGCTGGAAAGTAGTGTGGTCAGACTCTCAGTCTCTCAACGTGTTTCACCCAGTTAGGGCCAGGTCATGTCCAGTTCCAATTGCTTCCGTTGGGTAGGTGATATAGATCATGCTAGGTTAAAACCTCGAGACATTTGAACAGTTTTTTTCCACAGGCGGTATCTCATCCAGGGCCGGTTCTAACCGTTGTGGCGACCCAGGCAAAAAATAGGGGCCTGGCTTCATACGGGGCGTGGTCAGTTACGCCCCCATTTGTGCCCCCTGTAGAGTAGCGCTGCTGAAAGAGAAAGAAAATAATAATAATACTTACTATCCCCGCTCCTGATTCCTGACCGCTGCAGACCTCCGCCGGCGCCGCTTCTCTCCTCAGATCTATGGGAGAGACATCATGACGTCTCTCCCATAGCACAGCATAGACACTAGAGGTCAATTATGACCCCTAGCGTCTGTGCCAGTCCCACAATGCTGTGCGTTGTACGATGACGTCATTGCGCACCACACAGCAAAGATCCTCTCCACGAAGGTAAACTAGACACTTAGCATCTGGTTCACTTCACAGCGGGGGACCAGTGGGGGACACAGCGGGCAGCGGGGGGCACAGTAGCAGATCTTGCCATGGTGCGGCGCCCTCCGGATGGCGCCGGTGTCCTCCAGAAGGCGGCGTACCGGGCAAAAGTCCTGCTTGCCCGTGGCAAGATCCGCTACTGATCTCATCATATCATAGAAGCCTTGAAATTTGCAAATGGACAGCGGGACAAACTGCATCTCTCAGTTTGTTCCGCTGTCCATTTGCAAATTTCAAGGCTTCTATGATATATATTACCATAGAAAACACCTTAAAAAACAATAAGACAAAAGGATTCTTTAAATGTCTGAATTGCAACAGCTGTAGAATAACAAAAGCTAGATCAACGCAACCAGAAACATCTTTTAAGTCAAATCAAACAACTAAAGAATATACTGATAATGTCAAATATTACCTTAAAACATGAAGCTATACACTATTACCGTGGAGCCGCTATGGCCGCTAGACTTATTACACACACTACGGACTAAGTACGCTATTTGCGTACTGAGTACCGTATGGATACGCACTTAGCGTATCAGACGCTGTGCCGTGGGCGTGACGCACGAGCGGCACGTACGCACACGGATTCACGCTCCGTACTAAGCACGCTATTAGCGTACTGAGTACCGTATTGATACGCTCTTAGCGTATCAGACGCCGTGCCGTGGGTACAACGTACACGCGGCGCGGACGCACACAGAGTGATATACAGTAAACCTTAAGTAATGAAACAGTGTAAGGATGTGCTTATACTTTAAACCTTAGCAGTCTAGTACTGCAACGATGTAATACCTTAAACCCTTAACAATGCTTATACACCTTATAGCGATTGAGACGCTAAGAAAGCCCTTTGCAGGAAAGTGAAAACACAACACCGGTTTGTGGTAAACCACTGGACTCTAACACCGCAGCGGATTATTCAGAGAAAAGGGGTAAACAGATACAAGTTATACACTACAGGCTAACAAGGAAATCTAAACAGAATAATAGAGAATAATGGCTACAGAGAATATACATACGTGGGGAATCGTTCGCAAGCGCGTCCGGGACCAGTCCTCAGCTATCAGGAAGAAAGCCTTCAGAGTCTTGTGTCCGGCCAGGCAACAGTGGTCTTTTTATACACAACATACATTCACAATACAATGGTCACTGTAATCTCATTGTTCATTGGACACAGGGATGTGTCTCTACATTACAGCAAAGGTCATAGGTGGATTTGAACAGGTAGGCGATGTCCTTTCCCAACTGCTCTGGTGGGAGGTATCCTCTGGATTCCCGCCGCATGTGTAATTTACAGCAAATACAGTTAATGTTCATAATCTACTTTTGTACATAACTATACGCAGGAGCAAGCGATCCTTTCCTAACTAACACCGGAATGTTTCCCTTAAAATACCCTACAGCTGGATACTAGACATCACCTACCAACCTTTGTCTGACCCTTCCTATAATGCAAAGACGAATCTCTCTGTCCAGGAACTGTTTAAACTAACATTACTCGCTGACATGATCTAAGGGAACTATATCTGCAAAATGCACTATTTTGGTTAAATATGCTGTGTTCGAGTCACACGCTACACGCTCACAAACTCCGCCGTAAATACACATATCATGCGCACGAGTCACTGGAGCATCTCTTACGCAACTTGCGGGTATGTGTACGCACGGGGGACCGGGTGCACGAGCAGCGTGCATGTGCATGAGTGGATAGTACAATGGATATGTATAACAATATTTTTCGACTTTGACAGTCGACCCTTTGGCAGTCAACAATAACTGCCACAATCTAAACAATTAAGCAGAAAAATATACAATACAATGAAATACCTATAAATGATTGGGTGGAGGGAGGAGAGGAGTAGGCGGGAAATGTATGGCCTAGTGGGATAGCAAAAGCATGTATGTATGAACTTCATGTCTGGGGGGCATGTATCATCGTGCCATACATGTTCTAGATAAGCTTCGAGGTATTGCGAAGTATACATTAAATCCTTCTTATCCCGTATTAAGGGTCTGTAAGTGGGCCAACAAACACTACCGAGCTCTTTTCGGCTTCTTGTTAGAACAAATGGGGTGCACATTTAGTTGATGATACATGGAGGGGGAGAAAAACATGTGAGTGCTAATATATGTACCTATATCACCTGTCGACTATGTGTGTCACTACCTGAAGATTGTAGAGATGAACATAAGAAACATTTCACAAATACATTCATATGATAATTTGTGCAATTGTTCTTGGGTGTCAGTTGAAGTCTTGTCCGGATAGGTGTATCCTTGCTGTGGGTGATAATCAAAGTCTTTCAAGTGTCCATAAAAAGTCTTTAAAGTCTCTAAGTGTCTCTCAAAGTCTGTAGAAATGTCCATCAAAGGTCTGTAGTCTTCTCCATCAAAGTCTTTAGTCTTCTTCCGAATGGATGTCTTTTCGCATGGGAGAAAAACAAAGGAGAAACGGGTGAAAGAAATGGACCATGGAATCACGTCTTATCACAACATTGTCTCAATTGATGGATCATAAATTAAACCAGTTGTTGTAACAATGCCCTCGCTCCTCAAACTCATCACTTTGGTACTGCGCTTGCACTGCATTAAAATCCGAACACATCTAAATATCAAACCAATCATTATGACAGCTCCCAGGATGCAAAGGCGAAACTTTCCTACATTCACGATAACATTTTGAGCCCATTCTCCTAAACCTGAGAACCAATTGCGTGGGTTCAACCATGAAACCCAGCCGGTCAGTTCATTACTCACAGCAGTCAGGGTAAGGTTGTGTCTCCTTCGGAACTCCCACTTCAACTGCAAGATATCGTCCATCTTTTGATCTATGACCTCGGTGGGGTCATCAGTGCTGTTTGTAATATACGTACAGCAATTCACACCATACTGAGTTGCTAGGGTGACACAATACCCACCTGTCACCGCTGTGATGTAATTAAGAACCATCCTGTGCTGGATCAGTTCCGTTTTGTAAGCTTGCAATTCCCTCCCAGTATACCTGAAGGTGTCATCATACATCTCGGTGATATTATCTATCAGGTTCGCTAGCGCATGAATATACCTAAAATTTATAATTCCTCTGGCGGTACGGGTGATATCTAACGCGAGTAGGAATTGAATCCCGGTGGATTCGTGGATCAAATCAGAGGCTGCGTGCTCTGTCCTATCTATAAGTTGTCTCTTAACAATGTGTTAGTAGTGAGTGTGAGTGTAAGGAGCTTGAGCATTGCGGTGAACATCTTTCATCTTATTATGGGTAATGGTCATTACTTCTGGCAACACTCTTCCAATGTAACACAATCCCTCTGAGTTTGGGGCAAGCCACTTATACGCCTTCCTCCCGCATATGAAATATGCATCATCGGGGAGAACATATGGGACAGAATATGACATCACCATATTGCAAACCTTCCAGGTGAAAAATCCTATCCCTAACTCTCTCATTGGTTCAGTACACGTATGAGGCTGTATGATATGCGCACAGTATCCTGGTGATACTTCTCCAACCCGCATGGTCCTACTTCCTAGAGTATACCTGTACCGAAAATATCTCCCACCGTCGGCTATTTGGCGTATAAGTTCTGGGTCTACGGGCATTCTATCGGCTCTGTGTGAAAATGCCATGGTTTGGTTGTTCCATGTCACTTCCCAATTTCCCGGCTTTCGGGGATTGGAAATGTTAAAACATATTAAGGACCTATCCACATGATATTGGTGGAGCTTCAAACTAGGAGGCCTAGAAATATTAAATTTCTTGTCCACCGGTCTCCCACCCCTTAATTCAAGTACCTCATCTAGTGTTAAAGGGTATGGTACTAATCCTGACTTGCTCTGACCTTGAGGTACTTGTGAGCACACCCAGCATTCCGTTTGGTTTAAAACATTACCCACTAATGAGTGATAGTCACTCAATGGATGACGGTCCATGTTGATATTAAGGCTGGACTGACATCTCTGGATGCACTCGTCCTCAACTATGTTTTCACAATTTCTACAGATACAGTTCTCCTCAGCTAACAATCCTTCACAATGTCTCCTAGTTTCATGACTACTAGATCGTTTTCTGATGCTCGCCTTTGCTCTGTGACTGTGTTGCTCTTGGAATTCTACTAATCCGTCCTTGTCATCAGAACCCATTCCAGATCCTTTCTCGACCTCTCTGGTACTCTCACCGAAATAGACTGTTCTGGTCAACAACAGGGTCAACAGGAAAACCCGGAACGCAGTCTCTTGGGGTAAGTCCATCTTGCAGGAGGAGAAAGAAAGAGTGGTAATGGGAGGTAAAGGAAATAATAGAAGGGAAAGAAAACTGGTACGATAACAGCCTCTAGTCTTTCTGTTCTCCTTGCTCAGATGCCATCTCAACAGTGCTGCCTCTCAGTCTTCCCGAAACGGACACTCCAGTGACACTTTCCGAGTTAGCGACTTTTCTGTAGGGAGCATAAATCTTGCATTACCATGTGTTTAACTGTTGTGTGAAATACCATCCGTAGAACATGAAAAAACAAAAAGAGAGAGAATAAAGAATAGAATATTGTCAGATTTCCGTTCACCTTCAGGCTGTCACACCAACATGTCTATCGGTATCTCTGCACAGTCTCCTCCACCAGTATTTCCACTCTCCACTCTCTATGCATGGCCAGGCACGTTGATGCTGGTGAGATATACTGGGGTTGGGCAGACCTCTGAAAAGACCGAGTAGACATGTGACGTTTGAGCTGTAGTTCTGTCGGTGAACGTCAGAGATGAAGAGGAAACATTTAAAGATAAATCACAGAGTTTACCTGGCCGCCCCTGTATCCACAAGGAATGACCTACCAATTACATCAACTTGGGAACTCAGGTTTACTTCCAAGGCTCGCAATTAATTTCACTGGCTGTAGACTACAGGTGTGGCCCAAAATGTTTCCTATATGAGCCCTGATTCCAATTACGTTCGTCATAGCTTTGCTCGTTTTCTTGTCTAGGGGGTCGATATACCTTATGTGGGTCTCTAAATCTGCAACTCCGTGCAATATGTCCTTCCTTATGGCAGTTATAACATTTTACTACATACGACTTACCATCAGGGGTCTGGGGTTTCAGCTGATGTGGCCTTGTTGTAAGGGCCTGTATACTTACTGTCATCAGCTTATCCCCCTGTGACTCCCTGTGTTTAATGATGTTCCGATCATGCTCAATAGCGGACTCTCTTAACGCAGCCACCGAGATACCTCTCCAACTTGGTTGAGTGGTTTGTACCCTGGTTCTCAACACTTCCTTTAATCCGTCCATTAATACGGACACCGCTACCTCCCTATGGTGCACATTATCCTTAATGTCTTCGATCCCAGTAAATCTAGCCATTTCCTGCAGTGCTCGATGGAAATAGTCAGAGGCAGTTTCACCTTCTTTTTGTCTAATGGAGAAAATTTTATTCCACTTGACAACAGTAGGGAAATATACTCCTAACTGCAGATTGATCTGTTTTACGTTCTCCTGATTGTACTCATCAGTGAGAGGTACTTCTGCATCTAATTTACAGTCCGCAATGAATTTCACGGGGTCAATATTGGAGGGCAAACATGCCCGTAGCACTGTCCGCCAATCTTTGTTATTGGGTTCAGTGGTGTTACCTAGTTCCCTAATAAACCTCTGACAAGCGGCTAGATCTTTCCTGGGATCGGGAAATTCAGACATAATTGTCCTCAATTCTGTCCGGGACCAGGGGCATTGCATAGCAATGTTCCTTACGGGAGTGATTCCCAGAGCGTCAGTCTTCCCATTGGGGACTGCGATCACCCTGACAAGATTCAGTTCAATTACATCATTCTGTGTTGACTCTACAATGTGAGGTGCAATTGTTTCTGCATAATGTACAGTACCGTACTTACCTGTGGACACGACCTCACCTGTCCCTCCACTAGGGGCCTTTGCTACTGCTCTTACTGGTTGGGCCGTGCCCACTTGAGTATCTTGTATGGTGGCTGCTAGAGAGAGTGCCGATATCGTGCTGGGCTCATCCTCTTGGTCGCAGTCCTGAGGGAAGTTTAAGATGGGATACAACTTGCACGGGTTAGCATTAGCATTAATACATTTATCTACTTTACTCTTATCGTCATTAATACATTTATTAAGTGCACTCTTATCGTATACCAGTATGCCATTCTCTGTAGCCATTTTCTCCCCTGTAATGTATGGTGGTGGGTGGTGGTGCAGTTGCTATCAGTTTCCTGCTAGGGTTGGAACCAGCTGCTTGAGCTAATCGACATTGTATCTCACCCTCCTGTTGCCATAACTGTAAACAATCATAATGTCTAATCCTTTGTTTCCTGGATTTTATCAGACATATCCTTCTCCTTAAATTTTGCAATACCTCAGGACTAAAACTGCCTACCTTAGGGAACGGTTCCCTATCTTCCACAGTCATACATTCCCATTCGTTGGCCAGTAGACCCACACACTGTTCCCAATGCTGGTCGTACCCAACCTAGGGCCCTGCGTAACTGCTATTTACTGAGAGCGTGTGGGAGTGTGCTACGCCTCCCAGTAAATATCAGTTGTTGGAGATTTCCTGAGTGAACAGCGAAACTCCCTTAAAATAAAAAAAACCTGTTACACAAATTACGTCTGTATGTACAATTAGCGTCTATGATCCCGTGATTTTACGCAAATGGCGTAATGGGTATCAAGTTGAACCAACTATTGCACACACTAACGCGCGGTACAGTCGCACTGCGTATAAGTAACTATTACTTATCCGCCGGATGACCAACGGAATCGATTGTTTAGGCTGCGAAACCTCAGCCGGAGCGTATCTGAATGGGCCTATATGGATACTACGCAAACCCCCGGGGCTGCACTCTCACCGCTGACCTTTCTCAGGCCACGGTTTTCAGAGCTTCGCTTGACTTAGTCAGCGAATTTCTGACTTCGCTGACCTCTTGGTCTGCTGTTATACTTGCTACCTTGCTCCTTTATACCTTATACAATGTTAACGTGAGAGAGCCACTCCCACGCCACCAAGTGTCCACTCACCTGATGTGGTCTCCTACGGGATCCCGACTTCTGGGTTCACAAAATCTTTATTTGCACACTCACGCCCGTTCACTCTTATACACTTTGATTTTTCTGTACAGAAAATTAACTTTCATTCAGGTGAAACAGCCTAGTCCCAGAGGTGATGCAATAAGAGAAGGTTCTTTTAAACTAAATTTTGGAAACTGAACAAATTTGTGCTATTTTCGCGTGGCTACCGTATCGCCTAAACTAAAACAATGCTATCGTGTTATTTGTATTAAGTGGGCGTATCTGTACGCACGTTGCGTAAAATACGCCACGTGTGTAGGCCTTTGCGTTGCGTACGCAGTCTCGCACGCTGTCCGAGACACGTGTACAATGGCCGTATACGTCCGCAGTAATACAAATACCACACTTCTATAAATGTAAACGATATTTAAATATAATCGCTTACCAAACACCACACAGTATCTCCTGTATAAAGCTTTATAACTAGGTCAGGCTGCGTGTGTGTTTTACACGTACTCCCTTAAATATTACTTTATATATTTTTAACTAAATAGCAACAAATTTCTCAGCACGTAATCAATGCTAATGGCAACAAGCGAGTAGATATGCAAAATACACAAATAAAATACAGGTGTGTGCGTGTGTTACATGTGTTGCGTGCGCAGTTGGCACCAAACAGAAATTTAACAGATTTAAAAAAACAATAGCTTTACGTTCTTACCTTTCGGATCCCACCAGCATCCCTACAAACCATGCGGAGCAGACGCTTATTTAATCAGCACCAGTGTATCTCCAACCAAGAAAAGGCTAACAGGGGATACTACCTTCCCGCCCTTTGCTGATAGATAAAGTCTGCCTTGTCCTGCTAGGCTGCGGATATGAGGAGGACCAGACGATGCCCCCAATTGATAATGTCAAATATTACCTTAAAACATGAAGCTATACACTATTACCGTGGAGCCGCTATGGCCGCTAGACTTATTACACACACTACGGACTAAGTACGCTATTTGCGTACTGAGTACCGTATGGATACGCACTTAGCGTATCAGACGCTGTGCCGTGGGCGCGAAGCACGAGCGGCACGTACGCACACGGATTCACGCTCCGTACTAAGCACGCTATTGGCGTACTGAGTACCGTATTGATACGCTCTTAGCGTATCAGACGCCGTGCCGTGGGTACAACGTACACGCAGTGCGGACGCACACAGAGTGATATACAGTAAACCTTAAGTAATGAAACAGTGTAAGGATGTGCTTATACTTTAAACCTTAGCAGTCTAGTACTGCAACGATGTAATACCTTAAACCCTTAACAATGCTTATACACCTTATAGCGATTGAGACGCTAAGAAAGCCCTTTGCAGGAAAGTGAAAACACAACACCGGTATGTGGTAAACCACTGGGCTCTAACACTGCAGCGGATTATTCAGAGAAAAGGGGTAAACAGATACAAGTTATACACTACAGGCTAACAAGGAAATCTAAACAGAATAATAGAGAATAATGGCTACAGAGAATATACATACGTGGGGAATCGTTCGCAAGCGCGTCCGGGACCAGTCCTCAGCTATCAGGGATAAATCCTTCAGAGTCGTGTGTCTGGCCAGGCAACAGTGGTCTTTTTATACACAACATACATTCACAATACAATGGTCACTGTAATCTCATTGTTCATTGGACACAGGGATGTGTCTCTACATTACAGCAAAGGTCATAGGTGAATTTGAACAGGTAGGCGATGTCCTTTCCCAACTGCTCTGGTGGGAGGTATCCTCTGGATTCCCGCTGCATGTGTAATTTACAGCAAATACAGTTAATGTTCATAATCTACTTTTGTATATAACTATACGCAGGAGCAAGCGATCCTTTCCTAACTAACACCGGAATGTTTCCCTTAAAATACCCTACAGCTGGATACTAGACATCACCTACCAACCTTTGTCTGACCCTTCCTATAATGCAAAGACGAATCTCTCTGTCCAGGAACTGTTTAAACTAACATTACTCGCTGACATCATCTAAGGGAACTATATCTACAAAATGCACTATTTGGGTTAAATATGCTGCGTTCGAGTCGCACGCTACACGCTCACAAACTCCGCCGTAAATACACATATCATGCGCACGAGTCACTGGAGCGTCTCTTACGCAACTTGTGGCTATGTGTATGCATGGGGGACCGGGTGCACGAGCAGCGTGCATGTGCATGAGGGGTTAGTACAATGGATATGTATAACAATATTTTTCGACTTTGACAATACTAAAAAACAGAGACTCACTTGTGAATCAGAAGGAGTAGTATATCTCCTAGAGTGCCCGTGTGGACTACAGTATGTGGGTCAGACAAAAAGAAAGTTGAAAACCCGCATTGCTAAACACCTGTATAATATCAAAAGAGGACTGCAAATACACAGCGTTCCAGAACACTTTAAAGAGCGGCATCAAGGGAACCCTACAGATTTAAAATTTATAGCCATTCAACAAGTGAGTCCCCACTGGAGAGGAGGAAATTTAGTAACAGATCTTAAAAGAACAGAAACAGGATGGATCTATGAACTTCAAACGATAACACCAAGGGGTCTAAATATAGATATAGAAATCAAAGTTTTTTTATAATAACTAACGGGTTTTTCTTAAAATAATGTCTTAAAACTATTTTTATATATAAACAATAGTTTTATATATATTAATTTAGACATCAATTACGCTGTATATTTTATATATTATATATTTTTCATATTTATAGTCTTTATATACCATTGTATATCTATTTTAACATACTGATACACTGCAAAGCCGAACATGCGCTACCCGCACTTTTGAAGTCACTTCCGCAATGACTTCCGTTTTTAAAAAAATCTAACAGTAAAGTTAATTGAGGCCTTTTTTTCCTATAAAGATCAATCCAATAACAAGACCAATCATCCTTGACAAAATGCTCCATCACGAAACGCGTCTGATGATGGGTACCAGTCTCACGTTACACCGGAAGTCACGCAACAAACACTTCCGGCATTGTTGAGAACGCCAGGCAAAGAGGAAGACCGCAGGGATGAGTGACCAGCGCAGCAGGGAAGGAAGGTAGGAGAGGGATATGTAGATAGGGACACCACCTCCCACCCACAAGGACATGGAAACTCGGAAAGTAGCAAATCTCGATACCAGCAATCCAGTCCCCAAAACATAAACATTCTATAAAGAGCTTAAATATTACTGTTGAATCAGTAATATTGTTTGTAACATTTTATTTTGACTTTGCAGGTACACACACACAACACACATTAGCGCTCCCATATCTTATTTTAAATCTCATTTAATTTGGAGCAGCTTTCCCCCATAGTAGCGCGGTACGAACACATATATACTTTTACTACCATATATGGCAGTATCACTGGACTGAACATATACGCCAGTACCACTGGAATTATACAGCAGGATCACTGGACTTATATGCCAGTACCACTGGAATTATACGGCAGGATCACTGGATTTATATGGCAGTACCGCTGGACATATAAGACAGTATCAGTGGACATATACGGCAGTATCGCTGGACATATAAAGCAGTATCGCTGGACATATATATGACAGTACCACTGTAATTATATGGCAGGATCACTGGAATTATACGGCAGGATCAAAGGATTTATACAGCAGCACCACTGGACATATGCAGTAGTATCAATGGACATATACGGCAGTATCACTGGACATATATGGCAGTATCACTGGACTGGATTTATATACCAGTACCACTGGAATTATACGGCAGGATCACTGGAATTATACGGCAGGATCACTGGATTTATATGGCAGTACCTCACCGCACGTCCCTGACCGCTGGACATATACGGCAGTATCACTGGATATATACAGCAGTATCACTGGGCATATACACCAGTACCACTGGAATTATATGGCAGGATCACTGATATTATACGGCAGGATCACTGGATTTATACGCCAATACCACTGGAATTATACAACAAGCTCACTGGATTTATACAACAGTACTGCTGGACATATACGGCAGTATCAATGGACATATATGGCAGCATCACTGGACATATACGGCAGTATTACTGGAATGGATTTATACGCCAGTACCACTGGAATTATACGGCAGGATCACTGGAATTATACGACAGGATCACTGGATTTATACAACAGTACCGCTGTACATATACAGCAGTATCACTGGACACATACAGCAGGATCACTGTACATATACACCAGTACCACTGTAATTATATGGCAGGATCACTGGATTTATACGTCAGTACCACTGGAATTATACGACAGTATCACTGGATTTATACGACAGTACCGCTGGACATATACGGCAGTATCAATGGACATATATGGCAGTACCACTGGACATATACAGCAGCACAGGGACACCACCACTGGGCTGATACAGGACAACACAGCACCACTGCAATGGACTGGACTTATACAGCAGCACTGGACATATGGCAGCAGAGAACACCATCACTGTGAATGGACTGATGCAGCACAAGACACCACCACTGGACTGATGCAGCACAACACAGCACCACTGGACTGGACTTATACAGCAGCACTGGACATATGACAGCAGAAGACACAACCACTGTGACTGGACAGAGGCAGCACAAGACACTACCACTGAGGACGCTGAGGACGGAGACACGTCCTCTCTCTACACTCTCCAATGCCAGAGTGAAAATGTCGGGGACGCGCGGCTCCATATATGGAATCCAAACCCCACGAGAATCCGACAGCGGGATTATGACGTTTTGCCTCGTTCTGGTATCCGATTCAGGCGGGAAAACCAGAGCCGGGCTTGGATACGGGCTCGTGACGTGAAGTCCAGGGGAGTTCGGTTCTGTGTTTCTATAATAAAGAGGGTATCACTTGTAAAGTGCATGGACGAAGAGATAGTGGCGGCTATCAATTAACACAATTGAATGAACAAACAGAACGAAAGGAGAGGTGCCTCCCTACAGAACAGGAGCCCGGTGGCAGCCGACTCTATTGCCTCCCACAGTTACGTCTCTGCCTGTTATACTGTCTTACAGCTACATACTTGTTTAATGGTCTGTTTGTTGAAAAGGGGAGATGTATAGTACATGTAGATTTACTTTATGCTGGATGTCAATTGCATCATTGTTATCCACCCGTCACACAGGAAGTGTTTGTTACAGAGGAAGCTCATGTGGTCATTTGCAAACAGACAGAAGCGACTAGTTGATTGATGTTGATCATCATCATCATCATCATCATCATCATCAAAACATAACAGCCTCCAATGGAGTAGTATAAAAAAACAAACAAAAATAAAAACATAAATGGATTCATACAATATAAAAAATCAGACAATATAAAAAACAGAGTATGCGTAAGTGCCTTAACAGTTCAGATACCACATGAACACCCCATTGCCATTCATAACTCTATTGCATCTGGGCACTTTTTCAGGCGAGCATTCTGTAGATACAGATGTATCCACATACATCTTTGCTATATCCCGCCATGTATGGAACGGTTTGGCATGCCATAGACTCAGAGATTAAGCCATGCCTTGTGATTTTTCTTCATTTGCTTCTTTAATATGTTACTTTATACATATTCTATTATGGCCAACCAAAAATTCAAAATTCATCCACTCGCTAATCGTGAAAAACAACTTAGCCGTGTTTTGCATGTTGTGCCACCTTGGTAAAAAAGCAAGCATATATTTAAAGTATTTCTAATTCATTAAGTAATTGTGCACATGTAACACATGGTCTCAAGCAGATTACTGTGCATGCGTGGGTTTCAGTGCACTAAGGGGGTCATTCCGACTTGATCGCACGCTGTTATTTTTCGCAGCGCAGCGATCAGGTCACTACTGCGCATGTGTATGCGCCGCAATGCACAGGCTCATCATACGGGTACAAAGCGGATCGTTACTGGGCAATGGATTTAACGAAGAATCCGTTAGAAGAAGATTGACAGGAAGAAGGCGTTTATGGGTGTCAACTGACCATTTTCAGGGAGTGGTTGGAAAACCGCAGGCATGTCCAAGCGTTTGAAGGGTGGGTATCTGACATCAATTCCAGTCCCGGACAGGCTGAAGTGATTGCAGCGGCTGAGTAACTTCAGACCTATTCAGAAACTGCACAAACTCTTTTTGTACTGCTCGGCTGCACAGGTATTCACACACTTGCAAAGCTAAAATACACACCCCTGTGGGCGGCGATTATGCGTTTGCATGGCTGCAAAAAACAGCTAGCGAGCGATCAACTCGGAATGACCCCCCAAGTGCACTTTGCCTTTGCTGCAAACAGAGAATGTGCTGGGAAAAGGATAAGAATTAATAACCTTTTAGTCATGATTGCCATCTAACGTGTTTCAAACATATAAATCCAATAACCTCCACCAATTTACATGTCTAAGAAAAGTTTATTTTGATAGAAAAGTACTATATAAAAATATGTTTGCCATTTTGTTGAAGATCACGGGAAAGTACCATTTTAGAGTGAGATCTCAATATGTATGGCTATTAGAGCACAGTTACATTGTACAGTTTCTTTTTATATTACATAAAAAAATAAATGTATTACTGCCTTTTATTTGAAAATTCATGCAAATTAAAATGTAATACAACAGTACGGATGGTGTAATGGTTAGCATTACTGCCTCACAGCACTGAGGTCATGGGTTCGATTCCCACCATGGCCCTAACTGTGTGGAGTTTGTATATTCTCCCCGTACTTGTGTTGGTTTCCCCCGGGTATGCCGGTTTCCTCCCACAATCCAAAAATATACTGGTAGGTTAATTGGCTCCCAACAAAATTAACACTAGCGTGAATGTGTCTGTGTGTACACGTGAGAGGGAATATAGAGTGTAAGCTCCACTGGGGCAGGTACTGATGTGAATGGGCAAATATTCTCTGTACAGTGCTGCAGAATATGTGTGCGCTATATAAATAACTGGTAATAATAAATAAATCTCTCTCAAAGTCATAAACTATGAATATGGGTCAATATTATAGCCCCCATTAATTGCCTACTTCAGACCTGATCGCACCTCTGCGAATTTGCAGAGGTTTGCGATCAGATAGTCCCGTCCCCCCCAGACAGAGTGAAATACCGCCACATGCAAGCCTGCATACGCCGTAGGAAAAGATTTGCAAGTGCCGGTCAGCTAAAAATCTGTTTGCAACTCACTCACCATCAAATGTTTTTTCCAGTCTGTGTATAGCCCAGGACTTCCTCCTGCAGTGCGAAAGAAACAGGCTGTTCGGACTGGAGCTGACATCACACACCCTCCCTGAATACGCTTGGGAACGCCTGCATTTTCCAGGCACATCCAGAAAATGGGCAGTTACCACGCATGCTTCCTGTCAATCAGCACGCATTCGCCTAGTGATCAAAAAATACGCAGGATTATTTTGCAGTTTGGCCTTGCGCCTGCCCTCTATGATCCATATGCATGTGCAGTCATTCGATAATTGGCTGCTGTGCGATTTCACACAACAGCAATCAGGTCTGAATTAGGCCCAAAGGCCATTGAGAGTTAAAGGATCCAATTGGTTATTCTAATACATTTCCCACTTCATTAATTTATTCCCCAACTCTCCACCCATTTCCCCTAAAGTAATGTATTCAATTCCCTTAAACCTTTAGTTGCTTGGATTTGATTTATGAATTTCAGAAAAATGTCTAGGTATAGAAAGTTTATCTACTTTATTGCAGATGCTCCTCACATGTTCTTGGATTCATGCGAATAGTACATTCAATTATCATATACAGTAGGTGGTTGAACAATAAAAAGATTCCTTAATGCTATTTGTTTTTAGTTTTTACTATCACAAAAGCTTTTTATAACTTTACTAACATATTTTCAGATGCAGAAATGGTAACATTTATAGCAAAAAATATTGTTTCCCCAAACATTATTGTCCCAGGTTTCAACATACTAAGGGCCAAAATTTAATAAAGGGTTTTTCACTCTTCTGAATATTAGTTTGAGATTAGGTGGCAAAATTGTATTAAATACTGGGTTAAACTGTATAATCTTCTAATGCCTATTCACAGAAATTAAGATTTTCTATATTCTCCTTTTAGTTTTTACAGTATATATAAGCACATCAGGTCTGTTTGTCATATTGTTTTTATTCCTGCTTCATCAACTTAATCTAATTGCTTCTCTCTTTCTATGAATCTAGATGCATATAAGTCATAGAATTCCTGGTCACTAGAATTTCTGTTTATTCTACAGAATTGTGAATATAGGATATTTGTTTTCCTTTTTTTCAGATGTCCACTGTTAAAATGCAAGTAACTATTTCTATCCACATTTTTTTGTGTTTACCTTATTATTCATTGTTAGTAATACTTGGTCCAGACATTTAATTTCTTTCTCATCTACTTTATATATGAATGATTAATTCTAATAATTAAAACTTTAAATAAGCTTTTGTCACCTCTCCATATAATTATAAAATCATTCTATATAATTCGGTATACCACAATGTTTTCAGAAAAGAGGGGTTGTTGCTGTTGTTGTGTATGTTCTTCATTTCCCAGCATCTCATATGGATATTCATGAAACTGGGTCCACATTGCAGTTTTTGCTGCATAAAACCCATCCTGGAGTTAAAAATCTATATAACAACATTAGCCAGGATAAAGTTACAGCAGCCATAAAAATAATTCCACATCCAGTTCAGCAAGCAGGGAGCCAGATTCCAAGGCTGTAACAAGCTTAAGAGCTGAATTGAGTGACTGATAGTTGACCTGAAAAAGTTCACTGGGAATGGTGTCTATAAGAAAGATGCCAAACAAGGCAGAATTTACTGCAGTGTTACCTTACCACATTGCACTACATCACCACCAGCTGCCAAGGGGGCAGCCAAAGTAATGAGAGCCTCAGTCTTGCTGCTACTGGCCATGACCAACACAAGGGCAAATTCAATAGATATGTTTGGAAGAAATAAATCATTTTCACTAGAGGAGGAGGAAGATGGAGGAGTTTTAAACACTGTAGAGTGCTGAAAAGATTGTCTGTAAGCATGGCAAGAAGCAAAGAATCATGGAAAACACCCCGGGCAACTATCAATTTGCACCATAGAAGGAAGTATAATTCAATCAATTAGCAGTCAAATCACACAAGAACTCACTGGAGCTGCAACTAAACCAGGGGATGGCAAAGATGGCGAGAAGCTACAACTCTTCGAAGATACAGGAAAGTGGAAAAACAGGAGCAAAGGAAGTCACCTGTGGAAGAGAGGAATGTCATGCCCATGGCTTGCAACAAATAACCAGACAGAAGTGCAAGGAGGGCCTGTAAATTACTACGATCAGATCAGCAGGAACCCCTGTTGGGTTAGTCTGACCAGGGTCAGAAAAATATGAAGACAAATGTCCAACCACGGACAACAAAGCACCCACTGCAGCAAGTGGATCAGGATCATCCAGGCCCCCCTGCATCAACAGAGTAAGAAGGAGAGAAAACACAGCAGTTAAAGGGGTGGGAACAGTGTGCACCATGGGATGGGAACCAGTTGTATGTCTGACAGTAACCATTTCAACATTCATACACTAGAATGTTGACATAGGTCATTATGTCAAGGGGGACCCTCAAAATTTCAGCATGTTCACAATGTCAACATCTGAAATGTTGTCATGTGAAATGTTGACATCATGCAGATGATGATGGTTTGGATTTGGTACCAAGAGGAGGGTTACAGTTAAGATGCTGTGGGAGATTACGGTTAAACTGTGAGGATGAGATTAGGGTAAATCACTAGAAGGACAGTTTAGGGTAGGGATTAGGGTTATGGATAGAGAAAGTAAACTTACCAAAATACTGCTCATCAGATGCCTGCACCGCAACCGCACATCACATGACTGCTGGGACTAGGAAGATTCTAGAGCCATTGCAGACACCATGGTCAGGTAGGTGACAACAGGTCAATATGCTTATGTTGACAGACCTGATGCATGTCAATGTGATACATATTGATGTAACATACAACACCACCATAGTATGGTGAATTTGGGACATCCAGGGATAGAGAAAGGGAAGAACCAGTGGCCAGTCTATGGATGTGGGAAGATGCCACCAGAGCAGTCATGGGATCCCACAAAATGCCACACCTGCATAAAAACGAGACCTTCTGTCAAAGGAAGGGAACTGTTCTCAGGTAGCAGTAACTTACCACTAGCTCATATTTCCCTTTGGGCAGAAGCAACATGCACTCCTATGGCTCACAGGGAGCAGAGATTGCAGGTGTGACATCACATGCTGGCCACAACCCTGCAGAATGAACTGGTGGGAATGAAACATAAAGTGCCAGAGTGGTGGAGAGACCCCAAGCTACCCAGCCACCAGACTAGAGAACAGTGGCTAGGGTGATGGGAGGTGAGCATGCATATGTGACTAGACCAGCATATGGGTAATGGTTAGGATAGGAGATAATTCTAAACTGCTGAGACATAGCAGGCTTGAAGAGGGAGGGGGATGGTAAGGGCACAGAATGAAGACAGAGGAAAATGAGAAAAGAAGGGGAAAAAATGGAGAAAAACCCAGGTGAGGCAAAAGAAAAGGAAAATTGAAAAACAATAGCTGATACAGTAGAAAAGAGAAAGAGAAGAGTACTTCCCTATCCTGAAGTAAACAATGAGGCATGAGTCATAACAAGACACCCTAATATAGCCTCCTGAGTCATACTGTAACTTCACTCCCTGATAGAACACTGATTGACTGTACTAACCAACAAAGGGAAAAATCAAACAGAAACACATGCCTGGCTGTACATCAATCTTCAATCTCTGTCACTTTCAGTACATAAATCCACATTATGCTCTTCAGTGTGATAGCTGAACTCTGTGTGGAACAAACTGATAGGAGGATTCTGGATGGAACAACAATAGGACAATTTTGCAAGGTTGAATTCCAGTGGAGAACAGTGAAAAATGACAGGCAACTGAACAAATAAAGAAAAAGTTAAATAATGGTAGCTATAACGTTAATACATTCTAATATATGAAAGTTTTCAACACTTGTAAAGTGCATTGTTTTTCTGTTTAAGTTTTGTTTGATATTTAGAATAATTACAGTATAACAAAAAAGTCTTACTTCCAAAATGACAGTGTTACTGATTTAAAAGCGATTAAAAAAAAAACTTTTCTAACATGACAAATTACATACATTTTTCTACAAAGTAACCTCAAATTGAAAGTGTTATAAATTCAGAAAACATATATTTTATTTACTACAGTACTTTTACTCAGGGAATACTGCCAACATGAAAACTAAACATTTATTTCTGTACTTAATTATGTAGAAATTCTTAGTCTTTCAACAGGTAAATGTGCAAAGATAAATAATTAACAATTGAACATTTGATTTGTATATTATTATTTTGTATTTTTAGTAGTCTTCGGCATATATAAAAAATAACATAGTATCCAAGTAAAGAAAAAATGTAATGAAATAGCCTTGGGAAATTGGATATTGATCTAATTGAATCTGTCATAAATTTGCCAATAATTTGTGTAAATCAGGGGTTCCCAAACTTGGTTCTAAATGCACCTTAGCAGTCCTGGTCTTAAGTACTGAATATCCATGCTTGGCCACAGGTGACTTAATTAGTACCTCAGTTAATTTGATTAAGCACTGTTAGGGTGCCTTTAGGACCGAGTTTGGGAACCACTGATGTAAACAAACTTTATTTTTTCTTTGAATAAAAATGTTTATTGATGGAAAAGGCATGAATAAACACAAAAGAGAACATTGATCAAAGATAGCATTACATGGCTGTTACATATAAAAAGGAGCATGGATAATCACAATCGAAATAATGACAAAATTACTTAATGAGCAACCAGGAGTGGAGCTCCATAAAGTATAGCATGAAAATAAAACATTTTAGATGCCATTACCAATAATTAGGGTGATAAGAAATGATCTAAGGGACATACTGGTAACCATGTAGGGTAACAAGAAGGTATCCGCAATTAAAAGGGTACATCCCAATTCAGGTGAGTGAAGTTGTATGAAGTCGTCAATTGGATACTACGTTTTAGTGCTAACTTTAATTCAGGCAACAGAGTCTGTACATAAGACGAGACAGAGAAAAAAAATTAAATTAGGCCTTCCTTGTTTACAGATATTGCTGTCCACTCCATAGTGAATAAATATAAAAATCTGGGAAACAATAAAGTTAGAGTTGTGTAGTTGGGTCGATCCATTGTGAAAAGATAATTTTATTTTGCAGAACCAGAATTTTTGTTAATAATAATCTTTTAGGTATGGTAAGTTTTGCTTCTGGGAACATTTACTTTAAAATACCCTGTTAGGTAACATACTCTACCCCAAAATTCCTCAATTTTAGGAAAGGAACAAAGGTGGAGAAACATGTCTGCTTCTGGTTAACCAACTTTGAAGCAGTGGAATTATTACATTGTGGAATTATCACATTGACCAATTAAAAAACATTTTTTTAGGGGTGTGATAGTATTTTGTAATTCATTTCAAAGCAGAAATCCAAGTTTTGTTGAACTGTTTTGTTGTTTTAACTATTTGGGATAAGTCTACAATAAGGCTCTCCACTTGGCCAGGCCTCCAGAAAATATAGAGATAAAGTACATTTCAGAATGATCCATAGACTAATAATTCCAACAACTTTCATTAACAACTTAACTGGTTAATATTATGTCCAAAAATGTTTGCAAAATTGTAGAATATTTCATGACTAAATTGTGCAAATAAGAGCTATTTAAACTCTATTCAGTATAATTGTATTAACAGACATGCAGATTTGTTAATAAAAGCATAATGAATATGGGTTAAACAGCTTTTATTTACATAATTTGATGATTTAAACAACCAACAATTTTGTGGCTTTTTTTTTTTAAATTGTTTTATTGATGCTATAGAATTTTTTTTTTGGTGTGTGTGTATATATATATATATATATATATATATATATATACATATATACAATGAAGCACAGGAAACTGCGGCACTCCAATAATAAGCAGTGTATTGGTTTAAAATATCATGGCAGCAAGTGAAGTGGCGGCAACGTTTCGGTACACGCAGGTACCGTTTTCAAGCCGCATGCTGTCAAATAGTGAAAAATAAACAGAATGAGTAAGAAACACTTACCTAAATACATAAACCCCCGGCGCTGAAGGAAGACGGGTCCGGACAGCCTCTCGCGTGGTGTCCGTCCACAGCAGTCGCTTCCGGTGACGTCATCCTGCTGCCGCCGGCGGTGTCCTGGATACGCGTAAAGCGTTGCCTGGCAACCCGATGCCAGCCGCCGCATAGCCTCCCCGGCTTCCCCCAGCGCCTAAAGGAACAAACATAAATGGTGAAGGCATGACATTACATAAATAAAGAGTCATCAAAACATATGTATACAGGGCAGATGGTATGAAATAAATCCTTAATCATAATGTCAGCTACCTAGATGCTATATGACCAAGACTAAGGCATGTTAGAGGGAGCAACATCTCTATTGATGGGTATGTAAATATACATAATCTAGCATGAGTGAGATAAAGTACACTAATATAAATCAAAGAAAGGTGTTCCAATGATAACGTTCATTCAAGCCAGCTGGAGAGACTGTATTGAGATAATGAATCCACTTCATTTCGCATCTGAGAAGCTTTCCATTCCGATCTCCTCTGAGAGAAGCTGGAACATGGTCAATGACAATATGCTTAAGGGACGAAAGGGAATGACCTGACTGTGGAAAATGGCGGGCTACTGGTTGGTCAGAGTTCCCACTGGCAATGGCTTTGACAATCGACGACCGGTGCAGGGCCATGCGTTCGCGGACAGTACGAATGGTTTTGCCCACGTAATATAGATTGCATGGGCAGATAATGATGTAAATCACATGAGTAGAAAGACACGACAGAGTGTGCTTGATAGAGATGATCTTTGGTATGTGAGGAAGTTTAAATGACGGTCCCGTGAGCATGTGCGAACAAGTAGTACTCCGGGGACATTTGTAACAGCCAGCCAGTTTGGAAAGAAAGTGAGGAGGGGGAGTTGGCTTGGAGAAGCCCGTAATGTCCGTGTGGACCACCATATCCCTGAGATTCTGGCCTCTGGTAAAGCAGGCCATGGGCCTTTTAGATTTGAAGCACGACAAATATTTATCAGACGCCACTATAGGCCGCAGGGCTCGACTTGCCCTCTGTACCACTTGACCAGAGGTAGAAAACTCCATCTTCCAGGGAATTACTGATTTCTTATCCTTAGCTTGTGGTAGAAGCAATTGTTTCCTGTCTAATGCCAATACCTCCATTTTCTGTTTCTTCAACTTGGTAAGATTGTAGCCCCTGGCAACAAATTTGTCGATAACAGTATCAATGCTGGATGCTGCTATCTCATAACTACTGCCAATTCTAGCCACCAGGATCATTTGGGATTTTGGCAGCCCTCTCTTAAGAGGTTTTGGATGAAAACTGGAAGATGACAGTAATGTGTTCCGATCTGTCGGTTTGGAAAATACCTCTGTCCATAATTTGTGATCTACTATGGACACTTTGACGTCTAAATAATGAACCCCCTACCCATAGAATGAAAAGATCATCGATGTAGCGCATGTATGACTTAATATACATCATGGATTCGGGAACAGAAAAAAACATGGACTCTTCTTCAAAGAACATATAAATGTTCGCGTAACTGGTCGCGACATTACTACCCATGGCGCATCCTGACAGTTGTCTGTAGAATGCACCATTATAGATAAAATAATTGCGGGTTAGAGTAAGTTCAAGAAGTTTAATGAAAACATCGATGTTTAAATCAGTGATCCCCTCTTTAATGTAGAAGGACCGAGCCGCAGCTAGACCTTGTTCATGCGGAATCGACGTGTATAGACTATTGATGTCCATCGTGCACAAAAGGGCATCAGTTGGAATGACCTCTTTGTCGGCTAAGCGATTTAAAAAGCTTGTAGTATCCTTGATTAATCGTTCTTGGCGTATCACGTACGGTTGGAGTATACTATCCAAATACATTGCAATGGGTTGATAAAGGGAATCTTTAGCTGAGATGATGGGACGTCCGGGGGGGTGTATCGGGTCCTTGTGAATCTTAGGAACAGTGTATAGAATCGGGCTAACTGGAAAAGGTTGTTGTAATGCTGTTAGAAGGGCATCATCAATATGACCCTCAGATCTGGCCTGATGTAAAATGCTGATTAATTCCGTTTGATATTGATGAGTGGGATCAGCATCAAGTTTCTGATAAACATCAGTATCTGCCAGTTGGCGTTCGATTTCTGACATATAATCACAAAGGTTCTGGACCACGATAGCACCCACCTTGTCCGCTGTGCGAATCACAATGTCTCTATATCCCAAAAGATCTCTTAAAGCTAAATGTTCTTTGTGAGGATACCGGGTTCCAAATCACTCAGTCATGGTGGTAGATGAAAAACCAACAGTGGTTTATTGAACAGAATGGGTTATAAACAGCTCAGCACACTTCTGTGATCCAATTCTACACGACAATCCCTCCTGGAACTCCTGACAGAACATTACTTCTTAGCCAGTCTCCTGCCACTCTCTCTCTTCTCTCCCAGATCCCTCTCACCTCCCCTGTTTGCTATTATCAAAACCTTTGTCTTTCCTACAATAAGGCGACACCCCCAGAACAGTTTGAGATCAAACCTACTTTCACATGCCCAGGCATGTCCCCTAGGCCACAATAGATGTTAACTAAATTAACCTTACTTAATCTGATTGTGTGGCCTGGAATCCATTCATATATATACATCGAAAAACATAACTGCACCCTTGTAACAATAACATCATACAATATAATACAATATTGCCTAACATATAACTAATAACATATTGGCAATTGGTGAAGTCCATGTGTAGGACCAGGGCTAGGAAAGTAACCATGTGTCTTTTACCACTGTGCGACACGACGTGCCGGCTGTGTCTTCACGTGTCATCACATTATTGTACAGTTCATAAAGCAAAACCCCATTGTTTATTCAGATGTATATTAAAGCATTAACGTGAATGAAGCTGCTTAGGAGAGTGCAGAGTTTTCTGTATGTGTATATTTGAGTTTGGTGGTCAAAGCCCACTGCACCCCAACCCCTGGGAATTACGAGTGCAGTGGTTCCTCGTGTTTGTTTGTATAACAGGGTTAATATTTAATTGGCCCATTTGTGATCATATCTCTCTCTCATGCACCCCTAAGCTCATTTACCTTTAACCTGGATCAGCTGCTATTTAGGTGTGCTGGTTAGTGTCTCACTTTGAAAGCCAGTAGTCTGTTGGCAGGTAAGCTTTAAACCAGATAAGCACATTTTCCCCTATGAGACAGCAGTTGCCAGATTTCTATAAAATCTATGTGAAAATTTGTGATAGAGTAGGACTTGCGGTGAAATGGGGTCCCGTGGAGAGGGCCGCAAGCTTACATGCATTGTACAATTCATAAACCAAAACCCCATTGTTTATTCAGATGTATACTAAAGCATCAAGGTGAATGAAGCTGCTTAGGAGAGTGCAGGGTTTTCTGTATATGTGTATATATATATATATATATACTGCTCAAAAAAATAAAGGGAACGCTAAAATAACACATCCTAGATCTGAATGAATGAAATATTCTTATTAAATACTTTGTTCTTTACATAGTTGATTGTGCTGACCACAATATCACACAAAAATTATCAATGGAAATCAAATTAATTAACCCATGCAGGTCTGGATTTGGAGTCACACTCAAAATTAAAGTGGAAAAACACACTACAGGCTGATAAAACTTTGATGTAATGTACTTAAAACAAGTCAAAATTAGGCTCAGTAGTGTGTGTGGCCTCCACATGCCTGTATGACCTCCCTACAATGCCTGGGCATGCTCCTGATGAGGTGGCGGATGGTCTCCTAAGGGATCTCCTTCCAGACCTGGACTAAAGCATCCGCCAACTCCTGAACAGTCTGTGGTGCAACGTGGCGTTGGTGGATGGAGCGAGACATGATGTCCCAGATGTGCTCAATTGGATTCAGGTCTGGGGCATGGGCGGGCCAGTCAATAGCATCAATGCCTTCGTTTTACAGGAACTGCTGACACACTCCAGCCACATGAGGTCTAGCATTGTCTTGCATTATGAGGAACCCAGGGCCAACCGCACCAGCATATGGTCTCACAAGGGGTCTGAGGATCTCATCTCGGTACCTAATGGCAGTCAGGCTACCTCTGGTGAGCACATGGAGGGCTGTGTGGCCCCTCAAAGAAATGCCACCCCACACCATTACTGACCCACTACCAAACCGATCATGCTGGAGGATGTTGCAGGCAGCAGAACGTTCTCCTTGGCATCTCCAGACTCTGTCACGTCTGTCACATGTGCTCAGTGAGAACCTGCTTTCATCTGTGAAGAGCACAGGGTGCCAGTGGCGAAATTGCCAATCTTGGTGTTCCCTGGCAAACGGCAAACATCCTGCATGGTGTTGGACTGTAAGCACAACCCCCACCTGTGGACGTCGTGCCCTCATACCACCCTCATGGAGTCTCTGATCGTTTGAGTAGACACATGCACATTTGTGGCTTGCTGGAGGTCAATTTGCAGGCCTCCGGCAATGCTCCTCATGTTCCTCCTTGCACAAAGGCGGAGGTTGCGGTCCTGCTGCTGGGTTGTTGCCCTCCTACGGCCTCCTCCACATCTCCTGATGTACTGGCCTGTCTCCTGGTAGCCCCTCCATGCTCTAGACACTACACTGACAGACACAGCAAACCTTCTTGATACAGCTCGTATTGATGTGCCATCCTGGATGAGCTGCACAACCTGAGCCACTTGTGTGGGTTGTAGACTCCGTCTCATGCTACCACTAGAGTGAAAGCACTGCCAGCTTTCAAAAGTGACCAAAACATCAGCCAGAAAGCATAGGAGCTGAAAAGTGGTCTGCGGTCACCACCTGCAGGACAACTCATTTATGGGGGGTGTCTTGCTAATTGCCTATAATTTTCCACCTGTTGTCTATTCCATTTGCACAACAGCATGTGAAATTGATTGTCAATCAGTGTTGCTTCCTAAGTGGACAGTTTGATTTCACAGAAGAGTGATTGACTAGGAGTTACATTGTGTTTTTAAGTGTTCCCTTTATTTTTTTGAGCAGTGTATGTATATACACAGTATATATATATATATATATATATATATATATATAATAGTATGTGTGTGTGTGTGTGTGTGTGTGTGTGTGTGTGTGTGTGTGTGTTTTTTTTTTCTTTTTCATTTTTAACTGTACATAATTTTCTTTCATCCAGCATCAGGGATTTCCCCTGATTCGCTGTTGGCTGGTCAGGGCAGAGAGTAGAATTAATCGGTGCTACTGTACTTCATTGCTGTTGGCCCAGGCTAGTGGGCAATCCTATCAGTATCACCTATTGCAGCTGCCCCCTGAAAGTGACTGTGGCAGGGGAGAGAAGGGAAATCAGAGCTTTTCTGTGCTACCTAAGTCCAAGCTGTAGCAAGTCTGCTTTCCTACAGCTGTGGGTAGCCAATGCTTTTAAAATTTCCCCCTTCTGTGGCCTGGTCAGCAGGAAGATGTTGCTACAGCAATCAAGAGGCTAGTTTAGTGGGATGAGCTCAGAAGCTGCTGGAAGATTAGCTCCCAGCAACTGCCGCAAGTTCCTCTAAAATGGTAGTATCAGATGTAATTGTGTGAAACTGCATCGTTCGTTGCAATAGTACGACTCACGTGCGCATTGCGCCGCATACGCATGTGCAGAAGTGCCTTTTTTTGCGTGATCGCTGCACAGCGAACAAAAGCAGCTAGCGATCAACTCGGAATGACCCCCATAGATATTAACTTATGAAAGTATAAATCATGGCTGATGAAATATTGCATCCTTTATCCATCACAATCATATATTCTCATGATAACGTGTAGATGTAAAATGATAGATTGCTTGTTGGAGAGAAATTGAGGTTATGTAATTGTAGTAGACACAAAAACCACAGAACAATAAGCATAGGTGTGCACAGCACATTTCAATATGGTATACACTACTGGCATTTCTCAGCAACGAGTATGGAGTTGTTAATCACAAGACAGGTGTCATGTCCCATTTATCACACAATATGCCACGTAGTGCTCCCATTTATCACACAATATGCCACATAGTGCCCTCATTTATCACATAATAATGCCACATAGTTCCCACATTTATCACAGAATAATGCCACCTAGTGCACCCATTTATCACAGTGCCTTATTTATCACAATACCCTCATTTATCACAGTGCCCCCATATATAACAGTCCCCCACAATATATCACAATACCACCATTTATTTCAGTATCCTCATATATCTTAGTGCCCCCATATATCATAGTGGCCCCATTTATCACAGTGGCCGCATTTATCAAGTGCTCATATTCACCAATACACTTGTGGCTAAGTGGGTAAAACTGGATAGCAACTAGACATTCACACATACAGTATTATAAGTGTGCCAATAGCATGTCATTGGTGTGTAAACAGACTGGTGGGTTATTCAGAGGTAAGTATACTCAAAGATCTGACTGCTGTCAGATATATCTCTTGTGTTAAGTATAGGGTTGGTGCAAGTCCTCACTGATACTGATGATGGCAACTTTTACAAGTGGAATGGTCTTTTGTTTCATGTAATTTTATGCAGCATGTTAGTAGCAATGGGGGTAATTCCGAGTTGTTCGCTCATTGCCGATTTTCGCAACGGAGCGATTAAGGCAAAAATGCACATGCGCATGGTACGCAGTGCGCATGCGGTTAGTATTTTAGCACAAAACTTAGTAGATTTACTCACGTCCGAACGAAGATTTTTCATCGTTGAAGTGATCGGAGTGTGATTGACAGGAAGTGGGTGTTTCTGTGCGAAAACTGGCCGTTTTCTGGGAGTGTGCGGAAAAACGCATGGGTGCCAGGAAAAAACGCGGGAGTGTCTGGAGAAACGGGGGAGTGGCTGGGCGAACGCAGGGCTTGTTTGTGACGTCAAACCAGGAACGAAACGGCCTGATCTGATCGCAATCTGTGAGTAGGTCTGGAGCTACTCAGAAACTGCTAAGAATTTTCTATTCGCAATTCTGCTAATCTTTCGTTCGCAATTCTGCTAAACTAAGATACACTCCCAGAGGGCGGCGGCCTAGCGTGTGCAATGCTGCTAAAATCTGCTAGCGAGCGAACAACTCGGAATGAAGGCCCAATATCCCTCAATGTACAGCACTGAATAAAAGGTTTTTGCTTTATAAGTAAAGATAATAATACCAACAGATACTTTGCAAACTTTTGTTCTTACAAGTACTTCACAGTGGATGACAATTAGGTCAATTGCTATCTTTTATTCTTGTCTTCTTATGCTAAACTTCAGTAGAGTATACTTCAATATTAATATAATTCAATACATGGTACACTTGCAATAATCCTGTTCAGATCAACCCATGTCCCAGTAGACACCTACTTCATACAGTAACTCTAGTGGGGATACACGTGAAAAATATATATTGTACATTTTCATTCCATATGTTACCTGTACATAAGGGGTAATTCAGAGTTGATCGCAGCAGCAAATTTGTTAGCAGTTGTGCAAACCCATGTGCTCCTCAGGGGAGGCAGAGGTAACATGTGCAGAGAGAGTTAGGTGTGGTGTGTTAAAACTGAAATCTAATTTGCTGTGTAAAAGTACAGCAGCCAGTATTTACCCTGCACAGAAACAAAATAACCCACCCAAATCTAACTCTCTCTGCACATGTTGTATCTGCCCCCCCCTCCCTGCAGTGCACATGGGGGGTAATTCTGAGTTGATCGCAGCTTCAAGTTGTTAGCAATTGGGCAAAACCATGTGCACTGCAGGGGAGGCAGATATAACGTGCAGAGAGAGATAGATTTGGGTGGGGTGTGTTCAATCTGCAATCTAAATTGCAGTGTAAAAATAAAGCAGCCAGTATTTACCCTGCACAGAAACAAAATAACCCACCCAAATCTAACTCTCTCTGCAAATGTTATATCTGCCCCCCTGCAGTGCACATGGTTTTGCC
This sequence comes from Pseudophryne corroboree, assembly GCF_028390025.1. Taxonomy (NCBI): domain Eukaryota; kingdom Metazoa; phylum Chordata; class Amphibia; order Anura; family Myobatrachidae; genus Pseudophryne; species Pseudophryne corroboree. The sequence goes on along the minus strand of NC_086445.1, from coordinate 327,256,805 downwards.
CAACTGCTAAAAAATTTCCTGCTGCGATCAACTTGGAATTACCCCCATGGTTTTGCCCAACTGCTAACAAATTTGCTGCTGCAATTAACTCTTTATTACCCCCATAGTCAGATGGATTGCATATAGCATTTATTTGGTTTCAATACTCTGCATCAATTTTGTATTAGGTTGTTCTAAGCAGGTTGTGATAATTTCTTTATTAATAATTTATTTTATTGTATCTAATACAGTGCTACCACTTCATAACATTACTACAATGATCATTTTTAGCACTCAACTATATTTCTTTGTGGAGTTTCCTGACACTACAAGAATGCTATATTTTATTTGCATACTTAAAATTTGTCCACTAGAGGGGTCTCAAACTTTTTAGGGAAAAAAAATAGCAAAATTCAACTTTGTATTGTTTTTTTATCATTTTATATTTATTTTAATTATGTATGAAAAACTGTATATGTATATCAGTGAATTCTTAATATGTAGAGTACTTTTTGCATAATAAAACTATTTAAATAGAAATAGAAATTTAACAATGGTGTTGACAGTCACTTAAACACTAATGATTTTCAAGTTAAAAAGTGATAGTGTTCATAATATTCCCAGCTGCTATATTGAAGTAAATGGAGAACGTTCATTCACTGTGACGCAGAAGCATTTACACTCTAACGATGCTACAGTACATACTGTATAATATGTTCTGGGTGTATTTGGCTCCATGTAACAAGGGATAAGCATTCCTATTTCACTTCAATGTGTCAACAAGGAACAACTTGATTGTTGTGAATTGCTCTTTCGTAGATGGAAAAATTGTAGTGTTCGCTGTGCATGCTTGACAGCAACCTGAGAGCACAGTTTAGTGTGTAGTGTGTTTGCATTTATACAAAATAAATCTAAAATGTTCAGGCAATAATCCTCAGTAAAAATAATTTATAAAAATGAAAGTCGCCTAAATGGAATTATGAAAAGTAGAACATATGAGTATATACTATATTTTTTAACATAGTTAGATACTATATAGAATGCAATTTCTATAGCTTGATATTCTGCCCCTTTTTTAACTAATTTATATTTTAAATTTATTAGAGAACTAGCTGAATACCCGTGCTTTGCTACAGGATGAGGATGGTAAATTAGGCATATTTTGCTTCCCTGATCCACTTTGTGTAGTGGCCGGACCCCTTTTTGGTCCCCCAAGGGACCCTGCTCTTCCCACTATACAACTCTCAGTCTGTGAATTTCTGATGCCTCCATTCCCCTCCTCACAACATGTCAGTGCCCCTGTGAAATTACTGATTTGTTTACAGTTTCTTATGTAGTGCAACACATTACGCATCTCCTGTCAAATGCAGCCCTGTCCTGCCTAACATATTATGCATCTCCTAATATACTGTGTGCTGCTGTGGACCCTGCTCCTCCCACTATATAACTCTTAGTGTGTGGCTTCCTGCTACTTCCATTACCCTTCTCACATCATGTCACTACAACTGTCACATACAGCCCTGTCGTCAGTGACATATCTTGCTTGTCCTGATATAGCCTGTGCTGCTGGTCCACCCCTATGGATGCTAGGGGTGTGTTACCCCCACAGTGTTTTTCCCAGATTACCCCCTTCTTTTGAACTATATCAACTATTGTATAGGAGGGGGATGGTGGCATGTACGGTATTGCATCAATGTGCTTTGGACGCTGTCACATGTAGGTGCACAACGCTGTCAGGGCTACATCATGGCAGAAGCTGGGCACTGTACTGACTGTAAAAAGGGTGTGAGGCCCTAAGTTAAATAAAATTAGAGATGTGCGGGTTGAGTTTTGAGAAAATCGAACACCCCTAAACTTGGTGATAGCATGTAGTTTTTTCAAATGTTATTGCTAATGCCAATTGGTGTGCTGGGGAAAATGTGTTTTGTGCATCTTTCTAGAATAGAACAACCCTTCCTATCAACACCTGAGGGGTAATACAAATTTGTGCAGCTATGGTACTAAGACATTACTCCAGCAGGCACATTATAATATGAAGAGATTAACACAGAATACAGGTTGAACCCGATGGGCAGTTTGTTTTCAACCTCACTGACTATGTAACAATTTTATGCTTTAGTTCAGAGAGGCATGGATGGGCCCTGCTATTGGAGAGCATGCTGGTTCCTATAGTGCTGTTTGGAGGACCTATGGATAACTCCTAGTAAGTTGGCTTTCAATTTAGATATACTGTATCTTGGTAAATTATATGCAATTATCATGTAGCCTTACAGTTGACAATTATATATACAATTGCCATTATACCCAGAGTTGGTACTGTTATCATGCAGTGTAGGAACCTCCACTATCAGAGAAGCCTTTATGTTGGCATGGAGGCTTAACCGTATTTTTGCAAATATATGGAACTAAGATCTCTGAATTATCTACTACCATGTAGTTTTTCTACAATCTTATTGCTAATGCCCCTTGGTGTGCTGGGGAAAATCTGTTTTGTGTATCTTTCTAATTTAGAACAACCATTTCCTTTCATCACCTCAGGGGTATTACTAATTTCATTCAGCAGCTATCATTTCATGCTTTATTTTTTTGAGTGTTTCCAAGCCCTGGGTCGTGTTTTCCTGCTAGACTCAGATCCGATAAATGAGGCAAAATGTCATCTTCACAGCATTGGATCTTGCATGTTTTGGTTTTGATACAAGCCCCTCCCTCAAGGTTCGGGTGTCATTTCATACAGAACACCAGATGAATAGGGTGTGGGGCAGGATGCAGTGTGGCTGTGACTGTGATTAAGGTCTGTGGGCTACTGTGTCACACTGACTATCATCAGTGAACTAGGGCTGTGGGCTGCAGCACTGTATTTGACTGTGTCAGACTGTCTTCAATAAAGGGCTATGGGCTACTGTGTCAGTGTCATCATCATTGGTGAAGTAGGGCTGTGGGCTGCAGCACTTCCTGTGACTGTGTCAGTCATCAGTGAAGGGCTGTGGACTGCAGTGTGACTATCAATGAAGAGGGCTGTGGGCTACTGTGCCAGTGTCATCAGCAAAGGGCTGTGGGCTGCTGTAATGTGACTGTCAGTTTCAGGTAAATAATCATTGTAAAAATAAAAAGTGTATGTTCAGGACAGCTTTAGGCACTGTTAAAAAATAATATTCAGTAGGTGCCACCAGTACTAATAGCACTGTGAATCACATTGTTAAAAAAAGATGTGTCTTGTTGTTCAGGCACTGTACTTAAAAAATAATGTTCAGTAGATGCCACTGTTATTAATAGCGCTGTGAATCAATATGGATCAGTTGATAGAAGAGCAGGAGCAACAAACCGGTAATAGTGCTGTGGCTGATGGCAGTCATGGAAGTACTTCAAAATCTACTAAAAGTAGTCCAAGGAACACAAAGTTTAAGAAAGGGCACTTGAAATCTAAACAATATTTCACAATGTTAAAGAAAATATCAACTCTAAAGGAAAAATTAAATGCAGAAAAATGTAAAATTTACAACATGCCATACACCACATGCATTGGCAGAGAATGGCTTTAGGACATGGTCTTTGCTTGCAATTAGTTGTTCTTCTAGTGCTAGTGCTTTTTCATGCTCTAGAATGCCTATTGCAGAAGCCAGGCCAAGCACAGTCAGGCATATACTTCTGTAACCTCTTGTAATGATGCAATACCTTCTCACTCTGAATCTATTAGAAGTGTCACCTTTTAAACAGACAAATCAGTGTACAATAAAACAGAAGTACCTTACACAAAGGCTGAAGAGGTAACTGTGTTTTCACAAATCACTAAGGAAAGTCTAGGGGTGTCCACATTAGCTATGTATGAGTCTGACATTTCTGACATTGTACTTGTAATAATGCCTCCAGCCACTATTTCTGCACCCTCTGAACATGTGTGGATGAGCAGTACAAGTAAATATGGTGACATAGACATTGAGGATGCTAGTGCTGAAGTGCAACAGGATGAGGGGGATATTTGTGTATCTGACACTAATGAGTATGTTGATAATGAGGATGTTGTTTGTTAAATCTGCCACCAGTGGCAGCAGTCCTTGCCCATAATAAAAAGACAATTTTCATGCCTGGGCAAAAGACCAAAAACTCCACTTCTTATGTGTGGAATTATATTTATCCAAAATCCTGATAACAAGTGTCAAGCCATCTGTACCATTTGTGAAGCCACAGTAAGTAGAGGTAGGGACATTAACCATCTAGGAACCTCCTCCCTGCTATGAAATTTTAAGCAAGTTTATGCAAAGTCTTAGCAAAGTCGCATGCAATCTCTACTGCCAATACCTTCATTATTAATCTCATTAATAATCAGAGGTAGGCCTCCTGTATTCAATTTGCAAAGGTTAACTGACTACTCCCTAATCCAGGATTCCCCACAAGTATCCTTGCATGCTAGGACTGCTGCTACTACTGCTGGGGGTGAATCTTAATCCCAGAAAAGTACTGTAATAAGGAGACTAGTAGCTACAAACAATTGACTTTGAAACAACCATTTGCAAGAGGAACCAAGTATAAGAACTGCCATCCAGTTGCAAAGCGGATCACTGAAGCCATTATGGATATGCTAGTATTAGATCTGCATCCTATATCTGCAATCAATGACTTAGATTTTAGAAAGTTAACCGAGGTCGTGTGTCCCCACTACCAAATTCCATCTCAGTTCCATCTTATCAGAATACCAATTCCTCGCCCGTAGCGGGAAGTAAAAAAAAAAATATTGGCTAGAAAATTTAATTGTACCCACTATCCACTTAACCACATATATGTAAACAAGCATTAGTGATCAAACTAAAGGTTACATAACTGTAGCAACCCACTGGGTGGGTGTATTGCCTTTAGCAGCAGCAGTATGTAAAATAGCTCATTCACAGACAGGCTACTCTCTGTATCACTGGCTTCACTAAGAGGCATGTCAGTGTCGAACTGTTAGAAAACCTTAAATACAGTATGTCATAGCAAAGTGACTAACCTTGCTAGAATGCTCCTCAGGATTTGTTATTTCCAATAATGCAACTCCCTGAAAGCAGAATATTGTGAGAACATTACAACTAGGTGAATTTGAACATGTCTCCTGTTTTGCGCACAGAATAAACTTGGGGGCACATATTTTTTTTAAATGACATGGGCATGTAGAAGATGTGGTCTGTGGCACAAAAAATATATGGACATTTTTCTGCATTCATAAACTGCATGTAGAAGATTGCAGCTGCTGCAAGAACAGTACAATTTGCCATGCCACCAACTGAAGTCAGAGGTGGTAACCAGGTGTAATTCCACCATTTATATTCTTTAGCAAATGAAGGGACAGCAACAAGCCATCCAAACCTACACATCAAGCCATGGTATAGGGAGAGGAGGAGGAATGTATCTTAGTCCAGCACAGTAGAGAATTCTGTCCATTTTAAGCAAGCTACTGAAACCATGTTTATAAAAATGAACTACAAATTCCATGAGGGAAATCTTTCCTGACAATTACATCAAACTACATAGACTTTTATGGTGGATTCCAGTGGGGATGAGTTAATATTGTGTTATGATGATTTTAACAAGGTGAGGATAAGGAGAATGACCTCTTCCAACTGTAGAGATGATAAACAATACTGGATTCTGCCTTAAACCCATTGGTAGCTTGTTTTGTGGGGGCCAAAGCAAACAAAGTACTTCAGCTACAAAAGCGGCAGTCCCTGTCGCTGAAGTGCTTGATACTGTATGTTACACTGTGATGTTCTTTTTAATATACAACTTAAGGGTGTTGATAGGGCTCAATTACATTCCATCTTGACCACTTTTCTTTTCATTATTGGTTGTATTTTGGGGGACATTGGTGACAGCCTCTTTTGCGTAGACATCATTTTTATTAGTTATTGCTCTAATACATCACATTTTTAAACAAAAATAACTGTTGTGTGTTTGTTGAGATTAATAATACTGTAGGAATAAAAACAGACCCAATTTACATGACTTTAGCTGGTTTTAGCTTTCTTTTGAAAAAAAAATACAGATCAATGTGTACTATTGGAGACTTTAAATGCTGATAACCACAGACTGTTATCTACTCACATTATTTGTACCTTAGTAATCACAATACAAATTAGCTTTCCCTCTGGCTAGAATCTTTTATGGAGCTGGTTGGTTCATCAAAGTCATGTTTGAAAAAGAAATTCAAATTAATTGTATGTAGTCCCATACTAAGGGCCTAATTCAGACCTGATAGCAGCAGCAAAATTGTTCTCTAATGTGCAAAACCATGTGCAGTTCAGGTGGGGCAAATATAACATGTACAGGAGATTAGATTTTAAAAACAAAATAAAACTGCCTGGGATCATTTAACAGTGGCACTTCCACCACACTTCCTGTGTCCATCAGTTCCATTATGATTATGCAGCACTTCCACCCCACTTCCGGCGACACGGTTAGATCATGCGCAGTTCCTTTTAGTGGAAGTAATCTCTGTGTGTAGTGCATATGGTAGTGTAGTGCATCCTTTGACGTGGTCACTGCTCTGTGTAATGTGGCCTTCATCCCTCCCTTCTGCAAGCGGCAGCCATTTTCTTATGGAGTCTGGGTTGCAGCATCCTTTTTTCTTGTAGTCACGAATAGTAGACATTTAAAAAAAATTGCTTTGCTCATAGTGATTCCAACAAAATGGCCATATATATGGAAAAATAGAAGAAGAAATTAGAGTCAATTTCTTTATGTGAAGGAACACACACTAACATTGTAATGTACAGGGGAAATCTAGTATGCTCAAAATATTAAAGTTATTTAGAATACTTGTTTAAAACAGGTGAACTTCTTATTTAGCAAAGATATAGTATACCGAATATGTTTAAGGTGGGTGATGGGACAGTGAGGAATTGGAACTATTTCTGTGCATATATTACATGCCTAGCTGCATATTAATTATAAATAATGTATGATAACCAATATTAGTAGTTGTGCTTATTTATTAAAGTGAGCCGTGTTCTCAGTGTTTCCACCTATTAGGTGAGTACTAGTGTAATTACTTAAATTTATTTTATTTTTAAGTATTAACATGACATAAGAATATTAATTTAATATATTTATTAGGACAAAGCCTATTGTGCAGTACCTGGTCTTCCCAGGTGGTCTCCCTCTTTGGTACTATTCAGGCCCAACACTGCTTAGCTTCCAAAATCAGACTTGTTTGGGCATTTGTCCAGTGTGGTATGACTGTAGATTGTGGCATATGACATGAAGGCAGCATTATTTTCTTTTTTATATATATTTTACATGAGTGATAGTGACGAGACACAAGGTGAAAGAAAAATGGGGTGCAACTACTGACATACAAGGACAATTGGGATGACTATTAATAAAGAACAGCACCTTCATAAGAACGAGGCTATCTCATAGCTTTCATTGAAGCCCACAGGGTGCATGGCTTTTAGCTGGAAGAGCCAGTACATTTCCCGTTTTGATAATGTGTTCACCATATCACCTCCTTTCTCACCCGGTTGTACAAGTTTTATTGCTTTAAAGGACATATTCTCTGGGTTGGAGTTACTATATATTGAAGGCTGAAATGTCTATACACTGCATAAGTATCCACTTTATTCTTGATGTTACGGACATTTATTTATTTATTTATTAACAGTTTCTTATATAGCGCAGCATATTCCGTTGCGCTTTACAATTAGGACATGCTCCTGGATCCTCAACTTCAATGGTCTTTTAGTTTTTGCAACATATTTCTTTGCATGAGTGCATTCCATTACATAGTGTTTCCTGTATCATTGAATGTTTTCCTGTTGTGATTGAGGTATTTAAAGATATTGCATCATCCACATTTAAAAGACCCTATACATTTTGGCAAGGTGTGGTTTCTACATTTGATGGAGACTTTTCTCTCAACATGCTGGTTGCTAATAAGTTCTTCAGATTTTTTTTTATTTTCAGAAGATGATTTTAGCCTTAGGTGAAAGTATGTCCTTCAGAGTCCATGATTAGGATTCCCTAGTCGTACCTGAGTGAATTCCTAATAATAGTTCCATGGCAATTGTAAGTGGTGATGAAGGCAATGGGTACTTTATTATCTTCCTTATTTTTCTATTGTAACAGATTTTCTCTCTCCAAGTTCCTGTTTTTTTTAAATGGCCTCTTCAAGGATATTCGCAGGATATTTATTTCATATCTATTCTTGTAGATTTCTATTTGTTCTTCACAGTCATCAAATCTGCTACAGTTCCTCTTAATTCTATACAACTGAGAGGAATGAATATAGGGGGTAATTCCAAGTTGATCGCAGCAGGAAAATTTTTAACAGTTGGGCAAAACCATGTGCACCGCAGGGGAGGCAGATTTAACATGTGCAGAGAGAGTTAGATTTGGGTGGGTTATAGTGTTTCTGTGCAGGGTAAATACTGGCTGCTTTATTTTTACACTGCAAATTAGATTGCAGATTGAACACACCCCACCCAAATCTAACTCTCTCTGCAAATGTTATATCTGCCCCCCCCTGCAGTGCACATGGTTTTGCCCAACTGCTAAAAAAATTCCTGCTGCGATCAACTTGGAATTACCCCCATTGTTCTACCATTTTTTAAATGTTTACTTTTATAATGGAGGTAACTGTTTGTGTCTACCTGTTTAATGTAATTCTTTGTGATGATTTGTGTTCCTTCCCCTTTCAGTATCAGTCCCAGGAATTCTATGAAGACTTTGTTGGTGTTAGCAGTGAAATCAAGATTCATGTTGTTAATCTTTAAGTACTAAAAAAACTGGTTAAAGAGTTTGATAGTGCCATCCCAAATGATAAAAATGTCATCAATATAGCATCCATAAAAGACTATGTGATCCATAAAATGATGTTTATTGTATACATGGTTGTACTCTAAGTGCCCCATAAACAAATTGGCAAAACTGGGTGCAAAGATAGTTCCCATTGCTGTGTCATATCTTTGTAGGTAAAATTGGTCCAAAAATATAAAATAATTACGGCTGAGGATAAAATGCATAATATCACAAAAAAAATCTTTATGGGTATCTGTCAGAGAGTGGTCATTATCCAAAAAAACCCTACATGCTGATATGACCTTGGAATGTTCAATACATGTGTATAATGATTGAACATATATTGTGACCTACCGGTAAGTGTCCCACCATTTCATTGTTTTCATAAGATTTAATACTATGGTGGTGTCTTTGAGGTATGAGGGTAGTTTTTTCACATAGATGTTCAATAAGACATCAACATATTCAGATAAGTTGGATGTAAGAGAATATATACCTGCCACAATAGGTCTTCCAGGCAGGATTGAGAAAGATTTATGGATCTTTGGCAAAAAATTAAATATGGGGTGGTGGGGTTGGACTGCATTAAAAATTGGAATTCATCTTTAAGGATGGGGTTCATACGTAGACCACATAAATTAGTGTTCTTAGTTCTTCTATATATGTCTCCTTGGGGTCACCTTGTTGTGCTTTATATGGGTTATTGACCCCTAGAAGTCTCCATGCTTCCTTGATGTAATAGTCATGGTCCATGATCACCAACCCCCCTTATCCTCTTGTTTTTATTTGCTCTTCTGTAATTTCTCCAATGCCTCGCTTTCTCTGTTGGATAGGTTCTATTCCACCACAGGTCTTAGGTCAGTGTGACAAAGGTCTTTCTTGACCAAATCATAGAAGATGCTTATGTTGTTCCCCATGGATTCTAATGGATCATATTTAGAATTTGGTTTCAAGCCTGACTTTGAATGATTTTCAAAGTTGCTGATTGCCGGGCTTTCTTTTCTCATGAAATGTCTTTTAAGTGTGAGTTTTCATATAAACTTGTTATGTTTGATGAGGGTTTCAAATTTGTTTAATAAACCTGTAGGGCAAAGAAGAGGCCCATGCCTAGTAGACAGCTTTCTGGTTTTGCCAGTGTCTGTTTAGAAAGATTAAAAATGCCTTGTTTTCTTGGGTTTGTCAATGTATTTGTTACATTTTGTTTATAAGGCGCAACAAGTGTTTTGCAGTGCTGTACAAAGGACAGTACGGGGAGAAAAAATTTAGCATTACAGTAAATAAATAACAAAAATAGAGTACAGGTAACAAAGAGCACCACAACTCTCAAAACATAATACAGCTAAGATGTAAGTAGCGAGGGAGTAATTATCGTAGGGTCCTTTTTTAATTCTCTCCCTCCTGCTGCCCAGTGTTCCTTTTCTTCTACATAGTATCTTTTTAGTGGAGATGCATGTCTGATGTCTTCTTTTAGGGTGTTCCCTATCGTGTCCTTGGGTCGTGCTCCTGGTCCTGGAGATTAAAAATCCTTATCATTGGTGGATCTTAATCTCTGTAATGTGGAGAACCAGATGTATGTTTTAACATGTGAGGTGGATGGTGATTCATGGTTCCTAGAATGTTTCCCCCTCTGGGGTATTGCTTTTTAGTGTTGCTTCTCAGTGGAGTCTTGGTGTGTTTCCAGATTCTTGAATTTGCTCAAGTTTTTTGTTTTGTCCTGATCATAGTCATTTTTGTCTCATAGGAATTTACTTTCCTACCCTCATATGATCTCCTTTTCTATATGTTCCAGATTTTTATTTATACATTTTCATTGATTTTGTAATCCTCTTTAGCCTTAAATGGCTCCAGATCAGATTCTTTATTCTTAATTTAGTTCTCTATGTCTTTCAGATTTTTTCCTTTTCGCTGATTAAAAGCTTCATCAAGTTGATGGAGCTTGCATGTATAATCAGGTCTCATTTTTCTGTGAATTCTCGGTTTTAGTTACCAAACGTAGGCTGTTTAATCACTCTAAGGCCTCTTGGTATCCTGTCTACTGAAATATAGTGTTCCAGACCTTTTATATCCCACCAGGCTTTTATCTCCTTGGTTAGGATTCTTTCCATTAACCAGAATAGTTCAACTAAGTCACAGCGTGGGGGTGGTTCATTGGTCTGTTTATTCTCAGTAAAGATTATTTGGCACCAGTCATTCCTTTTAGTGGTGCGTTCATTATTTCTGAACATATTAAATGTTAATTCTACCAACCAACAGGCTGCCGTACAAGAATTACCAAAGATTTGTAGAAATTGTAGAGGTACAGCTCCATATGTGGGTATAAAATTAAGAAAACAAAACCTACCTATTACAATAAAGGAGTCAGATAACCCCTAAATATTCAGCATAGGTAAAAAGCCATAGAAAAAGTTCTATAGAATAAAGAGAGATAGTGGTATCAGTGACCAATGGTGTTATCACTATAGTAAAAATGAGAACAGTAAAGTGTATGTACAATTATTATTATTATTATTATTATTATTATTATCCTTTATTTATATGGCACCACAAGGATTCCACAGCGCCCAATTACAGAGTACATATGCACATAATCAAAACAAGAAAAAAGTGACTTACAGTTGAAGACAATATGGGACAAATACAGGGTAACTAAGCATAACTACATCAGTAGACAATGCTGAGATAAGTATCAAGGTGGCTGAAAACGGCATGATTTGGGCAGTTGAGGATTATTAAAGTAAGAAAAGGATAAGCACATGAGGGAAGCGGGCCCAACTCGTGACAGCTTACATTCTAAAGGGGAGGGGCAGACAGACAAGGGTGACACAGATGGGGTAGTCCAAGCATGGGACAGAGGATTAGGATAAGATTTGGCTGGGTTTGGTAAAGAAGTGGGTCTTAAGAGCCCGCTTGAAGTTCTGTAGAGAGTTGGAGAGTCTGAGGGGGAGAGGTAGAGAATTCCAGAGTAAGGGAGCAGCACGTGAAAAATCTTGGAGATAGGAGTGGGAGGAAGTAATCAGAAGACAGGAGAGACAGCATGCAATAGCAGAGCGAAGAGGACTGGTGGGAGAGTAAAGGGAGATAAGGTCAGAGATGTAAGTGGGAGAGGAGTGGGTGAGTGCTTTGTAAGTGGTGTTAGAAGTTTGAATAGGATTTTGAAAGGGAAGGGAAGCCAGTGAAGGACTTGTAGGAGAGGGGAGGTGGATGCAGTGCATTTGGTGAGGAAGATGAGCCAGGCTGCAGCATTGAGGATAGATTGGAATGGAGATAGGTAATTGTCAGGAAGGCCAGTTAGGGGGAGATTACAGTAATTCAGTCTGGAATTAATCAGTAGGTGCATAATGAACTTGGTGGCATCCCGGGTGAGTAAGGGTCTGATCCTGAAAATGTTTTTGAGATGAAAATGACAGGTTTGTGAGAGATGCTGAATGTGTTGATTGAAGGAGAGGGAGGAGTCAAGGATTACACCAAAACAGCGTACTTGGGGGCTAGAGGAGATAGTCGTGCCATCAATTCTTTAAAAGGGATTCATATAGCCAATATAAAATATTAACATAGGTAGTTTATTATAGACAGGATACATCAAATATTTTTTTTCATAAAAAACAACATATATATATATATATATATATATATATATATATGTATATATAAAAACAATACATAATAATACTAATAATAATACTAATAATAATAATAATTGTATTTATATAGCGCTCTTTCTCCAATAGGACTCAAGGCGCTTAACAGATACATATCATAATATAGTACAGAAACAATGAAGTAGGAACAGCTTTTCATAAAATACAGAAGCATGTAAATACTAAAGGGACATTATGGAAGGAATTGCTAGAGTAAAAAGGAAAGTCTTGAGTCAATTTTTGAAGGATTCTGTTGTGGTGGACTCTCGCACTGTGCGGGGAAGTGAGTTCCATAGAGTCGGAGCCGCATTACTAAAAGCTCGACCCCCAGATGAATTAGGGGAGATTCTAGGTACTGCTAAAACTAAAAGTACCTCATCTACATATTGCAGTAATCGAGTGGGGCAGTATGGAATCAGAAGCTGCTTCAGGTACCTTGGGCCCTGGTCATGTAGGGCTTTGAAACTCAGTAAGCCAATCCAGAAGATGATTAACCATCTTACAGGCAGCCAGTGAAGGGAGTAGAGGATGGGTGCTATGTGGCTAGAATGGGGCTGGTTGGTTAACAGGTGGCAGCTGTGTTTTGTACCAACTGTTAGCGGTGCAATTCCTTTGCTGGGAGACCAAGGTAGACGGCATTACAGTAGTCTAATCGAGATGATACAAATGCATATATGACTTTTGGCAGATCATCTGAGGGAATTAAGTGCTTGATACTGGCTTTTTTTTCATCAGGTGAGAGAATGAGGATTTGATTGTGGCTGATATCTGATGTTTAAGTCTCAAGCCACCATCCAGGACAACACCAAGATTTCGCACACGATCAGTTGTTTGTAATTCTGAATCCACAAGTGTAAGTCCAGTTGGTTGGCTATGCTGCAGTCTTGTCCTTTGATGTTGCAGTCCTATCATAAGGACCTCTGTTTTATCCGGGTTCAGTCGCAGCCAACTGGCACTCATCCACTCCTGGAGCTTAGCTAGACTGCCATTTAGCGTTGTTATTGGGTTATCAGTGCCCGGAGCAAAGGACAAGTACAGTTGTATATCATCTGCATAGCAGTGGTAGACCAGGCCATGGTGCCTGATTATTTCACCAAGTGGGAATATGTATACTGCAAAAACATTGGGGATATTATAGAATCTTGTGGGACACCACATGGCAATGGCACTGATGGTGATGAGTATACTCCAGATGATACTCTCTGCGACCTGCCTGTGAGAAATGATTTGAACCAGCTTAGGACTGTGCCATCCAGTCCACAGAAATGTATCAGTCGCTCAATCAGAAGCCCTTGGTCCACAGTATCAAATGCTGCAGAGATCCAGAAGGATTAATATTGAACAGTCACATCTGTCTCTTGCCATCAGAAGATCATTTAACAAACACACCAGGGCTGTTTCAGTGCTGTCTTCTCCTGAATCCTGATTGGAATGGATCATAAATATCATGGGTTGTCAGGTGGGTTTCCAGTTGATTTGCAACCACAATCCCAATAACCTTTCCTAGAAAAGGAAGGTTTGATACTGGTCTGTAGTTGGTCATGCAGTCGGTTTCTAAATTCAATTTTTTTAAGAAGTGGTCTAACAATTGCTTCCTTTAGGGGTCCAGGAAAAATGCCTCTCTGCAAAGAGCATTGAATTTTTTTTGCAAAGACAGGATCAATTATATCCATACAACCTATTAGAAGCTTGATTGAGGCAGGGTCCAGATCACAGGTGGTGGGATGCAAAATCAGAGCAATTTCAGCAGTGTCCTTTAAATCCACTGGGACAAAGCTGAAGGCAGGTGGCTTATATTGTCAGGCTTTGTAGTTTGGCACTCCTTTGATGGCCCTGTGGAGATTCTAGCCCGGATGGTGGATATTTTATCTGCAAAGAAGTTTGTAAACTCGTTACATCTTGCCTTGGAGAGGGTTTCATCAGTCTGCAGGCATGCTGGCTTGCACAGCATCTCCACGGTGAAGAAAAGTTGAGCTGACCTATTGTTTGCTGCCGTGATCTCATTTGACAGGAACTGTGATTTCTTATGGATGATTGTCGATTGATATTCTTCATTATGCCTTTTTATTTTTATTTGTCATCCACTAGTTTAGTCTTCCTTCATAGTCTTTCCAGTCTACGCCCCCTTTTCTTGAGCTTACTAACACTGTTGTTGAGCCAGGGAGCTCGATGTTGTGGTTTACATTGTCTTATATGCACAGGGCAATAATATCAATTGCAGCCGTAATGTCCCTATTATAATAACGGACTAGGGAGCATGGATCTTCACAGGCACCCAGTATAGCAGAGAGATCCAGATTTGCTGCAAGAGCCTGGAGAGTCATACCCCTCCTTGGACGATACCTGGTCAACTTCATGGGCAAATATCTAATTTGAGAGGTTGCAACTGAGAACCAAAGGGAGTGGTGGTCTGACCACATGACTGGGTTTTTATTCAGGTCAGTGACTTCTAATCCAATCTGAAAGACAAGATCAAGAGTGTGAAAACTTTTATGTGTGGCAGAAGGAATGACATGTGTGAAGCCTAGACATTTCATTGAGCACAGGAGGTCTTGTACAAGGCATGAGAGCTCATCATCCACCCATGCCTTGAAATCCCAGAGGATGACCCATCTTTGATGTTCCAGAACCAGGCCAGCAACAGTGTCTGCAATTTTTGTAGAAATATCTTTACATCTCCAGGGGTCCGGTAAATGAGAAGTACTCTGAAACCTAATCCTGTCGAAGTCCTGGCAGCAATGTACTCGAATGAGTGAGTAATTTCAATTGAGTGGACCCTAAGTTTAAGTTCTTTTTTTGAAGCAGATAGCCACCCTGCCACCCCTGTTGTCCCGTTTTAGGTTGTGGATTACAGTGCAGTTTTTTGGGACTGCAGCCCCCAATATAGGTTCTGCATGTTCATCTAGCCAGGTCTCTGTAATACAGGTTATATCTGCAGATTCAATCATGTCAGCAATTGTTGCAGTCTTGTTTCTTATCTGGCATTACAAAGGACTGACCTGATTGGACATACCAGAGGGCCTTCAGTTTTCTTTATGTTAAGTGCAGGAGCTCTGTGTATGGGAGTCACAATGCGAGAATTGACAGTTCTGTTCTTCCAAGCACAGAGCCATCTTTTGGGTATCACTTCTATTTGATTGTTCTTTGAAGCTGGGGGTGAGCAGGTGGGCAAAAGACTTAGTTGATTATCAGGAAAAAGAAGTTTCCAGCCTGCTCGCTTCCCATGATTGTGCCTGTGGGGTTTTTTTTTATATGCCAAGGGATTGGAGAATAGAAGCCTGTGATGTTGTAATAGGCACTGCAGTACGTGGTGGGCACAGTGAAAGAATGAGGCTGGAGGAATACTTATACATTGGGTCATCAATGACATATTATTATAAGTATGAGCTGCATATGATAATGAGAGGGAGAGAAAGCATTATTTCCCCCCCCCCCAATTCGGTATGTGATCCAAAAATGATAATGGGTTCATGAACAGAGTTATTGCTATAACCTATTGCTGCTCTTTAATCCAATGTGTATATTTGAAACAAACTGATAAATAAAATAACTTTGCTTTTTCTGTTGCTGATTTAGTCAATTATTCCCTGACAAAGCTATTGTGTAGGTGAGAAATATGTCACGGTGAGATGCCTTTGAAGTAGATTTCTTGTGGGGGTAGTGATAACATGTATCCTGGAGAAGGGGCTGAGTCCTGCGATTTAAAATGAACAGTGACCCTTCAGCAGTTCGGAGCCTGAATATACTGTATATTAGTTGATTAATGCAAGAAGTCAGTTATTTGTTGCTCAGAGAACAGAGGTGAATGATGTCTAAGTGAGGGGCTGGATGGAGCCAAAGATAGGTTGTAGTCCACAGTACCTTGGAGGTCATTCTGACCTGATCGCTCGCTGCAGTTCTTTTCAGTGCAGCGATCAGGTGAGAACTGCTTATGCATCGGCGCCGCAGTGAGCCGGTGCATGGCTGACAGCTGACGGCTGTATTTGCCTAGCGAAAGACAGGCAGAGGCGGTCGCTGGGCGGGAGGGGGCGGTACAGTGGCATTTGGCCACCATTTTGTGGGCTTGGCCCGGCCAATGTAGGCGTGGCTCGACTGTGGGGGGGGCAGGCCACAGTGGCTGCGTGACATCACACGTAGCCACTGCGACCCAGGCAACGATGAGTAACTCTCGGCCAGCCGCAGGAGCTGCGCTGGACGGGAGTTACTCTTCAAGTACAAAAGCATCGCCGATGTGCGATGCTTTTGTACTTGTATGGGAGTGGGGCGGCCTGACATACGGGGCGGACTTGCCCTGTGCTGGGCGACCCCCGCATGTCAGTGTAAGTGACCGTAGCTGTGCTAAATTCAACACAGCTACGATCAGGTCAGAATGACCCCCCTTGTCTGGGATGTCCAATGCAGAGTACAGTAGATGCCAAACTGAAGGACTTCTCAGTGGAGAGATGCAGAGGTTTCAATACAGTATGTATCTCAGCGCAGGAATGCAATCTGTTGGTTTTGATGAGATGTCCGCGTAGAGTAGTACAAGTTAAAAGTAAGTCCTTGGATATTTATGATGATTCATAAGTCTGTTGTGGTGAATTTAAGCTGCTTTATGAAGATGATCAGGAGCATGCAAAGGTTAGACATCCTTGTTTGGGCACCATCATGTTAAAAAGCTCTCTTTATTTATATGAATGTAAAAAGGTGTAAAAAAAATATATAGCAATATATAAACAAATTATTTTGATAAATTTTTGAAGTTTGCTAATCTAAGTTCAGAAGGTCAAATAAGTGTACCCAACGCATTAAGGAGGTCATTCCGAGTTGATCACATGCTGCTGATTTTCGCTGCATTGCAATCAGGTCTTTACTGCGCATGTGTATGCACCACAATGCACACGCGTGTCGTACGGGTATAATGCGGATCGTTTCTGAGCTATAGATTTAACTAAGAATCCATACGCACAGCCGATCGCAAGAAGATTGACAAAAAGAGGGCGTTTATGGATGTCAACTGACCGTTTTCTGGGAGTGGTAGGGAAAGCACAGGCGTGTCCGGGCATTTGGAGGGTGGGTGTGTGACGTCAATTCCGCCACCAAAAAGACTGAAGTGATCGCAAGGGCTGAGTGAGTTCAGACCTACTCTGAAACTGCACAAATTTTTTTTGCAGAGCTCGGCTGCACAGGCGTGTAAAGCGAAAATACACTCCCCTGTGGGTGGCGACTATGCATTTGCACGGCTGCTAAAAACAGCTAGCGATCAACTCAGAATGAGGGCCTTAGTCTATGTGACTTCATCAAGGGGTAATTGCAGACTGAGACAGGGCTTCTTTTTATACCTCTAATAGTCAGAGGACAATTGCGACATCACTTCCTGTTTAGTATTGGTATGTAATGTGTGGGGTATTAAATATCCCTTTTTAGCAGTTGGGACCCACCTTAAAAAGAAAGCAAATACAAAATGGTGTATATGTGTGTGTACATATATACTGTATGTCTATATACACATATGGGGCATAGCCAGAACTTTGTGGGCCACATAGCAGTATACTGAATGGGCCCCTGTCCAAATGCTTCTAGATAGACATCTCTTTGCAGCAGTTGTTAATTTTCTGCCCCATAATAATGTCTTAATTCATTTTCTTCCCCATAGTAGTGGCATATTTATTTTTCTGAACCATAGTAGTGCCTTTGTTAACATTATGTCACATTGAAGGGCTGCAAGTACACATTATACACCACAGTAATTCACATTATGACATACAGTGACCCCAGTTCATATTATGCAACATTATACTGCTTTCCAGTTCATTTTATAGCACAATTAGCAGGTACAGGGGTATAACTAGATTATTTGTGCCCCAAGGCAAATGTTTGAAGGGCTCCTATGTATCACCCAATGGTGAAAAATGTACATAACACGTGCAACTGTGACAGGGAAGGTGGACTCCTCTCATCTCTGGGCCTCATAGCAGCTGCACTACCTGCACCTATGGTAGCTACGCCCCTGATACACAGACACATGACTTACAGTATGATAAACTGTACATAGTGCTCTTAGCCGGTCTACAGGAGCTCGTAGTGAATTGGTAGATCTCCAGTTATGCTGTGTTGCAACAGCTGTTGGGTCAGGGTCAGAATCATGACATTCAGCCATCTGCAGCATGCAGAACCAGCTCACTGGTGGGTCCCATTTGGCTTTCCAGCAGCAGTGGCAAGTGCATCATTGCTTGCTGCAGCACAGGTTGAGTGGTACCAGGTGGGAGCTGTCCTGTCCTCTATTGCAGGTGTTAGCAGGGCTCCTGGGACAAATCCAATTAACTCTGCAGCAGCATTGGGTGCACCACAGAGCTCCTTTTGAAGAATGATGGCCACACTTCTATCCTATGGGGCTACTGTTCATGAAGGTGCCCCTTTAGAGCTTGAAGCCCGGAGGCAAGCATCTCCATTGCCATTGGAAGTTATGTCCCTGCAAGGGTCTAATATTGAGAAAAGCTGGTGAGCAGGAATATTGGGTGGTGGGGTAAGAACAAGACAGAATATACAGTACATACATGGGGGAACCCAAGTGCAAAACATACTGACATCAGGGGGCATTACCGGGACTCCAATCCCAGGCCCAGATCGCAAGTGGGCCCACATGGGAGCAGTTTGGATTGGAGCATGTAGGCTACCGTAGAAGGACAGCACTGGTGGAATCTTGAATTTGGAGTCAGCTGTGAGACAATCAGGAGCAGCATTAGTGGCAGCTTCTTATTGGCTCCCAGTCTGCGAGCTCTGATTGTCTTGTAGCTGTCTCCAAATTTGAAATATTGCCAACACTGTCCCTCTATGACTGCATGCTCCATACTTCTGCTGATGCTGTGGCCCCGGCTCGCCACAGTCAAGCCTAGGGCCACCTAATTTCCTGCAGCTTTCTTGTGGGATCGGCAACTGCACCCAGACTGGTAAGATAAAGGGGCTGCAGGGGGAGCGGAAGGTAAGGAGGGAATCTGTCTATTGTGGTAGTCTCAGGCCCCCTGGCATATTTATAATGGGTGCGGTGTGTACGGTGCACATGGGGCCCTCGGGGTCCAGGGGAGCCCTCACCGCACACCCTGCACCCATTTTTAAAAAAAAATTATACTACAGAGTCTAGCGTTGGCAGCAGTAGTGCTGCAGAAATCACCAGGAAAATGGTGCCGTACCATTTTCCCTGTGTTTCGCACATGCACAGTAATGAAATCACTGAAAAATGGCCACCACACCATTTTTCCAGAGACCTGCACATGCAAACTAGTCCCTGGGACAGTGCTAGGTTCGCCCAGTGTCCCTAGTGCCTAGAGCTATGGCGATGCTGGCTAGAGATGAGGGGGCCCAGTTGGAGCCTGCCAGTGCTGCAAGTATGGCAGTATGGGGTGGTACGGTGTACCGGTAAGAAATTCCCAGCCAATATGCCATACCGCCGGGCCATTCACCATACCTGCATCCGCTGTTGTGTGAGGGGAGGAGAGCGCAGCGCCTCTCCTGCCCCTCAATTCTCTGTGATGTCCGGTCTCCGGCGGCAGCGGGGTGAATCTCAATAAGGAACCGGTTTGCTAGACAATCAGAGCTCGCGGTCCGGCAGCTGTGGCTCCTGATTGGTTGCCAGTCCGCGAGCTCTGATTGGCTAACAAACCCGCGCCTCATTTGAGATACCCGCCGCCAGAGACCAGACTTCATGAGAATTGAGGGGCAGGAGAGGCTCTACTACCCTCACATAGCAACAGAGGCAGCGGTGAGCAGGGGGGGCACTCTGGGGCAATGTATATCTGGCACTGTGGGGCATTTGTGTATCTGTCACTGTGGGGCAATGTGTATCTCACACCGGGGCATTTGTGTATCTGACACTGGGGGCAATGTATATCTGACACTGGGGGACAATGTATATCTGGCACTGTGGGGTGGGTGTAATATGTTATGCCGGCAGCCAGGATCCTGGTGCCCAGCATACTAGGATCCTGACCACCGGCATGTCGGCAGCTGGGTGAGCACAAATGAGCCCCTGCGGGCTCGCTGCACTTGCTATGCCATGGGCACAGTATTTATTCTCCCTCCAGGGGGGTTGCGGACCCCCAAAAGGGACAATAATTGTTGGTATGCCAGGTGTTGGGATTCCAGCACCGATATGTTGAGCGCCAGGATCCCAACAGCCGGCATACTGAATACCACCCCTGTGGGGCAATGTATATCTGGCACTGTGGGGCAATGTGTATCTGACACTGGGGCAATGTGTATCTGACACTGTGGGGCAATGTAAATCTGACAATGTGGGGCAATGTATATGTGGCACCGTGGGGCAATGTATATCTGGCACTGTGGGGCAATGTATATCTGACACTGGGGCAATGTGTATCTGACACTGTGGGGCAATGTATATCTGACACTGGGGCAATGTGAATCTGACACTGGGGAATTCGTGTATCTGGCACTGTGGGGGCATTTGTGTATCTGGCACTGTGGGGGCATTTGCATTTGTGTATCTGGAACTCTGGGGCAATTTATGTATCTGACACTCTTGGGCAATGTATATCTGGCACTGTGGGGCAACGTGTATCTGGCACTATTGGGGTCATATGTGTATCTGGCTCCCCATATGTGTATCACACCCCCATTTTCATTGGCCTCGCCCCATGTGGCATTTGGCCACACACACAGTACCTATAATACATTTTTTCTACTTGCACCACTGGAGCCTGCACATGGACCTCTTCATCTCTAGATGTACCCCTGCTTGGGCCCCACAATTTCTGATGGCAGCCATGCATACTGATATGGCAGAGAGAACAAAACATTAACACTGTACTTGGAAGTCAAAGAAAAAAAATGTATAATGGAACAGATATTCTATACAGAATATATATTATGATTGCAATATGGTGCCTTATTCAGCATCTCTGAGATGCATTGCGTTCGCATTCTCCTGACCCATGCTGTACTGCGCGAGTTGGCACATTGCGGTCGCATCCCAGAAGAATGTGACCGCAACATTATTGACAGCGCCGGATGTCAGGTGGGTATCAACTCGGTGTTGCGGGGGCAGTGCAGGCAGAATGGCGGCGGGTCAGTGACACTTTCGGGGTGGCTGCTGTGAATGAAAGCATGGCCACCCTGGGCCTGCCTTCGCAAAAAGTCTGCGGAGGCAGGTGTGTTTCACAATTCAGTGATGCAATCGCAATTAAATTGCGATCGCATTGCTGCCAGGCATTTGTATGCTGGGCACCTTGGGGGTCATTCCGAGTTGATTGTAGCTGTGCTAAATTTAGCACAGCTACGATCGTAAACTTAGACATGCGGGGGGACGCCCAGCATAGGGCTAGTCTGCCCCGAATGTCTGTGCCACCGCCCCCCCCCCCCCTGCAAAAATACAAAAGCATCGCACAGCGGCAATGTTTTTGTATTTGAGGAGTAACTCCCGGCCAGCGCAGCTCCTGCAGCTGGCCGGGAGTTACTCCTCAAACTGCAGCGAGCAATCGGGTCGGAATGACCCCCCTTGTTCTGTGCTGGGCGGCCCCCAGCATGTGATCGCAGCCAGTTGCAGTTTTGCTAAAATAGCAAAACTGAAGCTGAAGCTGAATAAGGGCCATTATCGTTAGCAGAAATGTTATCAAAATATTTAAATGTATAAACCCCAAAAAGATAATAACGTAAACTGGGTTCACACAAGATAATACACAGAAATTAAGCATAAGCTATGCTTTTTGTGGGCTCAGGTCAATCAGTCTTTAGTCTACTGGCAGAACTGTGTGGTGAGGTAAATGGCTCAGGAGGCACTCACCAATGTCATGAATTCCAGAGCCAGATTTACACTCAATATATGGGTCCAAGGGTTCATCATGTGGGCATTATACATAGGTGCAGCAGTATACTGCTGGAAATTTGGTGAGTTATGATCAGAGATGTGTGGAAAAGATATGCATGGGAGGTATATTCTTTATATTTTTCATATACTTTATAGGGGGTGTAATTGAGACTGGATCGCTGCAGTGGCAGCGATTGCAGTCTGAATTTTTTCGTGGAGTGCGCACCCCGGGAGCCCACTGAGATGCTAAAAGCATCTCTGGGCTGTGATCGCCCCTGCCTGATTGACATGCAGAGGCGGTCATGGGGCGGGGCATGCCAACAGTGTTAGAGTGCCATTAGCAGGGCGCGGCAGCTGCATGATGTCACACGCAGCCGCTGCGACCCGGGACGTGGTTGGTAGCTCCCTGTCAGTGCGCAGGAGTTGCAGAGGCAGGGAGCTACTTGCTGGGTGCAAAAGCAGTGCCGCCGTGCGATGCTTTTGCACCCGTGCAGGGGGGGCAGAGCCGGTCATGCAGGTTGGACTAGCCCTGTGCTGGGCATCCCCCCGCATGTCTGAGAAACTGATCATAGATGTGCTAAATTTAGCACATCTACGATCAGATCTGAATTAGGCCCAAAGTCAAAAATCTGGCGAATACATTAGTATGACTGGAAAGGCTTGGCCTCACCTCACCTCACTGCACGTCACTGGTTACTAGAGAGGGAACCTCCGGCAAGCTTAGCAATTAGTAATGGGAAATGGGATGCCAGAGAAAATGTGGCCAAAAAAAATTATTATAAATAGTAGACTTGTTAGAGGTACAGTATGTTGGGGGAAAAACAACTTTCTGAATAATCCTACCAATGAGAGGCAGTATACAATTTTCTTTTGGTGTTTTCTATTTTTTAAGGGACGACCATTACAGTGGGTGAGGTATTGTGATAGGGAGTGGTGGTAGTTGAGTGAGTTTTATCTCTGTGCACTGACTGGTTTGTCTGTGTCTCTGCTCTCCACTATGCCACACATGCATTACAGTCCTCCAGTTAACAGTGACAGCATACTGGACATCACAGAACTACAGAACAAATGCAGCAAGCGCTCTTAATTTGATGTAATGAAGGCTGTGCCTTACCTTACAATCATTTACATGTTTACAATTATGGCATTTGTATTTAAGCAGAGAATGTTAGCTTTACATGTTGTAATATATGCCAATTCAAAAATTGTGGTTGAATTTTTTTTTCTGTAACTTCAAATGCTAAGTAAATATGGAACTATTGTACTAAATACAAAGCCATAGATAAAGCAGTGTGATATTTGCCACTGCCAAGAGTCTTCTACCACCCCCCTCCCCTCCCAATAAAATGGAATGGGGGAGCAAAGGCCACTAAAATGTCTACTTACTGCTCTGTACGTGCACACTAATGGATATGTCTCAGTAGCATTGCTCATGGCCATACTTAGGCAAATTAGCACTCAATACTTGGAGAGCACTAATGGATGTAATAATGTCTCTCTATCAGTACATACTAAAAGATTTTCAGATTTACAACCAATGGAGAGTAGACAGTACACAGAAAAAATAAGGAAAAATGTTCTATCATCATTCACTTTTTACATGAAATATAATATTAGTAAATGTAAAGGGAGCAATTAGAAATACAAATATTTATATATTCCATAATAATAAATTAATAACAATGTAATTATATTATATGTTCATATTTGTAGTGAAATAAGCACATCTACAGTACATATAATTACACATGTTTACACATTACTTAAGCTAAATCATAATCGACGTTGGACCTGATTTAGAGGTGTACTGTATTTAGGGGATGTAGTCAGGATCCGAAGATCACCTTCCTGACAGTCAGAATACTAGCAGCTGACAAAATCTCAAGTGAGTATTAGGGTTCAGGTTAGGTATAGGGTTAGGATTAGAGCTAGGCACTAAGGGGGTGGAGAGGGTTAGGTTGTGGGAGGGATGGGTTAGGGTTATGGTTACATTACTCGCCAATATCTGTCAGGATTTTGACCATTGGGATGCCACTGCCAGGTTTGTGACTATTAGGATGGTCACCGCCGGGATTTTGTACCCAATCCCTATTCAGTAGCAGTTGTGACAGCCTCCTACCAGCTTCTGCGATCTGCAGCTGGGCCCAAAGAAGCAACCAACTGTGTACAAAGGTTATTTAGATGGTTGATGTTCTCACAATAGGGTAATCTTCTGAGTAACCCCCAGGCTGAGGCCAACTAACTGTCCTCTGCACTCCCAGAAAACAGGGACAATATGCCACCTTTTTCATGAATGATCACTTGTGCCATCCCCTATCCACCCCCAAATGCTTATGTGGCACTGTATGACAAAGAACCGAATGTTTGTACACAAGCCATTGGGCTTATGTATAACACTACATCAGGCCAATTAACATAAATATAAAGCTCTGTCTTACAATAAATATTTCAAAAAGGAAATATCAAGCTAATATTTTTCCCTATTGTTTACCAGTAGCGTTAAATGTATATCATTTCCTCTCTACGATATGTCTCAGTGTAGTCAAATAATGACATAGCGAAATATAAAAATGGCTAAAATCATTGCAACTCAAAATCAGTAAAAAAAACAATTGTGCAAAATTGGAAGCAAATTTCAGTTGTACAATTCTTAACACTGTTATATTGTAAATTTGAATCAAACAACGGGGTCATTCCGAGTTGATAGCTAGCTGCCGTTGTTCGCAGCACAGCGATCAGGCTTAAAAATGGCAATTCTGCGCATGCATATGGGGCGCACTGCGCATGCGCGTTGTACTTTCACAAAAGCCGATGCAGTTTTACACAAGTTCTAGCGACGCTTTTCAGTCGCACTGCTGATCGTTGAGTGATTGACAGGAAGTGGGTGTTTCTGGGTGGTAACTGACCGTTTTCGGGGATTGTGCTGAAAAAACGCAGGCGTGCCACATAAAAACGCAGGAGTGGCTGGGGAAACGGGGGAGTGGCTGGCCGAACGCAGGGCGTGTTTATGACGTCAAAACAGGAACTGAATAGTCTGAAGTGATCGCAAGGTAGGAGTAGGTCTGCAGCTACTCTGAAACTGCACAATTTTTTTGTAGCAGTGCTGCGATCCTTTCGTTCACACTTCTACTAAGCTAAGATACACTCCCAGAGGGAGGCGGCCTAGCGTTTGCACTGCTGCTAAAAGCAGCTAGCGAGCGAACAACTCGGAATGAGGGCCAATATCTCTTAAAGTTGGATATTATCAGCTAAAAAGGTTGATTTGTTTGCAGAAATGGTAAGATTGTGAACTATACTATCTACAAACACTGCTCAGTTTGGTTTTATTATACTTGACTCCACTGATCACTGAAGCCAAACTCAGTTACTGTGAGGAAAAGGATTAAGCAGTGACAGTCAATTAGTACTTCAAAGGATAGCTGACTTTTTGTTTTATGCACAAAGTGTATGGGATAAAAGCATGTAGTTTGATGTCATGTAATCTCTGTTGCTTCAGTAATGACCAGGACAGCATGATATTATATGGTTTCTCGGAAGTTAAAAGCATCCCGAGCTGGCTGCTACTGAAATGAATGCATTAAGAGAAACAATGCGATTGTGTAACTTGTACACACTAGCTGTTTAAATGAATTTCTAAACTGAAATGACTCTCATGGATTCTGTCTGTTCAATTCAAAATTGTTAGTAATCTCTTTGAAATGCTGAGTAAACTATACACTGTCAGGTTACATTATTTCCACAATAATTATTCTATTTATGATTAAAATATCTTCTTGGTTGAGCAATGTTTATTTTTAATGTTTAATCATTTTATTGTTTGCTGCAATGAGACAAGTATTTGATTTTTGACAATATAGTGAAACATTTCAAAATAACAGTATTTCTATACTCAATATTATAAATGGTCAGACACTATCCATTAAGCATAATGGCACAAGTTGTGGGTGAGCATTGACGATCCTTAGCACTGTAAATATTGTAAGCAGCAGAAGGTTAGCAATTGTTTCAGTGTGTGTGTGTAATAATTGTAATTGGTACATATTTGGCTCCTTAAATCTCGGGAAAGTTTATATGGGACTAATGGTATAAGTTATATGCTAGAACCATTGTTAAATTGTATTGAAAACTTGTTTGTGTAATTTAAAAAAGATGGAAATCTTTTAAACTTTTTACATTTTTAAAGATGCTCATCTCTATAAAAATACTAGTCAGCAGCAGTAAGCTTATACCTACCACCAGGGGCGTAACCAGAACATTGTGGGCCTCATAGCAAAATCTTGAAAGCCCCATCCCCATTGAGGGTGTTTGAGGGAGACAAATAGAAAGAGAGGAGCGAGAAAGAGAGGGGAGAGACAGGGTTTTATGGACAAAGAGGAACTGAAAAAAAGAGAGAGAGGAGAGAGAGTGTCAGGGAGAGAGAGAAAGGGAAGAGAGAGAAAAAGACAGTGTCAAGTAGAGAGGGAGAGAGGCACAGTGTCAGGAAGAGAAAGGCAGTATCAGGGAGAGGGGGAGAAGGAGACAGTGTCAGGGAGAAAGAGACAGTGCCAGGATGAGAGAGGGAGAGAGATACAGTGCCAGGCAGAAAGACAGGGAGAGATACAATATCACTGAGAGAAGTAGAGAGAGACAGTGTCAAGAAGAGAGAGGGAGAGACAGTGTCAGGTAGAGAGAGATAAAGTAAGGGAGATAGAGAAAGTGAGAGAGAACAGTGTAAATGAGAGAGGGAAAGAGACAGTGTCAGGGATAGAGATAGAGGGATGGAGATAAAGACATTGCCAGGGAGAGAGAGAGAGAGAGAGAGAGAGAGAGAGAGAGGGAGAGAAAGAAAGAAAGAAAGAAAGAAAGAAAGAAAGAAAGAAAGAAAGAAAGAAAGAAAGAAAGAAAGAAAATAATAATAATAATAATAATTTATTTATATAGCGCTCTTTCTCCAACAGGACTCAAGGCGCTTTACAGACATCAAAAACAATACACATAATAAAGAAGATTTAAGTAATACAGCAATAGATAAGCCACACAGACATAAAAGAAAACCTTAAGCACATAGAAAGCATAATGCAGGATTGGTGTAGGCATTTTGGGTAATAACTTCCAAGGGTTGTGTATTCCACCCTCACAAGGTACCAAGTGCGACAGCCATCTTGGGCGCTTAGCGTAGGATTACCCAAGGTGGAATAGTCCACCCCTAGAAGAGATGACACAAAATGGGGGTGATTTCAGAGTCCTACAGTTTAGAGTAGGGTTCCAACAAAACCACAAGGTCCATGTATTTTTCATCCTATCCACAAGTGTACTATATGGGGCAGCCATGTTGGGCGCACTTTGGAGGTTACACTGTGGTAGGTGAGCCATACAAGGGCCAAGTTCATATATGGGAAAACTGACGCTTATGTAGTAGTATGATGTACCCTGCATGTAGGGCACAATGGCAAGGTGTGCAATCAGTGGAGGTTAACATTACAGGAAATACACATGGTGGGGTGAAGCGAGCAATGGGATAAAAAAAACACAATTGCAGGTAATTAGCGGCAGAAGTAAAATTGGGATAACATTATTTTGATCACATCTTAGTACGGGTGGGTAGGAGAATGTGGGGGGCATACTCAGAAGCAATGGGGATGTCCCTGCTGAGCCTGGTCCTGATGCTCTTCCCCCACAGTTCCATGTTCATCTAGATGGTTAGGCCCAGGGGCAGACTTGAAGTTCTCAGCCAGAGAGGTGGTAAGCCTGGTCTTGGTGTTCTCATGTTAGAGGCGAGGAGAGGCCACATAAAGATCCTGAGTTTTGTGGTTGTAATGCAGTCCTTCTGTTATCTTGTTTGTTTGCCTTCTGTTTTCCTTCGGTTTAACACAGGTATAACACTGCTATTGATTTTAGCTGCCACTTGATAACTAGCCACTTCATATACTAGGCACTGCAGCGTCCTAATAGGCCTGGCGTCCTATGCTATACTGACTAAATAAGTCTACAAACACTTCCTTTCTGATTACAACCCCCTCCCCCACACAGCAACCCTCCACCAAAAGGTGTTAATCAACTACCAAATGTGAGGATTGTAAACCACAGTCAATCACTATAAGTTTTTGCAGACTACAGATATTAATCCACTTAAAACAATTTTCAAAACATGCAAAGTAATGTGCAATGGTCTGCTGTAATTACCAAATATATCTTTAGCAAGAAAGAAACAATGGCCTGCACTCTGCTGTAATTACCAAATATATCTTTAGCAAGAAAAAAACAATGGCCTGCACTCTGCTGTAATTACCAAATATATCTTTAGCAAGAAAGAAACAATGGCCTGCACTCTGCTGTAATTACCAAATATATCTTTAGCAAGAAAGAAACAATGGCCTGCACTCTGCTGTAATTACCTGTTGACGAAAAGGAGAGACAGGAGTCAATTTTGAGTATCAGTTGAAGATGTAACTAATAACATACAGGTATAACACGAAAAGAAAGAAAGAAAGAAAGAAAGAAAAAAAGAAAGAAAGAAAGAAAGAAAGAAAGAAAGAAAGAAAGAAAGAAAGAAAGAAAGAAAGAAAGAAAGAAAGAAAGAGGGGCAGTGTCAGGAAGAGAGAGAGAGGGAGAGAGAGAGAGTGTCAGGGGGAGAGACAGTGTCAGGGAGAGAAAGGAAGAAAGAGACAGTGTTAAGGAGAGAGGGATAAAGACAGTGTCAGGAAGAGAGAGTGTCAGTGAGTGATGGACAGTGGTAAGGAGAGAGGGAAGGTGAGAGAGAGAGACAGTGTCAAGGAGAGAAGGAATTAAAAAAGTGTCAGAGAGAGAGAATGACAAGTGTCAGGGAGAGAGGGAGAGAGTGACAGTGTCATGGAGAGAGATATAGTGTCAGGGTGTCAGAGAGATAAGTAGAGAGAGAACAGTGTCAAGAAGAGAGGGAGAGAGAGACAGTGCAGGTAGAGAAAGAGGAATGGATGTAAATACAGTGCCAGGGAGAGAGAGAAACAGAGAGGGAGAGGGACAGTGTCACAGAGAGAGAATAGGAGAGAGAGACAGTGTCAGAGAGGGAGAGGGACAGTTTCAGTGAGAGAGCAAGACAGTGTCAGGGTGAGAGCAAGACAGTGTCAGGGAGAGAGACAGTGTTATGGAGAGAGGAAAGAGGAAAGGAAGACAGTGTCAAGCAGAGAGGGAATGAGAGAATGTCAGGGAGAGAGAGTGTCAGGTAGACTGAAAGGTAATGAGAGAATGTCAGGGAGAGAGAGAGTGTCAGGGAGAGAGAGGGAGGCAGTGTCAGCAGGAGAGAGGTAGACAATGTCAGAAAGAGAGAGATGGTGTCAGGGAGAGAGAGAGACAGTGTCAGAAAGAGAGACCAGAGATTCAGGAAGAGAGTGAAGGAGAGAGACAGTATCAGGGAGAGAGACAGTGTCTTAACCCTGCTATTTGGTTTTCTAGACAGAAAGGATGATGTACAGTAATGAGATTTTGTATTCTTTGAAATATGTTACTTATAATATTGTACATAGTAGGTGGTTACATTCAACATTGTGCAAAAAAACACACATCACTGAAGTATGTGAAAACTGAAAGCTTATATCAAAGTTATGTGATCACAAAGAATAGACCTGTGGAAACCAGAGAGTGGAGTGTGAGTAAATGGTTAATGAAATATGTTCCTCTGGACATTCCAAAGGTTTCAAAAGTCAGAGGATCTTGAAATTATTGCAAAGACATGTGGACAGTCCACTGTGCAGCTGTGCACTGTTCAGCCAGAAGTTGGCTGATGGATAAAAAAAAAGGTATTATGATCATCACATGAACTTCACCTGGGACAAGAGACAATGTGAATCTGGCTGTGTCCAGTTATATATGTATCCTGAAGAAGTGCTCTTTAATGCAAATGAGGCTCCACTGTGCATAACACATGACTGAAAATCAGTTGTGGATAAATACTGTTTAAATAAACTTTTGTTACTAATTTCTATTATTTGGTGTGTTTTAATAAATACATACCTTGCCCAGAATGCATGTTCTCTTTTGTGTAACATATATGTAATAAATATAATTATAACATTAACTTTCATGTAGTTAGAAGTTCAAGAATTGTTCATATCAAACTGTAACTAAATAATTACAATTTACTACTGCTAGAATGTCCAAATGATTAAATCAAGAGCAAAGGGGGCAAATAAACTATCCCCTCTCCCTGGCCCCCTCTTCATGAATGCACTCACATGCATGAGGTGCATTTAGGCATTTCCACCAATGTTTTCTCATACTGGCATTAATGCAGAATATTTCAGGATTCCTCCAATTCTTGTACTGATGAATTTCAGAAACCTGACTTGAAGGTTCTAGGTGTTTTTTTCCCTTTAACTACTGTTTCTAAACAAGAGAGCTACAGTAAGATCAGTGCACTAATTCTAGTGCATTACCCTATTACTGCCCCTTCCCCACGAAAGACCTTTCACTGCTCTTATGAAGATGGTAGAATCCTGCAGTGACAAAGTAAGTATAGCAGAAGTGATGGGCTTGGGTTTAAGACGACAGTATGCCAGGCCTACCTTACTAATATAATTTAAATGGAATGCTATATAAGTGTCTATATCAGAAGTAAACAGACAGTATGTGTCCAAGTTGCAACTTTTTATATAATTCCTATTTTAGCTGTGTCATTGTTATCACATCTACAGACTCGATCTCATGATGGAATACCTGTCAACACAACACTGTAAAGCTACTGATGTGCTTTATCCAGAAAAGTTTTTTTTCAATGTAGTCTGGATTAACAAGTACAACTACTATAACATAAAAGCAATCAGAATCCTAATTAAAACATTTTGCATAGATAATACTTTCTATCGTATTTTCAGTAAATGAAAAACTCTGGTACCTTATCCTTCTTGACTCTAATGCTAATCCTAAACAAAGCTTTCTTGTGTCCGAAATACACAACATAAACTTATTCTGAAAGACTGATACACTTATCCATATTCAGTTAGCTGTAATGTGAGGTCACAATGCACAGCTGTCCACATCAGAGCTTAATGTGGTAGCCCAACATTACATATTTTCTTGTGCACCTCTGTCATGGGTTTCAAAGAAGAACCTGTGATTTTGGCAGTCACAAGGCACCAGAGAAACTGTTGTAATACTGACATATCCCTGTCTTTGCTGCTAATTAAATACACCCCAAAGATCACAATAACACAGACTGACACAGAGAATCACAGAATCACAATGACAGACACTAAAAACCTCTTACGAGGAGGGGTGGTGGGTGGTATTTTGTCCACTAGGTAGTGCCACCCTCTTAGTTCATTTGCCAATATGGAGGAGCAGCAACAAGTAACTTTACAGGCAATAAATAGCCAGCTGCTGCCCTTAGTCAGTATACAGTGCACAGTGAGCGGGCACTGCTGAGTAAATAAAGACAAATTACTGTATTAACAGCTGGTATCCTGACCATCCGGATCCTTCCCGGATCCCATTGATATAATCATTAGTTCAGTTTTCTTCTAAATCCTGGCACCTAGTTTTGCTTAGTGGTGGCACCTGACTGTAATTTTTTCCTAGGAACATTTTTACTGCTGATTCAGTCCAAATGTACACAAGTTATGCAATACAATATTGGAACATTTCCAGGTAAGATGTTTCCTGGGACAAATTTTTAAAACATCTATCCATGGAAACTATCCATGGAAATTAAGGACAATTAGCAACTGTGCAGTATTAAAATTGTAATACCCTATACAAGACAGCAGTTTGCTGCCATTTTTTATAAGGAATATCATACACTAGACTGTTTTTCACTATGTGGGTGATTCAGATGTGGTTGGAGTAGTGTTACATGCATCAAAATACTGATTATCGTTTCTTTGCGCATGTTCAGGACCCTTTCTGTACATGCGAAAATGGGTCCTGCAATGACAGATGCAGATTGGCATCAGACTGTCAGTTTCTCTAGATGGAGGTTTGTGGCCACCATTGCAGGGGAAGGAAGAGCAATGGGGGAAAGAGAAGAAAGACTCTTTGTTGGGGCACACTTGGACAAATTAATGAAATTAAAATGTAACTTTTATTCATAATTTGCATAAAATAGTTAACACAGACAAATATAACATGGATTTCACCTAAGGGGGAGTAAAGTTTATCGGTGTCAGTGTCTTGATTTCAAAATCCTATTATTGGGCACCAAACTTAACCCTTTGTTGTATCATATAATTTTGAGTGCATCTCAGGTGAAAATATAAAAAAAGCACAGATATCGATAATATCATTGATTCACAGAGCACAGGCATATTTATTTATTGTTTGTCAGCAGGATTCTACCTTTGCATTAGAACATTGCTGATACACACATTATCTAAACAATTGTGTACATTATACCTGTGGTTTGTGATATACCGTATATACCTATCAGCTAATGCAATTTTAATATCCAAGTCTCAGCTATCTTGGGAGTTCCTTTTTATGAATACAATCATTATGTTTTTTGCTCACAGAGATGTATAATTTATCATACTGTCTATTATCTTCTTACTGGCTTGGGATATACATATCTTATTTACACTATCTCCAGCAACCTTGTCAGCTCCAATACATACGCAAAGATATGCACATTGAGAACAAACTGACACTTCTTGGGTTGTATACCTCCATATTTCTCCTGTGCCACAACTAACTATTCTGCCTTCATCTCTAATATCTCAATAGCCAACGGTATCTCCTCTCTCTCACCCATCTTCTGCAATAACATTGTAAGACAGTGGGCAGCAGAAGTGGGGATACCTTAACCTATTTGCTTGCCACTAGATCATTCGAGTACTCTCTTATCCATTGCCAGATAATCAGCTTTCTGCAATGCATTTGTAACAGAGGCTCTGTGCAATATTTATTGGACATCAGAAGTACTCCTTTTGGTATCTATGTCATAAACCACACTCCCTCATTTGTTAAACCGAAGCAATACTGCCAAACTTCGCTGGCTATGCCCAATCTCCATGATCTTGGAAGCAAAGTAGTGATAGGCATGATCAGTACTTGGATGGGAAAACACCTTGGAACATCAGGTGCAGTAAATAAATCTAAAATAGAAACAAAAAGCAGCAGTGGTGGAGCAACCTATGACTTATACCACTATCCTACAAACTCCATATTTCTCTCTAGACAACTTGACGCAGGGGTCTAATAGTCAGAAGCTGACCAATTCTTACCTGAAACCATAAGAGGCAACTTTACCTCTCTCCAACTCTCCCAACACTTTTTCTCTCGTGGAGAAATCTGAGCTCGATAGCTACACCCAACTTACAATTAGAAGTGGTACCCAGAGGTAGGACTATGAGCAGTATTTTACCAAGAGAGTGATCACCAAAGAGCACATTACTATCTACATAATTTATGTATTTATTTCTAATGAATTGTGCTCTTTGAATCATTGATATTATTGATATCCTTGCTTTTTAAATATTTTCACCTGAGATGCACTCAAACTTATATGATACAACAAAGTTGTATCATATAAGTTAAGTTATGTGTCCAATGATAGGATATGGAAATCAAGATACAGACACCGATAAACTTTACTCCCACTTTGGTGAAATTCCATGTTATAGTTGTCTGTGTGTTAACTATTTTATGCAAATTATGAATAAAAGTTACATTTTAATTTCATTCGTTTGTCCAAGTGTGCCCCAACAAAGAGTCTTTCTTCTCTTTCCCCCATTGCCATACATACCACTGACTCTGGTAGCACTACCAACACTAGATACACGAGATACCCTTCACAGGGACCACTCATGAATTTATGGTTGGTTTTTCAGAGATACCTAAAAAGGGAAATCTCTGAATCCGCAGTCTTGTGCGTCGCCAAACCCCATTAAGCTCTCATAGGGGAAGAAAGAGGCGAGGATCTCTGTCGGATGACTGAGATTTCCTGGATTCTAGGTTGCCGCAGCGGAAGCCGGCTTGTGCGACCCCATGGGTCATGTAGCCAGCCATTGGTGTCGGGAATAATCTGATATTGCGTCCTAGGATGCTGCTCATATCAATAACACAGCAAGAGGCCTGACACCACCTGCTGTATTGCCATATTAATGCTATTGCTGCTGCTTCTATGTAAGCAGCAGCAATAACAACTCCAACCACATCTAAAGTACACCTTATGAGTAAAAAGCTGTTAGATTAATACAGTGAATTATGATAAACAGTATTACAGACCTAGAGCTTATTCTCTATTAGGTGGAGTTATACATACAGTAAGGTGAAAATGAATGTACAAATCAATATAAAAGAATAATATCATACAAATCACAGGTATTATCTCAGCAATATGAAATTTTCCAAGTTCTCTTCTAGTGGACCTTACTTGTTTTTAAAAATGTATAATTGGGTACATAGTGTATTGCGCTTGTCTAAATGATGTGTGAGAAATGACAGCTGTATCACATTACCACTAAGGCTTAGACAAGTTGTGTTATTTTGTGGTGGAAGTTCTGTATTTATACCACTATCACCCAATTATGTTTAAAAGGTAACTTTACCAATTTAAAAAAAAATTGGTTTAAAAAAAAAAAAAAAATATATATATATATATATATATCTACATAAATCAATTGAACAATACATGATGCATACAGCAAAAAAGCCATACAAATAAATTACCTTTTGCTACAATACTAAACAATAACACCATAAGCTAAAAAGGGTTGTGCCATTTCCATAGTGACATCAAAACTTCTGGTTTGTACCTCATAGTAACTGGCTCTAAATTAATTGCTAGGTTCTCTATTAAAGTCCGCTAAATACGGAAACTAGTTTTTAGCCATTTATCTCCTCCGATGTAGACTATTCTGCATTGCTTAGTCCTTCCCCAGCAGCAACCAGTGTACCTTGTTACCAGATTTAGGGGGTTATTCTGACCTGATCGCATGCTAGCTATTTTTTGCAGTGCTGCGGTCAGGTCAAAACTCAGCAAAACTGCGCATGTGTATGAACCACAATTCACAGGTGTGTCGTATGGGTACAAAGCAGATCAGTGCTGGGCGATGGATTTAACAAAGAATCTATCTGATCGCAGCACTGCAAAAAACAGCTAGCGAGCGATCAACTCGTAATGACCCCCTTAGTCACCAGGCTATATCCATTTCCTAGTGCTTCTTTGCTGGAACGCATATTGGGGGTCATTCTGAGTTGATCGCACGCTGCAACTTTTTGCAGCATGTGTGATCAGATAGTCGCCGCCTATGGGGGAGTGTATTTTAGCTGTGCAAGTGTGCAAACGCTTGTGCAGGGGAGCTGTACAAAAACATTTTGTGTAGTTTCTGAGTAGCTCTAAACTTACTCAGGCACTGCGATCAATTCAGCCTGTCAGGTCCCAAAATTTACGTCAGACATCCGCCCTGCAAACGCCTGGACACGCCTGCATTTTCCTCTCCACTCCCATAAAATGGTCTGTTGCCACCCCGGAATGCCTCCCTGCTGTCAGTCACCTTGCGATCGCCGCTGCGATCAAAATCTTCGTTAGAACAATCGCTGCCTGGCATTCCCCATCGCCGGGCAGCGACGTGCCTGTGCATTGCGGCCGCAGCGCATTCTGGACCCGATCACACGGCTGTGAAAAACTGCAGCGTGCAATCGGGTCGGAATGACCCCCATTGCTGGAAAACGGAAAATGCATTGTAGCTAAAAAAAGGGTGTACTGTATGTAAAAAGAATTAAAAAAAATATGGGTAAATAGGGAGTTTGGGGATCTATATAGGAAGCTTTTGGCAAATAAATGAATCAGAGGAAAACACAATATATATATATATATATATATATATATATATATGTAGAACACTATATACAGTAAACATAATTATAAAATCTACACAAAAAAAGCATTGTTTAAACCATGGGGTTCAAGATTTTATTTCACAAATAGACTCTGTTCCTACTTTTGCTAAACTGTTTCTATACCTTTTGTTCGCCAATTTACTACTATCCTTTTTGATGTCTATAATGTTTTTAATACATTTAAAGGTGCACTTATGTTGAGCATTAAAACGTTTCGATAGAGAATGTTTAAAAAAAACTTTTTTATGTTAAGAAGGTGCTCTGACTATTTATCTTTCAACATCCTTGATGATCTATTGTAGTATGCACAAGCATACTATAAGGTAAATATAATTACATATTATAATAATAATAATAATAATATATTTTTTTACATTTTGTTAGTGTAATTTGAAATTAAGTTTTCAGTTTTACTAGATTGATTGATGAGATTTTAAAATGTTTCATGTCCCACACATATGAATTCCTTTGGTGTCTATTGTACCACTTCTGTTTTTCTGGAATGGCATTCTTACCTAATTTGTTTTTCACGTTGGTATCTTTTTAAGAGGAAAAAGAGCCAAAATGAAGTCATTAATATAGGATCCTGACCCAACTGATGCCAATCTGCCAGATGCCAATGATTTAAAAAAAAAAATCATTCAAATAGTTTGTACTGACTATTAAAAATAGAAATTAAGGGTAGAGCTATAGACGCTATTTTTTCAATAAATGAATGATGAGTCTATATGTGATTCAGAGAAACCTTTCTTTATTAATTTTTCCTTTAATTCCTCTGTGTGTGTCCCTAAAATGACAGTATTTTGTCAGGCAATTCCTCCAAAATGTTTTGAATTTGACCTTTTGAAACATTTTCAAGCCATCTAGGGTGATAGTAATAATCTATAACCTATATACTATAAGAGTTGCTTCCTGCAGGCTTATTGTAATTTTTTGTATAACATAAGTTCCCTTCCATATACATCACCATATCTAGGAAATGTATCTCCTTTTAACTGCTATTACTGTAAATGTTTAATGAATATTGTATGTGTTAACAGTTAACCCCTTACAAAATTTCTCTCAATCCTCCTCGTTGGTGTTTCATATAAACAGAATATCATCTTTGAATCTGATTCATAGTGATATATTTATTTTGTAAATATTATTCCATATAACTTTATTTTGCCACCATCTCATTAATATGTTTGCACATGATGGTAGGAAATGTGTATCTATTGTTGTACCCCATTTTTATTTGTAAAATTTGCAAATAAACTAAAATAAATTGCTGTTTAAAATGAAACATATTCCATCATTGATAAAATTAATGTTATTGTTTCCTAACTCACTTGCTTGAGGAAATAATTGACTGCCTCGATAACCAACTCATGGATGATGATTGCGTGCAATGAACACATGTCTGTAGTCACTAACATATAATCTGCTTTAATTCCCAGGGATTTCATTTACTTTATAACATCTATGCCATCTTTACTATATTATTAATTTTGATAACCTATAGTTTTAGATGGAAAACCAGAAAGTAATGCAATCTGTACCTACAATGATAGGGTGACATGGTTGATTGACACTATCTTTATGAATTGTAGGTGCTATATACATAACAGGAAGTACTGGATGTTCTTTAATGCTGTACTTGGCCTCCTGTAATGGTGCTGCTATTTTATATTGATTTTTATCTTGGTATATCATGCTAATAAGGTTTCTTTCAGTCTTGCTTGGGTTACACTGTAATAAGGTATATGTACCCTTATCATTAGGTGGCATAGGATTCCCCCTTTGAACTTGTTGGTGTTTATAATCACCACCCCTAATCCCTTGTCTGTGGGTTTAATGGTAATATCCCTACTTAGTCCAAACTTTCTATCACCAATATTTCTTTTATAGTCAGGTTTGTTTTTTGTCCCATTCTACTGTCATTTTTTCAATATCTGCACAAACGACAGTAATGTGGAAACTTTCCAAAAAGTATGGTCTGGTAAATATGAGATTTAACGTAGATTTAAGTCTAAACATATTTCTTTTTTCATACTGCAACTGTCCCCTTTATTACTAAAAAAGTTCAGCTATATTTTTATATGTACAGATATGTTTCATATTTATTTAGTTTGTTCTTGCGGGCAAATTTAAGTCCTTTTATAAGGCTGGATTCTGCCTCTGTATTCAGTGTATGTGAACTGAGCTTGGAAATCTTAGTCTTATGGCCAGATTCAGTTAGCCATGGTTACCTACCGCAGGCTAATTGATCTGCCGGAGATATTAAATTAGAGCCCACTGCAGCCCGCGGTCAGCCCACAGACTGCAATTAATGCTGATTTTTGTTCAAGTCTGAGGGTGGCTTAAACAGAAATCAGCATTAAATGCCCCGGACTCGGGTGCCGCAAACGTGTTGACTAGAGATGAGCGGGTTCGGTTTCTCTGAATCCGAACCCGCCAGAACTTCATGTTTTTTTTCACGGGTCCGAGCGACTCGGATCTTCCCGCCTTGCTCGGTTAACCCGAGCGCGCCCGAACGTCATCATGACGCTGTCGGATTCTCGCGAGGCTCGGATTCTATCGCGAGACTCGGATTCTATATAAGGAGCCGCGCGTCGCCGCCATTTTCACACGTGCATTGAGATTGATAGGGAGAGGACGTGGCTGGCGTCCTCTCCATTTAGATTATAAGAGACTGAGAGAGATTTACTGGAGCTGACTAGGAGGAGTACTGTTACTGTAGAAGTGTAGAGACTGAGTGGAGAGAGTTTACTAGTGAGGACAGTGCAGTTTACTTTATAATCCGTTCTCTGCCTGAAAAAAGCGATACACAGCACACAGTGACTCAGTCACATACCATATCTGTGTGCACTGCTCAGGCTCAGGCCAGTGTGCTGCATCATCTATTATCTATATATAATATTATATATATCTGTCTGACTGCTCAGCTCACACAGCTTATAATTGTGGGGGAGACTGGGGAGCACTACTGCAGTGCCAGTTATAGGTTATAGCAGGAGCCAGGAGTACATAATATATTATATAGTGAGTGACCACCAGACACACAGTGCAGTTTATTTAATATATCCGTTCTCTGCCTGAAAAAAGCGATACACACAGTGACTCAGTCAGTCACATACCATATCTGTGTGCACTGCTCAGGCTCAGGCCAGTGTGCTGCATCATCTATATATATTATATATCTGTCTGACTGCTCAGCTCACACAGCTTATAATTGTGGGGGAGACTGGGGAGCACTACTGCAGTGCCAGTTATAGGTTATAGCAGGAGCCAGGAGTACATAATATATTATATAGTGAGTGACCACCAGACACACAGTGCAGTTTATTTAATATATCCGTTCTCTGCCTGAAAAAAGCGATACACACAGTGACTCAGTCAGTCACATACCATATCTGTGTGCACTGCTCAGGCTCAGGCCAGTGTGCTGCATCATCTATATATATTATATATCTGTCTGACTGCTCAGCTCACACAGCTTATAATTGTGGGGGAGACTGGGGAGCACTACTGCAGTGCCAGTTATAGGTTATAGCAGGAGCCAGGAGTACATATTATATTAAAATTAAACAGTGCACACTTTTGCTGCAGGAGTGCCACTGCCAGTGTGACTGACCAGTGACCTGACCACACTGACCACCAGTATAGTTAGTAGTATACTTATATTGTGATTGCCTGAAAAAGTTAAACACTCGTCGTGTGACTTCACTTGTGTGTTTTTTTTTTTTTTATTCTATAAAAATAAAACTCATTCTGCTGACAGACAGTGTCCAGCAGGTCCGTCATTATATAATATATAATATATACCTGTCCGGCTGCAGTAGTGATATATATATATTTTTTATATCATTTATCATCCAGTCGCAGCAGACACAGTACGGTAGTTCACGGCTGTGGCTACCTCTGTGTCTCTGCACTCGGCAGGCAGTCCGTCCATAATTGTAATACCACCTAACCGTGGATTTTTTTCATTCTTCTTTATACATACATAGTTACATAGACATCTTCTCTTTATCAACCAGTCTATATTAGCTGCAGACACAGTACAGTACGGTAGTTCACGGCTGTGGCTACCTCTGTGTCTGCACTCGGCAGGCAGTCCGTCCATAATTGTATACCACCTAACCGTGGTTTTTTTTCATTCTTCTTTATACATACATAGTTACATAGACATCTTCTCTTTATCAACCAGTCTATATTAGCTGCAGACACAGTACAGTACGGTAGTTCACGGCTGTGGCTACCTCTGTGTCTGCACTCGGCAGGCAGTCCGTCCATAATTGTATACCACCTAACCGTGGATTTTTTTCAGTCTTCTTTATACATACATAGTTACATAGACATCTTCTCTTTATCAACCAGTCTATATTAGCTGCAGACACAGTACAGTACGGTAGTTCACGGCTGTGGCTACCTCTGTGTCTGCAGTCGGCAGGCAGTCCATAATTGTATACTAGTATCCATCTCCATTGTTTACCTGAGGTGCCTTTTAGTTGTGCCTATTAAAATATGGAGAACAAAAATGTTGAGGTTCCAAAATTAGGGAAAGATCAAGATCCACTTCCACCTCGTGCTGAAGCTGCTGCCACTAGTCATGGCCGAGACGATGAAATGCCAGCAACGTCGTCTGCCAAGGCCGATGCCCAATGGCATAGTACAGAGCATGTCAAAACCAAAACACCAAATATCAGTAAAAAAAGGACTCCAAAACCTAAAATAAAATTGTCGGAGGAGAAGCGTAAACTTGCCAATATGCCATTTACCACACGGAGTGGCAAGGAACGGCTGAGGCCCTGGCCTATGTTCATGGCTAGTGGTTCAGCTTCACATGAGGATGGAAGCACTCAGCCTCTCGCTAGAAAAATGAAAAGACTCAAGCTGGCAAAAGCAGCACAGCAAAGAACTGTGCATTCTTCGAAATCCCAAATCCACAAGGAGAGTCCAATTGTGTCGGTTGCGATGCCTGACCTTCCCAACACTGGACATGAAGAGCATGCGCCTTCCACCATTTGCACGCCCCCTGCAAGTGCTGGAAGGAGCACCCGCAGTCCAGTTCCTGATAGTCAGATTGAAGATGTCAGTGTTGAAGTACACCAGGATGAGGAGGATATGGGTGTTGCTGGCGCTGGGGAGGAAATTGACCAGGAGGATTCTGATGGTGAGGTGGTTTGTTTAAGTCAGGCACCCGGGGAGACACCTGTTGTCCGTGGGAGGAATATGGCCGTTGACATGCCAGGTGAAAATACCAAAAAAATCAGCTCTTCGGTGTGGAGGTATTTCACCAGAAATGCGGACAACAGGTGTCAAGCCGTGTGTTCCCTTTGTCAAGCTGTAATAAGTAGGGGTAAGGACGTTAACCACCTCGGAACATCCTCCCTTATACGTCACCTGCAGCGCATTCATAATAAGTCAGTGACAAGTTCAAAAACTTTGGGTGACAGCGGAAGCAGTCCACTGACCGGTAAATCCCTTCCTCTTGTAACCAAGCTCACGCAAACCACCCCACCAACTCCCTCAGTGTCAATTTCCTCCTTCCCCAGGAATGCCAATAGTCCTGCAGGCCATGTCACTGGCAATTCTGACGAGTCCTCTCCTGCCTGGGATTCCTCCGATGCATCCTTGCGTGTAACGCCTACTGCTGCTGGCGCTGCTGTTGTTGCCGCTGGGAGTCGATGGTCATCCCAGAGGGGAAGTCGTAAGCCCACTTGTACTACTTCCAGTAAGCAATTGACTGTTCAACAGTCCTTTGCGAGGAAGATGAAATATCACAGCAGTCATCCTACTGCAAAGCGGATAACTGAGGCCTTGACAACTATGTTGGTGTTAGACGTGCGTCCGGTATCCGCCGTTAGTTCACAGGGAACTAGACAATTTATTGAGGCAGTGTGCCCCCGTTACCAAATACCATCTAGGTTCCACTTCTCTAGGCAGGCGATACCGAGAATGTACACGGACGTCAGAAAAAGACTCACCAGTGTCCTAAAAAATGCAGTTGTACCCAATGTCCACTTAACCACGGACATGTGGACAAGTGGAGCAGGGCAGGGTCAGGACTATATGACTGTGACAGCCCACTGGGTAGATGTATGGACTCCCGCCGCAAGAACAGCAGCGGCGGCACCAGTAGCAGCATCTCGCAAACGCCAACTCTTTCCTAGGCAGGCTACGCTTTGTATCACCGCTTTCCAGAATACGCACACAGCTGAAAACCTCTTACGGCAACTGAGGAAGATCATCGCGGAATGGCTTACCCCAATTGGACTCTCCTGTGGATTTGTGGCATCGGACAACGCCAGCAATATTGTGTGTGCATTAAATATGGGCAAATTCCAGCACGTCCCATGTTTTGCACATACCTTGAATTTGGTGGTGCAGAATTTTTTAAAAAACGACAGGGGCATGCAAGAGATGCTGTCGGTGGCCAGAAGAATTGCGGGACACTTTCGGCGTACAGGCACCACGTACAGAAGACTGGAGCACCACCAAAAACTACTGAACCTGCCCTGCCATCATCTGAAGCAAGAAGTGGTAACGAGGTGGAATTCAACCCTCTATATGCTTCAGAGGTTGGAGGAGCAGCAAAAGGCCATTCAAGCCTATACAATTGAGCACGATATAGGAGGTGGAATGCACCTGTCTCAAGTGCAGTGGAGAATGATTTCAACGTTGTGCAAGGTTCTGATGCCCTTTGAACTTGCCACACGTGAAGTCAGTTCAGACACTGCCAGCCTGAGTCAGGTCATTCCCCTCATCAGGCTTTTGCAGAAGAAGCTGGAGGCATTGAAGAAGGAGCTAAAAGGGAGCGATTCCGCTAGGCATGTGGGACTTGTGGATGCAGCCCTTAATTCGCTTAACAAGGATTCACGGGTGGTCAATCTGTTGAAATCAGAGCACTACATTTTGGCCACCGTGCTCGATCCTAGATTTAAAGCCTACCTTGGATCTCTCTTTCCGGCAGACACAAGTCTGCTGGGGTTGAAAGACCTGCTGGTGACAAAATTGTCAAGTCAAGCGGAACGCGACCTGTCAACATCTCCTCCTTCACATTCTCCCGCAACTGGGGGTGCGAGGAAAAGGCTCAGAATTCCGAGCCCACCCGCTGGCGGTGATGCAGGGCAGTCTGGAGCGACTGCTGATGCTGACATCTGGTCCGGACTGAAGGACCTGACAACGATTACGGACATGTCGTCTACTGTCACTGCATATGATTCTCTCAACATTGATAGAATGGTGGAGGATTATATGAGTGACCGCATCCAAGTAGGCACGTCACACAGTCCGTACTTATACTGGCAGGAAAAAGAGGCAATTTGGAGGCCCTTGCACAAACTGGCTTTATTCTACCTAAGTTGCCCTCCCACAAGTGTGTACTCCAAAAGAGTGTTTAGTGCCGCCGCTCACCTTGTCAGCAATCGGCGTACGAGGTTACATCCAGAAAA
This sequence comes from Pseudophryne corroboree, assembly GCF_028390025.1. Taxonomy (NCBI): domain Eukaryota; kingdom Metazoa; phylum Chordata; class Amphibia; order Anura; family Myobatrachidae; genus Pseudophryne; species Pseudophryne corroboree. The sequence goes on along the minus strand of NC_086445.1, from coordinate 327,213,390 downwards.
TGTGGAGAAGATGATGTTCATTAAAATGAATTATAATCAATTCCTCCGCGGAGACATTGACCAGCAGCAATTGCCTCCACAAAGTACACAGGGAGCTGAGATGGTGGATTCCAGTGGGGACAAATTGATAATCTGTGAGGAGGGGGATGTACACGGTGATATATCGGAGGGTGAAGATGAGGTGGACATCTTGCCTCTGTAGAGCCAGTTTGTGCAAGGAGAGATTAATTGCTTCTTTTTTTGGGGGGGTCCAAACCAACCCGTCATATCAGTCACAGTCGTGTGGCAGACCCTGTCACTGAAATGATGGGTTGGTTAAAGTGTGCATGTCCTGTTTTGTTTATATAACATAAGGGTGGGTGGAGGGCCCAAGGACAATTCCATCTTGCACCTCTTTTTTCTTTTCTTTTTCTTTGCATCATGTGCTGATTGGGGAGGGTTTTTTGGAAGGGACATCCTGCGTGACACTGCAGTGCCACTCCTAGATGGGCCCGGTGTTTGTGTCGGCCACTAGGGTCGCTAATCTTACTCACACAGTCAGCTACCTCATTGCGCCTCTTTTTTTCTTTGCGTCATGTGCTGTTTGGGGAGGGTTTTTTGGAAGGGACATCCTGCGTGACACTGCAGTGCCACTCCTAGATGGGCCCGGTGTTTGTGTCGGCCACTAGGGTCGCTAATCTTACTCACACAGCTACCTCATTGCGCCTCTTTTTTTCTTTGCGTCATGTGCTGTTTGGGGAGGGTTTTTTGGAAGGGACATCCTGCGTGACACTGCAGTGCCACTCCTAGATGGGCCCGGTGTTTGTGTCGGCCACTAGGGTCGCTAATCTTACTCACACAGCTACCTCATTGCGCCTCTTTTTTTCTTTGCGTCATGTGCTGTTTGGGGAGGGTTTTTTGGAAGGGCCATCCTGCGTGACACTGCAGTGCCACTCCTAGATGGGCCCGGTGTTTGTGTCGGCCACTAGGGTCGCTAATCTTACTCACACAGCTACCTCATTGCGCCTCTTTTTTTCTTTGCGTCATGTGCTGTTTGGGGAGGGTTTTTTGGAAGGGACATCCTGCGTGACACTGCAGTGCCACTCCTAGATGGGCCCGGTGTTTGTGTCGGCCACTAGGGTCGCTTATCTTACTCACACAGCGACCTCGGTGCAAATTTTAGGACTAAAAATAATATTGTGAGGTGTGAGGTATTCAGAATAGACTGAAAATGAGTGTAAATTATGGTTTTTGAGGTTAATAATACTTTGGGATCAAAATGACCCCCAAATTCTATGATTTAAGCTGTTTTTTAGTGTTTTTTGAAAAAAACACCCGAATCCAAAACACACCCGAATCCGACAAAAAAAATTCGGTGAGGTTTTGCCAAAACGCGTTCGAACCCAAAACACGGCCGCGGAACCGAACCCAAAACCAAAACACAAAACCCGAAAAATTTCAGGCGCTCATCTCTAGTGTTGACCCATATATCTGGAAACTTATTCTGGATACTAGGGGTTAACACTCACTAACGAGTAATTTACTGAGTGCGGAAAAGGGTCTGTAATTGATTAGCCCTAAGCATTAATGCCCAAGGCTACCACCCTTTTCCTGGCGAAGTTAATTACCACATCTAATTGAATCCAGCCCTTAGTATTCTCACTTTTCTGGGATTTATGAATAATAAACTATTTTTTAGTTTTTAGTAGTTTTACTAAGTCCCTTTCCCATTTCCCTCTCAATGTTTACATGTATTCTTCATGAATTCCACTTGTTTTCCTATTGTTTATTTTGTACTTTGTATGGTGGTTGGTGATTGCAATCTGTAAACACAGCTGACCCACTTTAGTTGCTCAGGAAATATTTTGTTCATTAAACATCGTAATAATACTGAAGACATCATCTACAATTGATTACTTTAGACTAAACAAGTTTCTTCATACTGGATCTATTTTAAAGTGCCTCAACACACATTTTCAGACTTTGCCTATTATTAGATTACTGAAGCACCACATTTTAGCACTTTTTAGTTTATTACTGGCTGTTTTATCTGATCCCATTTTTTCGTCAACCCAATTTTAACCATTCCTCACAACAGTCCACCCCCTCATCACATGTGCCGTTTTACCTTCACTTGTTATAGTATATAGGTTTAAATATCTGTACTACTGTATATGTTTTCTTGATTAAAGCTCTTTTTTAACAAAGTTTTTCAAGGGTTATCCTACTGACAAGTGCAGTCACTTATTCCATCATTTGAAGAACTCACTCTTTTAAAACAACAGCTTTTGTCCATACGCTGGGTGTTTTATCACATTTTTATTTGTAAATGTGGGTAACACTGCCTCAGTATGGGTGCCTCCATCATGACCATGTCACAGTATTCCCTATCTACCAACCAGGCCCACTGTTCTGACCATCTAATCTGTGCAACCAAAGGGTGCCCTATTTAAGGTTTTTCCTGCATTCCAACCACTGGCATATCCTACCATCCTGCAACAACTTCACTCATGTGTATATTTCCTGACTCCAGTCTGTATTCCTGCTGCTCTTTTCTCTGTTACTTGTGCTACCAGCTTTCTATCCTGCAGACCTGCTATTAAGTGTTACCCGTGTGGCCATAGCTCTAAGCCAGCTCTATTATTTGCCACTGCTGCAACTCCCAGTACTGTATGCAACTACCAGCGCATCAAGAGAAATCTCAACTGCTGCAACTACCACTGCTGATTCTAATTACCAGCACATCTACAGTACTCATGCAACTACCAGCCTGTCTACAACTCCAAGAGTATCTCTGGTACTCTGTGCTGCTGCAACTACTAGCACTGACGGGTTTACCAATATTATAACCTCCAGTACTGACACCTATATTCAGCTTACCTGCATTCCCCATACTCATTTGTATATCAAGTTATAAGTTCTGACTGTAGTTTACTACAGATCCCAAATTTATTTGCATCTGAACTCTCATGAGAAGCTTCATTAGACTCCCATGCTTACTGCATTTATCTCTCACTTCAGCCAACAAATGGTCTCTAAACCGAGTAATCTAAGCCTAGTAAACTGACATCCAGAGCCTGGGCCAATCAAGAGCACTGCTGTCACTAACCCACATACAGATGTGTCCTCATACATCTTGCCTCAATATGACCTGCACCTCGAGATGCCTTACACAAGTGAGCTGGAAATTTGTGTGCAGAACTGTGGGTGTTAGTTTGGTGGTTGTTAGCTTGGACTTTACATATATGGCTTTAAGTGCATGAAACTCAGAGCCTGCAGGTGTGAGGCCTCTGCTCTCTCAGGCTCCTTGAGGACAAATGTGGAAACAGGTCCAGGGTCTCTGGGAACCAGCCACTTGAGGATGGCTGAACATAGAGATTATTATATTGATCAGGTACTCCTTCCTATCCTGGATGTTGTTGTTGATGTCCCAATGCTGTTGATATTGTTTGACTTCTCAGTAGATAATAATGTGACTTAATCCCTTTAGGAGTTGTACTGTTGATGTTTGTACTGTACCTAGTCGCAGGCTGGAAGGAGTTTGGCATGTGTGATAGCTCATCTGCCTGCTCAGCATACTCTAGTGCTGGGTCATCACCCTGGCCTCCAGTTGTATATGTTTCTTCTGCAAAAAACACATTAATAAATATGCCAAAAGTCTCTCAACAAACAGTATGGCATATAAGTATAAATTTCTGTAGGATACATTAGAACTTTTAGTTATAATTTATTAATTTGTGCATAACTACTGTTAACATGTCTGTCTTGTTTTTCTTTTGTTAAGGATATATCAGATGTTTAAACCAGTTTGATTTTTTAGGTAAAAAGTACTATAACAAGCCACTTGTCATTGAGAGGTTGTCCAGTAGTAGTGTGAGTAGTATTGAAGAGCGCTCATTGGAAATGGGTCAGAACTAGGTGGGCAAAGCAATACCAGGGGACAGGCAGAATCAAGTCAAAAATCAAAACCAGGAAGTCACGAGAAACAGTACCAAGGGAGCTGGTGAGGAGAATTCTCATACAGACCTGATTAGAAAACAGGTAAGTATGCAGGGAGTTCTAGCAGAACAGATGATGTAAAGCAGAATGTGAGACTAATATTCTGACACTGAATAGTGCTGTGAGACTTCCTTATAAAGGGAGGAGATTCAAATTTGGTGCATCTCACTTTAAATTTCAGAGTGGTGATAAGTGCATCCTTTAGCAGCAGAAATGGCCACAGTAGCAGCCAGAAAGCAGGGAGCTGCCAGCTGCACCTACAGTGGCTGAAGACAGTGACATGAGAAGCAAGAAGAAACTTCACCAGAAACCAACATGGAGCCACCATTGCCTTGGGGAACCAGTGTCACTAAACTCGGCAAGAAGGAACCGGGCTTTGGTGTACTGTGGCATTACCCTCTGCTCTAGATGTGGGCATGGAAAATTGCATGGCAGTTAAAGGTCACAGCCATTTAAGGACATATCCCAACATCTCTCCTCTGGACCAAAACTCTTTCAGTTCACCACATATTAAATAGATCATTGGGAGAATCTATAGTCCAGGATTTGCTTAACTTCATATTACTTCTTGTGATCAACTCAGGGAGGAAGGAGGGAACTTAGTAGTTGAAAACTGGTTAAAATTGCAGGTTTCAGATGAGATGTGAAAATTAGTAGGATTCTTGAGTGTCAGGGGGTAGTTTCAACCTGAAGTAGGATTCTTGAGTGTCAGGGGGTAGTTTCAACCTGAACACCACTGGATTGATAAATAACAGAATTTAGAAAGGCCTAGGGCATCTCAGAGCAAGTTTCATAGTAGGTACATTTAAACATAGAAGTTTAGTTGAAAGTCAAACCTTATCTCCTGGCTTTAGCAAAGGAACCTCCCTTTACTTTCTATTGGTGAAAAAATTATAATGAATAGAGGCTTTTTGTTGATTCCACTTTACCTTTTTCCAAATTTTAATAAAGTGTTTAATGGTGTTGCAAACTGCTTGAAAATGAACTGGTTGACAGGAGGAAAATTCTGGCAAATGTAGAAGAGAAAAAAAGCCTGAAGCCTCTTAAAAGAGGTTCTTATTGGCACATTTTGCCCATGGGAACAGTGAAACCCCCGATATAGATTCTGCAAAATTTCTCCAGGTCTTGACCATTACTCTGTTTCTTTTGACCATTACTCTGAGGAGAAAATTCTGACAAGTAGTTTACTTTAATGTGTAAACATTTGCAGAGAGCCCTTGAAAACTTGGAAGTGAACTGTACTCCCCAATCTGAAATTATGTTTTCAAAAAAGCCATGATGCCTGAAGATTTATTTAATAAATTTGTTGGCTATCTTTGGAGCTGAGGGTAATCCCTTTAAGAGTGCTTTAAAAAACATATCCACTACTACTCAGATGGAATTATGTTGGCAGAGTGTGCTGGGCTATCTGGTGCAGTGACGTCAGTCCACACACTTAGTGACTTAAACAGTAATGTAGGTTTATTTAGTGTACACAGGTGACTCAGATATAACACTGATAGCTGTAATTAGGAGCCCATATGTCACACAAGGTAATAGCATTAAGTAATGGTACTTATCAGGAGATGTCTGTGGTGGTAAAGCATGGAGGACTGCAAAGCCGTGCAGTCTGACTCCCACTGTAGAGTAGATGATGGATGCAGTGGAAACGCCGTGAGTCTCTGTAGCTAAGCTCTGCTCCCAGTATCAGTTCTGTACACTTGTACACCAGGATTCTGTGTGTCACACTCTTCTCACTCTCTCTGAGGTGGAGGAACAGGAACCAACATCACATGACTCCACCTCCGAGTGACTCTTGGCACTAGAGGTCTAACACTAGGGGATGCACCCATAGACTTATACACAGAAGGAGATAGGTACAGAGCGCACCATATCCTAACACTCCCCCTCACTCGAGACTGTCTTCGGTCACAAGAACTTGACATTTTATCAAACAAATCAATAGTCACTCCTGTAACCGAAAACATAATGTGAAGCAAAAACAGTCAGAATAAATCAACATTAACCATATTCTAGTCCACATTCCATCAGGAATTCAAGTAGCAAGTGTGATGAAAGTCCTTTTGTCAACATGTCAGCAATGTTTTCTTCACTTGCAACATATTCCACATTGACGTACTTTTCCACCAACTCACAAATTAAATTATGTCTTATAGCTATGTGCTTAGACCATCCAAGATGCTTTGTGCTACAAGAAAGATCAATTGCTCCCTTGTTATCACACTTTATGTTGATGAACTCACTGTGGTAAAGAAGACCTAATTCACATAAAGTCTCTCTTATCCAAAGCGCTTCTTTTGAAGTCTCTGTGAGTGCCATGTACTCTGCTTCTGTTGTAGAAAGAGCAACTGTGGTTTGTTTCCTACTTGCCCAGCTTACGGCTGTGCCTGCTAGTGCAAACAGGTATCCAATATAAGAACATCTTCCTCATCTGATCCCCAGTCGGCGTCACAGACTACTTTTAAGCTGGTATCTGATGATCTTGTAAACTTCAGCTTTAGTGAAATTGTACCTTTAAGGTACCTTAGTATTCTCTTTACTGCAGTCCAGTGTTGTCTCCCAGGATTATTTGCGAACTGGCTTGCCTGACTCACTGCATGTGTGATGCCTGGATGTGTCCCAATGCTTGCATACATCAAACTACCAATGGCATTTTGATAAGGGATTTCTTGCATTTCCACTATCTTCCTTTTTCTGCTTGGAGACATGGCCTTGACCATCTTTGTACTTTTATCAATGGGAGTACTTACTGGTTTTGCATCTGTAATTTCGTACCTGGAAATTATTGCCTCAATGTATTTTTGTTGGTCAATTGTGACAGTTCCCTCTTGCAGGTTTTGTACAATTTTCATACCTAATAGATGACTTGCAGGGCCTAGATATTTCAACTTGAATCTTTGTTTAAGATGGTGCTTGACATCAGTGATGTGATCTTCTTGACCTGCCAAAAGTAAATCATACACATAGACAGCTATAAAGAACAACTTTTTTTCTTTTTAATGTCAAATTTTATATAAAAGATGAGGTACAGTACAGAAATTTTCAGCGGTAGCCCGCAGCAGGATTTCTAGTACTTTAACAGACTCAACGGACAATACAGTATTTGAGAAGTCATTGTCTGATACAAAAACATCTCTGAAATCATGTTCACCTTTAAACAATTAAACAGTCTCATTGTATTTTTGTTATAATGAGAAACAGAGTGTGAACTAAGAGAAAAGAGGAAAAGGGAGAGATAGAGACAGAGATTAAAGGAGGTAAAGGATAATAAGAGAATAGGAAAGGAATAGATAAGAGGAGGGGGAAGTACCTCGACTGGTCAAGTCACTGTGTAACAATCAGGAGATCACTGTATTGGCATTTATACAGCTAGTGTACATAGGAGAGCAAAGGCCATTCAATGAAAGGAAGGGGGTGTTGAAAAAAGGAGGTCCATGGCTCCCAGACTTTAATGAAGATTTTGGAGGACCCCTTTAAAATGCTAGTAATATGTTCCATGGAGTGGATGTGCCAGATTTTCCCTATAATTTCCCCTATGGTAGGAACCTCCATTGATTTCCAGGCTGAGGCAATGACACATCAAGCCGCCAAGACTATATGGGTAAATTATTTATTTTGATATCGAGAAGCTTCAGGTAGAGACACAGCAAGGAGAAAATATTTAGGGCATAAAGGAATCTGAATACCTAAAATTGAGCTGATCAAAGACCCTATTTCCTTTCAAAAAAGAGATTCTTTTAGGCAACCCCACCAAATATGTAAAAACATTCAATCCGATGTGTTGCATCTCCAACATAGGTCATAGATTGTGAGTAGAACATTGTCCGCGTAGAGTGCACTTTTGTGTTCAAGAGAACCTATTATTATACCCTTAATACATGGGTTTGCACGTATCTGCGCTGCTAGTGGCTCTATAGACAGGGCAAATACAGTATAAGAGGGGACAGAGGGCAACCCTGTCGAGTCCCATTGGACATTGGGAATAATGGTGACATTACCCCATTTGCAAGTACAGTTGCCCTTGGATTATGATATAACGCATATACAGAACACCTTGAAAGAATTAGTCCTTGAGACCAACACACTGGAGAGTTTGAAACATGAAAGGCCACTTGATTCGATCAAACACCTTTTCACCATCTAATCCCCAGACCGGGGCAGAAATTTTCTGTCTCTGACTTTGTTAGGTCAGAGACTGATCACTGCCTTTACCACAAAACTATCAAATAACTTGTATTTGATAGTTTTGTGGTATACTGTAGGCAGTGATCAGTCTCTGACCTAACAAAGTTCATTTCTAGTAATGCTACATCCAACTTTAGATACCAGCAATGACCACTTTGCTTGAGGTCATATAGCAACTTCGTTAAGAGACAAACTTTCCCAGTTTGGAATATGTCAATATCATAATGTTCAGGTGGTTCCATATAAATTTTCTCAATCAATTCTCTATTAAGGAATGTGGAATCAAAGTCTAGTTTATATAACAGTAGATCATGTAGTGTAGCAACAGCAATCACTAACCTTACGGTGCTATACCTTACAATTGGTGAGTAGATCTCTCCATAATCTATTTCATACCTCTGGGTATATCCCTTGACAACAAGGCAGGCTTTGCAATGAGCTATTGTCCCATCCGCTTTAAAATTCTTGCAGAAAACCCACTTGTTCTTAATCATTTTACGGTCGCTTGGTCTATCAGCCATAGTCCATGTACACTTATCATTTAGTGCTGACAGTTCTCTATCAATTTATGACTTCCACTCTGTCCAACCACTGCTTGAATTTACTTCCTGTATGTTTTGAGGTTCACAGAAAGCTATGTTTGCATACTCCTCACTGTATTTCTTGGCTGGAATACCTTTGTTGCTCCTCGTGGAACATCTGTTCTCTGACTTGTTGTCTGCTTTGACACTCTCAGAATCAGACATGCTTTCTGCTGCCTGTACATCCAATAATACATTTTGTAGGAGATTTCAATTGAATATTGTGACTAGACATTCTCTCTGAGCGTGTATTGAATTGTGCCAAATCTGACTAATCCTTGATCAGTTAGACTTTCTTAATTCCAGAATGCTTGGGATAATTGGCAAGAAGGTATACTGGTTCCCCAAAATACAGGCAGAGCTTGTGCATTGAACATGAGGAGAGAGGTGTGATTTCCCAATTTGCATAGGCTCTTCAGGGTGCACAAGAAGAACTGAGAAGCAGGGGCCAGTCTGTAGTTGAGTTTGCTTCCTATGGGGAAAATCTGTTTTCATTCAGAGGAATATTAAATCATCCGAGGATGATGGCAGGTCGCCGGATGTTAATTTATTCTTGACTCATTTGGATTACTGCTGTCAGAAGGTTGTGACAAGGGACTCATTACTCCAGCTAGGGAGCAAGTGTCCTAAAATTTACAGCATACTGGCCCAGGGATCGGGTCCCGTTTCAGGAGCAAAATGGCAGAGGCTGCAGACATCACTCATCCGAAATCATTGAAAATCTTTTTAAAGGCATCAAGAAATTTTGCACTATTGTGCAGCAGAGGATCATTTATTCCCATAAGTGAGAGGACCAGACCAAAACTTGCCCTGACAAAGAGATGATAAAAGTCAACTCTGTTCTTTTCATCAGGATGTTGGTGGCCTGCATTTCAAATTGTATTAAACACAGTTAAAAAAAAACCCTAGCAACTTTGGGAACTCTTATCATGCTTCGGGAAGTTAGGTATCCATAGATAAGATAAGCCTCCTGCAGCATGAACCTGATCTCCAGGTGGTGCAAGCTGAGCCTGGAGAAATTGGATAGCATCATCCCACTGCACAAGGGTTGGCAAGTACTGCATGATCTGGTCCTAGTCAATCTCTTGTCTCTCCACTCTGTTAAGCAGGTGTTCTAGGAGTTCCTTCAGATAGGGACTACCAGCAGCATTTATTCATGTACATGGGGAGACTCATTATTATGGTATTGCTGAAGTGAAAATACAGTAGAAACTCAGTGTGGTCTGAATATAGTGACTGTGGGATTAGATCCTTATTTGATTATTAAAGCTATCCTGGGGAGAGATTTTTCCCACTTATGGCAGATGTGGGAAAAACAGCTTGTTACAGAAATAAATAACTCAGATCTGTTTGATAATGTTACTGAACCTCTGGCAGTGGTGGTGTTCCCTGAGTCTGAAATGCTCCCTTTTGTAAGCATGGTTGGGTAGTCAGAGAACAGGAATTGGGTGAAAAATGATTTACTACACTTCCTACTGAAGGAGAAAAATTGTTGAACCAATTGATGTTATGCCTGATCTTGAAGTAAGAAAAGAGATATTTGCCTTGGAACAGTTAAACGACCCTACTCTGGCAAAGGCTGGGGAAAAGTGACTGATGGAAACCTCATAGAGTCAGACAGTAGTTTGGCATACATGGAAGTACATCATGATTTGTTGTACCAAGTGTCCAAGAAAGAAGACTATATTGTGGAACTATTAACAGAAGAATGGTGTTAGACTTGGCTCTTGGTCATATATAGTAACTGCAGGATATCTAGGGACAGAAAAAACTTCTGAGAGAATTTATGGTTTTTATGGCCCAAGGAATCAGTATCATGCTCCCTTGCCACATTACAGAAGTCTACTTGTTCCATTGCGAATTACTGAGGGCCCATGTGAGAGAATAACTATGGATTTCTTTGGACCTGTACTAAAGTCTGGAAGGGGTCAGCAGTATATCTTAGTGGTAATGGCTTGCACTAACCAAAACCTGGAAGTGATACCATTGTGTAACAAAAAGCATTGATAGTAGAAAGAGTGCTAATTAAATAAAAAGCTTCTCAAGTATCTCAAGTGTAGGCCAATATCCAACATGAGTATGTACTTTAATATTAAGTCCTTATGCAAAATGCATGCTACTACTAACTAGTGAGCCAATATTATAGATACATACTCATCAGCACCAGTTGTAGGTTCTTTATCTACAGTATCTGATTATGCATGTGAATACAATAGTGTGGCATAGTGGTTAGCATTACTGCTGTAAAGCACTGCCTACATTTTGTTAGATTTCAATTAGTGCCCTAATTGTGTGAAGATTGTATGCTCATTACATGTTTGTATAGGTTTCTTTTGGGTTAGTGTTCTCTCACATTCTAAGGCATAGTGTTCTGGTAGTTGATTAATTGGCTTCTGAATAAATTAGCCGTATTATGTGTGTCCATGTGGTATGAAATATAGGGGCTAATTCAGTAAGGATTGTAAAAGGTACAATGAGCAAAACTGCAACCAATCACAAAATGGAAAAAGCACGCCCAAACGGAAAATCTGCAACACTAATTTAATGTTCCAAAAAAAGGCGGACTTATCAAATTTGCAAATTTTGCGATGAGATTTAAAATATCCTTGCTGAATTAGGCCCATAGTTTGCAAGCTCTAATGTGATTGCAAACTAAAATATTTTTATAAAGTGATGTATATGTACATGGTATATAAAAAACAGTAAATAAAGAAATGATGAATGGAACAATAAGAATGGGATGTCCCAAGCCATTTTAAGCCAGCTGTTTTACATTTACACATTCACCCTGAATGCTTCTATCATGGGTGGTCATTCCGAGTTGATCGTTAGCTGCATTCGTTCACTGTGCAGCGATGAGGCTAAAAAACTGCACTTCTGTGCATGCGTTTGTGGCGCAATGCTCACGTGCGACGTACTATTACAACGACCGATGTAGTTTCACACAAGGTCTAGCGAAGCTTTTAAGTCGCGTTGCTGACTGCAGAGTGATTGACAGGAAGTGGGAGTTTCGGGGTGTCAACTGACCGTTTTCAGGGAGTGGTCAGAAAAATGCAGGCGTGCCAAGAAAAACGCAGGCATGGCTTGGCGAACGCAGGGCGTGCTTGTGACGTCAAAACAGGAACTGAATAGTCTGAAGTGATCGTAAGCGCTGAGTAGGTTTAGAGCTACACTGAAACTGCACAAAAAAACTTTGTAGCCGCTCTGCGATCCTTTCGTTCGCATTTCTGCTAAGCTAAAATACACCCCCAGTGGGCGGTGGCATAGCGTTTACACGGCTGCTAAAAACTGCTAGCGAGCGATCAACTCGGAATGACCACCATGATCTGCTAACCCATGCTCTTCCCATTTAAATGAGATTGAACAAATTGATGACACAGCATACTGTAATGCATTGTCTCACCATTTTTTGCTCCATATACTACCCTTAATGACACACTTGGCTTTTCTTTGACCTTGTCATCCATAAGTAATCTATATACAGTGCATATATATATATAGATAGATAGATAGATAGATAGATAGATAGATAGATCATCAATATGCAGAAATCCACATATGAACCAGCACACCACTTTTGTAGCAAAACAATTAATCCATTTTAATTTCCTTAAAGTGCATTGTGCAAACAATGGCAATAATAATGCCATACTCACAATACTCCGGAGTTTCCACGGCAGTATCACAGGCGGACACTTCCGGTGTCTGGTATCAAAAGCTCAGTTACTGTTGTTAGGAGAAAGATAACGGACGTCTGTGCCTGGAAGTGACGTGATGCCTGCTCTTATCCCCTACCCAGGAGCTGTTCCAGTTTCCTCGACCTCCATGGGCATGTATGCAACATACATGCACACCTCCTGGTGATCGGAGCCAAAAATAGCGGCTATCACAACAGGGGGGAGTAACGCAAACCCGGCCACAGGATCGCAATATCAAATACACATCTAAAAAACACATCTAAAAACACATCTAAAAAACATTAATTATCATAGATAACCCAGTTAAACACATTGGTTTCCCATCACCAACATCACTATTGTGTCAATATTAGATACCCATAGACCAGTGGTTCCCAAACTGTGTGCCGTGGCTCCCTGGGGTGCCTCGAGACACTTGCAGGGGTGCCCTGGGTTGGTGGTCCAGGTACAATTCAAATTATTCATGGTCAAAATAATAGGTAAAACCAGTGCTGGTGGCTGCCAGTCATAAAATATGTGGCCAAACAGAAGCAAATCTTGTCCCTCACCACACAACTGACCCTAAGGATGACATATAAACGCGATCTACTTAATGTAATATTTCTTTCTAAATTTCTCAATAAGAAATTTTTGGCCTAGGGGTGCCGTGAAAAAAATTCTGATATTCTAGGGCGCCGTGATTCAAAAAAGTTTGGAAACCACTGCCATAGACAGATAATTTTTGCCTTTACTATCACAGCATTCCAGGTTGCTAAGCAACCAATAATAAAAAACAGACAATACAAACTCCAGGATCATTTCTCATCAAGAAAAAGAGAATCTTATGAATCTGTATCTCAAAAATATTAATAAAGGGTATACCCCTAGGAGGTATACTGTAATCAGCCTTTTGAACCCATCAGAGCAGTATTATTACAGCCAACGAATGTTCACCAGATCACAAAAATTGAGTAAAAATCAATTCTTCATTTAGTCCATCAGGTGCCATAGCTTTAAGTTATAAATCCATTTGCACACTTTTTGCTATAGAATTTTATTCCTATCACCCCCTCTTCACAGTAGATTAGCCTGTTCGATTGGCATAACTCTAAGGTCTTTGCTTGCATGCATGACCGTGGCAAAATTACGTGCAACTGGTGGTGTACTTGTGTCCATTTTGATCAAAGCCTTCTTGATGGAGTTGTGATGCATTGCTATTCATTCTTTAATCATCCTGTGGGTTTTCCCGACATAGATCTTGTTGCATGGACACCAAATGACATACACAACATATTTGGTGTCACAAGACATACGTTTTCGTATCTAATAGTTTTTATTCATAATGGGGTTAATAAAGCAGGTCCCTGTGTGTAAAAAACTGCAATTTGCACACCCCAACTTGTGGTTGTAACCATCCTGTGCCAGCTTTGACCCTTGGACTAATGTCTGACTACACCAGCTGATCCCTGAGATTATTACTCCGTTTGTAGCAAAAAAGCAGTTCCTTCTCGCAGAACTGCTTAAGGGTTAGATTACTTTGAATAATATGCCAGTGGGCCAATATGGAGCGGCTTATTGCACCAGACGAAATAGAATAAGTGCTAGATAGCATCATTCTTCCCACCTCTGTTGGTTTCTCTTTAGGAACTAAAAGCTCCTTTATGTCCAATTGAATGCATCTTTGTATGGCATCCTCCACATCTGTTTTATCGCAGCCTCTTTGTAAAAAGTTCTCACCCATTTGTTGTAATGCCTTAGGAAGCTTAGTGGCATCAGATGTTGTTCTTGCCACTCTGATTAGTTGTGAATAGGGTAAGCATTTCTTCAAAGGTTGGGGGTGAAAGCTATGAAATTTCCGTAGCGTGTTCTTGTCTGTAGATTTCCGATAATTTTTTGAGAAAAATTGTCCATCTGAAATGCTTACTCCTACACAGGGGTGTAGCGAGGGTGGCTGCAGTGGAGCGCGAGCTCCGGGTGCCAAAAAAGTTAGAGGGCGCAGATGGAGCACACACTGACTCAGACTCAGAGACTAGGTGGTGAACAGGGCAGGCCAGTGGTGACAGCCAGAGACACTCACATCCAGCACATGCCAGAGCTCTGCCCACCCTCTTTATATGTCTCACTGTCTGCTAGTAACTATGCAGCCGAGTTACTTTTCTCCTGATACACCACTCTCTGCTCTCACTGCTGCAGCACCACTTTCTGCCTCGGCTGCTGCAGACCTCTCTCTGCCCCGACTGCTACAGCACCTCTCTCTGCCCCAGCTGCTGCAACACCTCTTTCTGCCCAAGCTGCTGCAACACCTCTCTATCTGCCCCAGATGTTGCAGCACCCCTTTCTGCCCCAGCTGCTACAGATCCTCTCTCTACATTGATGCTTCAGCACCTCTCTATGCACCAGCTGCTGCTGCAGCACCTCTCTCTGCATTAGAAGCTGCAACATAACATGTATAAACGGCTCTTCTGTGGTGTAACGTGTATAAGCGACTCTACTGTGGCATAACATGTAGAAACATCTCTTCTGTGGTGTAACGTGTATAAGTGTTATGCACACCAGTGCCTGCAGGAAAGTACTGGTGTCAGAACTGTTATGCACTCCAGTGTCTGCAGGAATGTACTGGTGTTTGAACTGTTATGCAAAACAAATGGACTCACAGACAAACTGGGGAATATGACATAACGTACACAGAAGGTGATAGGGTAACAAAATACACACAAAGTGAACAGAGAAGCCCAGAGGCTAAGGAACTGGGTATCTCCCTTGTATTAGAACTGCTAAGATGGAAAAAGCAAGATGTTGTGTTTTAATACGTAGAGAACCCGAAATGCTGTTGCTAAGGGCAACAGCAAAACCCTAAAGGGTTACCAACGGGTGTGGCAGTAAACTCCTTGGTCAGAGATGGAATGATAGACACAAGGAGAGTCCCCACAATCCTAATTCTCACTTGCAGTGCACAGGTTTTAGCTTACTGCCACTAAACTGGCCCCTGACACCTAGCACAGTGAGACAGGATTAGACAGGCAAGTCTTAGAATACAGCCGCAAACTTGCTAAGTTCACAGAGTAGTAACAGAACCCCAGCAAGCTAAACGACTGACTCCAGTCTTACTGCTAGGTCTGGATTGGCAGAGTGTAATACCAAATCCCCAGGCCTATTTGCAGTAAGCAACAAACAAATACAAAGCTACACAGTACTGGCTAACTTTCATGAACTGACTAACCAACAAAGATTCAGCAGCATCTGCTTACCCTGAAAAGAGGCCTTATAAAGCAGGTGCTGTCCACGCCCCACTCAGACCTCACAGACTGTGAGCACAAAAACCAGCACCGGATCCCCTGCCGTGCACAGAGCCTATAACCACTGCACAGCAAAAGACCCGAACCGGAGTATCAGCTGCGCTCAGGTTACTCCACTAGCACTTGTCTCCCGGTTGCCATGACGACGTGGCAGCACAGGGCAGGAGACCCTAACAGTACCCCCCTCTGACGAGGGGTCAAAGAACCCCTACCACCGGGTTTATCGGGGAACTGCGAGAAGAAAGAGCGTATCAGTCTGGGGGCATGAAGATCACAACTGCGCACCCACGACCGCTCCTCCGGGCCATACCCCTTCCAGTGCACCAAAAATGACAGCCGACCCCGAACCACCTTGGAGTCAAGAATCCTTTCAACAACAAACTCCCTCTGGCCACGTATCAGAAGAGGGGAAGGTCTTCCACTGGAAGAAGGATTACTAATCGCCCGTTTTAAAAGGGAACAATGAAATGTTTTATTGATACCCAAAGAACGGGGCAGATCTAACTGAAATGCCACCGGATTGATAACCCTGGTGATCTTATAAGGGCCGATGAACCGGGGCCCTAACTTATGAGATGGCAGTCTCAACTTCAAATTCTTGGTAGACAACCAGACGAAGTCTCCTAATTTGAAGCTGCAGGGTCTTTTCCGCTTATCAAAAACCCTTTTGGTCACTAATGACACAGACACAAGGGCTTTCTTCACTTTCCGCCAAATACCTCTAAGGACCGAAACCACAGAGGAACCACCAGGCGTGGAGTCCAGGGGGTCAAAAGAATTGGCCTTAGGATGATGCCCATACACACAAAGGAAGGGAGAGATCCCTGTAGCAGAGTGAGCCGCGTTGTTATAGGCAAACTCCGCCATGGACAGATGAGCAACCCAGTCAGTCTGACACTTGGAGACATAACACCTGAGGAACTGCTCCAAGGACTGGTTCACCCTTTCAGTCTGCCCATTAGACTGCGGATGGTAGCCTGACGACAAGCTGACAGAAATCTGGAGATCGGAACAAAATGCCCTCCAGAATTTGGCCACAAACTGGGATCCGCGGTCAGAGACCACATCAAGTGGCAACCCGTGGAGACGCACAACATGCAGCATAAATAATTCAGACAGGCGTCTGGCTGATGGCAGCCCAACCAGTGGAACGAAGTGCGCCATCTTCGAAAACCTGTCAACGACAACCCAGATGGCTGTCATCCCCGAGGATTTGGGCAAGTCCACCACAAAATCCATTGAAATGTGGGTCCATGGCTTAGATGGGATAGAGAGTGGATGTAATGGGCCAACAGGAACCCCTCTAGGAGTCTTATTTCGGGCACAGATGTCACATGCCCGAACCCACTGATCCACATCCTTAGCCACCGAGGGCCACCACACCGCCCTAGATAGCAACTCCCGAGTTCTGGCAATACCCGGGTGACCTGCCGACTTCTTGGCATGGAATTCCAGGAACACTCGCTGTCTTAACCTAGGAGGCACAAACAAAAGACCTACCGGAAGGTCTGGAGGAGCCTGCTCCTGTGCTCTAAGGACTAATGATAAGAGGTCCTGGGTAATGCCCACTTTAATACATGATGGGGAAACAATGGGCAACGGCTCCTCGGTGGTCTCCTGGATTGGAGCAAAACTCCGCGAGAGCGCATCAGCCTTGATGTTTTTTGACCCAGGGCGATATGTTATCAAAAAATTAAAGCGAGCAAAAAACAAAGCCCATCGTGCCTGCCTGGCATTGAGACGCTTCGCTGACTCTAAATATGCCAGATTCTTATGGTCAGTGAGAATTGAGACCACAAACTTAGCCCCCTCAAGCCAGTGTCTCCACTCCTCGAGTGCATCCTTAATAGCCAACAATTCCCGGTTACCCACGTCATAATTCATCTCGGCAGGCGAAAATTTACGGGAAAAGTAAGCACAGGGATGAAGGCGATTATCAGACACTCCCATCTGAGAAAGCACTGCCCCAATACCCATCTCAGAGGCATCCACCTCCACCACAAAAGGACGCTCTGGATCTGGGTGTCGCAGCACCTTGGCCGAAACAAATGCCCTTTTGAGACGGGCAAAAGCCGCTTTAGCCTCACAAGACCAGTGAGCAACATCCGCCCCTTTCTTAGTGAGTGCCACCAAGGGCGCCACTATAGACGAAAATCCAGCAATAAATCGTCTATAAAAATTCGCAAAGCCCAGGAAACGCTGAAGCGCCTTCAAACTAGTGGGCTGCACCCAATCCAGGACTGCCTGTACCTTGGAACCCTCCATTTGGAAACCTTCTGGGGAGATAATATATCCTAGAAATGCGATTTGCTGAACTTCAAATTCGCACTTCTCCAGCTTCGCCCCAAGCCGGTGGTCTCTGAGTTTCTGGAGGACTAAGCGTACATGCTTCCGATGTTCCTCCAGGGAATGGGAGAAGATTAGGATGTCATCTAAGTATACAACTAAGAATCTATCCAAATATTCCCTGAGCACATCATTCATGAAATCCTGGAAGACTGCCGGGGCATTACAGAGCCCAAAAGGCATCACCAAATATTCATAATGCCCTGAGTGGGTATTAAAGGCAGTCTTCCATTCATCCCCCTCTCTTATTCGGATTAGATTGTACGCACCGCGTAGGTCAATCTTAGAAAAAATGGTGGCAGTACGAAGCTGGTCAAACAAGACCGAAATGAGAGGCAGTGGGTATGAGTTTTTAATCGTGATACGGTTCAATTCCCTGAAGTCGATGCAGGGTCGCAACGAACCGTCCTTTTTACCCACGAAGAAGAACCCCGACCCAACTGGAGACTGTGAAGGTCTGATAAATCCCTTAGCCAAGTTCTCCTGAATGTACTCTGCCATAGCCTGAGTCTCAGGACGTGACAGGGAGTACAACCTGCTCTTGGGAAGCTTAGCATTTGGCAACAAATCAATGGCACAGTCATAGGGGCGATGGGGAGGTAGTACCTCTGCAACTTTTTTGGAGAACACGTCCGCAAAATCTGCATAACACCCTGGCAATCCTGGCAAACTTAGCTGCGAGAGCCTGACTGGAAGGCTCAAGCAACTCCTGAAACAATCAGTACCCCAACTAAGAATCTCCCCAGAGACCCAGTCAAATTGAGGATTGTGGGCCCTTAACCAGGGTAACCCCAACACCAATGGGGCAAAAGTACAGACAGTCACATAAAAGGACAATTTTTCAGAGTGTGTGGCTCCAATAAACAAAGAAATCTGGCTAGTGCAAGAGGTAATTTTACCTTGGGATAATGGTTCCCCGTTTAACCCACAAATCTCAATTTCCGTTGCCAAGGGTACTAAGGGAACAGAGTGTTTCAGGGCGAATTGGCGGTCCATAAAAACCCCGTCGGCCCCACTGTCCACAAAGGCCTCAGTCTTGACAGTTTGACCGAGGATCTTCAAGGTCACCGGAATGATAAAAGTCTTCTTGGGAAATTCTGACTTCTGGCCTGACAGGATATTTCCCATCACCCTCAGGCCCTGAAGTTTTCCGGCTTTTCTGGGCATGATACTACCACATGACCTTTATTCCCACAGTACAAACACAACCCCTGCTGTCTCCTCCGCGTCTTCTCACGCGAGGAGAGGCGGGTAGCCCCAATCTGCATAGGCTCCTCAGAAAATTCCTCAGAGTCTGAGGTTCCCTTGGGAAGGAAGGAAATCTCAGTCTCCCTTTCAAGCCTACGCTCTCTCAGCCGTCTATCCACCCGGATGGATAACTGCATGAGCTGATCCAAGCTATCAGGCAAGGGATATTGTACCAGTTGGTCCTTTATCTGGTTAGAAAGACCTCTTCGGTACTGGTGTCTCAGGGCTGGGTCATTCCACTGGGTATCAAGGGCCAACCTCCGAAACTCCGTACAGTAAACCTCAACTGGCCTTCGCCCTTGCTTAAGGATCGAAATCTGAGCCTCGGCTGAGGCCGTCTTGTCAGGGTCATCATACAACATGCCCAGTGCCGTAAAAAAAGCATCAACACTTTTAAGCGACGGACAGTCAGGCTGCAACCCATATGCCCAGACCTGTGGGTCTCCTTGTAGCAAGGAAATCACTATGCCCACCCGCTGAATCTCCGACCCAGAAGACTGAGGCCTAAGCCGGAAGTATAGCTTGCAGCTCTCCTTGAAACAAAAGAACTGCGAGCGATCTCCAGAAAAACGATCCGGGAGATTTACTTTCAGCTCCTTAACCCCTGCAGGTGCTGCTGCTGCGGGAGCTCTGCCAGCAGCCTGGGAGGTGTGCATTTTAATGGACAAATCAGTAAATTGTCGAGTCAGGACCTGCACCTGATCGACCACCTGTTGCAACGTATTTTGAGGGGTATGCTCCATATTCCCACAAAATTTCAACAGGAGTATTAGGCTGCTGAATATGTTATGCACACCAGTGCCTGCAGGAAAGTACTGGTGTCAGAACTGTTATGCACTCCAGTGTCTGCAGGAATGTACTGGTGTTTGAACTGTTATGCAAAACAAATGGACTCACAGACAAACTGGGGAATATGACATAACGTACACAGAAGGTGATAGGGTAACAAAATACACACAAAGTGAACAGAGAAGCCCAGAGGCTAAGGAACTGGGTATCTCCCTTGTATTAGAACTGCTAAGATGGAAAAAGCAAGATGTTGTGTTTTAATACGTAGAGAACCCGAAATGCTGTTGCTAAGGGCAACAGCAAAACCCTAAAGGGTTACCAACGGGTGTGGCAGTAAACTCCTTGGTCAGAGATGGAATGATAGACACAAGGAGAGTCCCCACAATCCTAATTCTCACTTGCAGTGCACAGGTTTTAGCTTACTGCCACTAAACTGGCCCCTGACACCTAGCACAGTGAGACAGGATTAGACAGGCAAGTCTTAGAATACAGCCGCAAACTTGCTAAGTTCACAGAGTAGTAACAGAACCCCAGCAAGCTAAACGACTGACTCCAGTCTTACTGCTAGGTCTGGATTGGCAGAGTGTAATACCAAATCCCCAGGCCTATTTGCAGTAAGCAACAAACAAATACAAAGCTACACAGTACTGGCTAACTTTCATGAACTGACTAACCAACAAAGATTCAGCAGCATCTGCTTACCCTGAAAAGAGGCCTTATAAAGCAGGTGCTGTCCACGCCCCACTCAGACCTCACAGACTGTGAGCACAAAAACCAGCACCGGATCCCCTGCCGTGCACAGAGCCTATAACCACTGCACAGCAAAAGACCCGAACCGGAGTATCAGCTGCGCTCAGGTTACTCCACTAGCACTTGTCTCCCGGTTGCCATGACGACGTGGCAGCACAGGGCAGGAGACCCTAACAATAAGCATCTCTACTGTGTGGTGTAACGTGATTAATGGAAACTACTGTGCAGTGTAATGTGAATTGGTACTATTCTGTGGTCACATCCCATTGAAGCCATGACCCTGTTTTAAACTTGTGGGCGGGGAACTTTCGGCCTGAGTTTACAAGTTCTAGAACTGGCCCTGTCACCAATTTAGAATTTTTAAATATTTTTTATTTTCAAATATAACATGCCTCCACACATTGTCCAGGCACCCAATTCAGTACAGGGGAGGGGGCGCCGAAACATACCCTTGCTCCGGGCACCATGGCACCCAGCTACACCTCTGCTCCTACATCCAAAAAAATGTATGCTGTTCACACTGCTCGTATAGGTGAATCTGATGGATCCCTCAAGGCTATTTAATTTATTAACAAAAGCTTCAAATAAATCAATCCCTCCTATCCAAATAATAAATAATTCATCTATAAACCTAGTATAGAATTTTATATGATTGGAAAGCTTTGGATCACCATGTATGTGCACTGCCTCATAGTCATACATATAAAGGTTTGCATACGATTGAGCCATGTTCGACCCCATCGCGGTCACCCCGCAGTTGTAAGTAGAATGCATTGTTAAACATAACATAGTTCTTACGGAGTACTATCAAGAACTCTTCTGGGGGGGCATTGTACCAAGCATTTGAAGTAATCACTGTCCTTATTACCTCCATGCCTTCCTTATGTCCTATGTTGGTGTATAGGCTGCTCACATCTAACGTCATCAGCAAACAGCTTTAGGGAGGAGGACCAAAAGATTCCAATTTTGTCAAGAAATTCATAGTGTCCCTTAAATAATGAGGTTGAAGGTAAACATCGACAAATTGGGACAATGGCTGGCCCAGTGATCCCCTTGAGGAGATTATGGGCCTACCAGGAGGGTTTATCATTGACTTGTGCACCTTGGGTAAAATATAGAGAACCGGTACTCTAGGGAATTCTTGAATCAGGAACCTAGCAGTAGAATCATCAATCCAACATTTTGATTCACCCAGGGAGAAGATGGAGTCAATTTCTCTTTTGTAGGCTCCTGTGCGATCAAAGGTGAGTTTTTTTGTAACACATGGTATCAGTAAGCTGAGACATCACCTCATTAACATAATCAGACCGGTCAAGAAGGACAATGCTCCTGCCCTTATCTTCAGGACGTATGATGATATTAGTATTTTTATGCAGATCTTGTACTGCTTTAACTTCATGAGGGCTCAGGTTTTGATGCTTTTTCTCCATAGAATTAATAATTGCCAATGTGTCCCTCCTGACCAGTCTGATAAAGGTCTCTATAGAGGCGTTCGTACTAGAAGGATAAAAAGTACTATGAGCCCTAAAAGGGTATTCATTCATAGTCCCAGTACAATGTTTAAAAAAAATGCTTGAGATGCAGTTGTCTACCAAAACGATACAACTCAGTTCCCACTGAAAGGCCGTCTGCCTATAGGTTGGTACAAATGTTAATCCCTTATAGAGTACTGACAATTCAGCTGGTTCAAGTATGTGTGTGGACAAATTAAAGACCACTAGCTCCTGTCCCCCATCTGAAGGTTCTCTCCTAACCTATTTCGGTGCTTTGTGCCCCCTGTCCTGCAGGGTCTCTGCCTCCCTTGTGTCGATTTCTGGTATACACTCAGTCCCTTAAAAAAGTCTGTCTGCTGGTGGAGAGTTGATCTGAGTCACTTGGAATCAGTGTATACTCTTTCCCTTCTCCTTTAACCCCTATTAGCTTGACTTCACCTCCACACTCATCTTACACCAGGATTGGTGAGCCAAGAGTACACCCTCTGCTCCCTATAGTCTTCCTTAACCTTTCTAAACCTTTTGTTTTTTTAAAGGATGGTGGTCACTAGGTCTACATGAGTTAAGTCGACATATATTGGGTTGACCACGTTTGGTCGACATGCATTAGGTCAGCATGATCACTAGGTTGACATGGTCATTAGGTCCACGTGTACTAGGTTGACATGGAAAAAGGTCGACATGAGTTTTTCACAATTTTTTTCATTTATTGACCTTTTTCATACTTAACGATCCACGTGGACAACAATTCGGAATGGTAACCTGTGCCAAGTGCAGCAAGGCACTCGCGAGCCATGCTAGGGGTTACGGTGCACTAATTGGGGTTCCCCGTCACTTTTCTAAGAAAACGACACCAAAAAAGTAAAAAAAAACCTCATGTCGACCTTTGTCTGTGTAGACATAGCACATGTCGACCTAATGACCATGTCGACCTAGTGATCATGGTGACCTAATGCATGGCGACCAAATGAAAATGTCTACTATGCCAGAGCCAAACACCATATTTATGCACAAGTAAATTAAATTAATCTAATCACTTGTGTTGTCCCCATATTGGCACCAAAGTGATCTGCTTCCAAATCCTGGCAACGGGCTCACCGCACTCCCGCTGACTACAGCGCCATGCCATAATCAAAATACTCCGGTGTGTCCACGGCAGTATCGAAGGCGGCCACTTCTGTCAGTTATTGGTGTTAGGGGAAAGATCACGGACATCCGTACCCAGAAGTGACGTGACGCCTGCTCTTATCCCTTACCCATGAGCTGTTCCAATTTCACTAACCTCAAGGAAAATTTAAATGGATTAACTGTTTTGCTACAAAAGTGGTGTGCTGGTTCATATGTGGAATCCACTCTCACTGTATATATTAGAGATGTGCACTGGAAATTTTTTGGGTTTTGTGTTTTGGTTTTGGATTCGGTTCCGCGGCCGTGTTTTGGATTCGGACGCATTTTGGCAAAACCTCCCTTAAAATTTTATGTCGGATTCGGGTGTGTTTTGGATTTGGGTGGGTTTTTTTTAAAAAAAAACGCTCAAAAACAGCTTAAATCATAGAATTTGGGAGTAATTTTGATCCTATAGTATTATTAACCTCAATAACCATAATTTCCACTCATTTCCAGTCTATTCTGAACACCTCAAATCTCACAATTTTATTTTTAGTCCTAAAATTTGCAACGGGTCACTGGATGACTAAGCTAAGCGACCCAAGTGGGCGGCACAAACACCTGGCCCATCTAGGAGTGGCACTGCAGTGTCAGACAGGATGGCACTTAAAAAAATTGACCCTAAACATCACATAATGCAAAGATAAATAATAAAAAAGAGGTGCAAGATGGAATTGTCCTTGGGCCCTCCCACCCACCCTTATGTTGTATAAACAGGATATGCATTTCAGAGACAGGGTCTGCCACACGACTGTGGCTGAAATGACTGGTTGGTTTGGGCCCCCACCAGAAAAGAAGCAATCAATCTCTCCTTGCTCAAACTGGCACTACAGAGGCAATATGTCGACCTCATCATCATCCTCCAATTCCTCACCCCTTTCACTGTGTACATCCCCCTCCTCACAAAGTATTAATTCGTCCCCACTGGAATCCACCATCACAGGTCCCTGTGTACTTTCTGGAGTCAATTGCTGGTAAATGTCTCCACGGAGGAATTGATTATAATTCATTTTGATGAATATCATCTTCTCCACATTTTGTGGAAGTAACCTCGTATGCCGATCGCTGACAAGGTGACCGGCTGCACTAAACACTCTTTCGGAGTACACACTGAAGGGGGGGGGGGGGCAACTTAGGTAAAATAAAGCCAGTTTGTGCAAGGGCCTCCAAATTGCCTCTTTTTCCTGCCAGTATACGTACGGACTGTCTGACATGCCTACTTGGATGCTGTCACTCATATAATCCTCCACCATTCTTTCAATGGTGACAGAATCATATGCAGTGACAGCAGACGACATGTCAGTAATCATTGGTAGGTCCTTCAGTCCGGACCAGATGTCAGTTTTCGCTCCTTACTGCCCTGCATCACCGCCAGCGGGTGGTTTTGGAAATCTGATCCTTTTCCTGGCAGCTCCAGTGGCGGTAGAAAATGAAGGAGGAGCTGTGGGCGGGTCACGTTCCGCTTGACTTGACAAGTGTCTCACCAGCAGGTCTTTGAACATCTGCAGACTTGTGTCTGCCGGAAAGAGAGATACAACATATGCTTTAAACCTAGGATCGAGCACGGTTGCCAAAATGTAGTCCTCTGATTTCAACAGATTGACCACCCATGAATCCTGGTTAAGCGAATGAAGGGCTCCATCCACAGGTCCCACATGCCTAGCGGAATCGCTCCATTTTAGCTCCTCCTGCAATCTCTTCAGCTACTTCTGCAAAAGCCTGATTAGGGGAATGACCTGACCCAGGCTGTCAGTGTCTGAACTGACTTCACGTGTGGCAAGTTCAAACGGTTGCAGAACCTTGCACAACGTTAAAATCATTCTCCACTGCGCTTGAGTCAGGTGCATTCCCCCTCCTATGCCTATATCGTAGGCAGATGTATAGGCTTGAATGGCCTTTTGCTGCTCCTCCATCCTCTGAAGCATATAGAGGGTTGAATTCCACCTTGTTACCACCTCTTGCTTCAGCTGATGGCGGGGCAGGTTCAGGAGTGTTTGCTGGTGCTCCAGTCTTCCGCACGCGATGGCTGAATGCTGAAAGTGGCCTAAAATTCTTCGGGCCACCGACAGCATCTCTTGCACGCCCCTGTCGGGTTTTTTTTAAATTCTGCATCACCAAATTCAATGTATGTGCAAAACATGGGACGTGCTGGAATTTGCCCACATGTAATGCACGCACAATATTGGTGGCGTTTTCCGATGTCACAAATCCCCAGGGAAGTCCAATTGGGGTAAGCCAATCTACGATGATGTTCCTCAGTTTCCGTAAGAGGTTGTCAGCTGTGTGCATCTTCTGGAAAGCGGTGATACAAAGCGTAGCCTGCCTAGGAACGAGTTGGCGTTTGCGAGATGCTGCTACTGGTGCCGCCGCTGCTGTTCTTGCTGCGGGAGGCAATACATCTACCCAGTGGGCTGTCACAGTCATATATTCCTTTGTCTGCCCTGCTCCACTTGTCCACATGTCCGTGGTTAAGTGGACATTGGGCACAACTGCATTTTTTAGGACACTGGTGACTCTTTTTTCTGACGTCTGTGTACATTCTCGGTATCGCCTGCCTAGAGAAGTGGAACCTAGATGGCATTTGGTACCGGGGACACACTACCTCAAGAAATTCTCTAAGTCCCTGTGAACTAATGGCGGATACCGGACACACGTCTAACACCAACACAGCTGCCCAGGCCTGAGTTATGGTTATCCGCTTTGCAACAGGATGACTGCTGTGATATTTCATCTTCCTCGCAAAGGACTGTTGGACAGTCAATTGCTTACTGGAAGTAGTACAAGTGGTGTTCCGACTTCCACTCTGGGATGATGATCAACTCCCAGCAGCAGCAATAGCAGAGCCAGGAGAAGTAGGCATTACACTCAAGGATCCATCGGAGGAACCCCAGTCAGGAGAAGACTCGTCAGACTTGCCAGTGACATGGCCTGCAGGACTATTGGCATTTCTGTCTAAGGAGGAAATTGACACTGAGGGAGTTGGTGGTGTGGTTTGCAGGAGCTTGGGTACAAGAGGAAGAAGGGATTTAGTTGTCAGTGGACTGCTTCCGCTGTCACCCAAAGTTTTTGAACTTGTCAATTACTTCTGATGAATGTGTTCCAGGTGACGTATAAGGGAGGATATTCCTGGGTGGTTAACGTCCTTACCCCTACTTATTACAGCTTGACAAAGGCAACACACACGGCTTGACACCAGTTGTCCGCATTTCTGTTGAAATAATTCCACACCGAAGAGGTGATTTTTTTTTGTAATTTGACCAGGCATGTCAATGGCCTTATTCATCCCAAGGACAACAGGTGTCTCCCTGGGTGCCTGACTTAAACAAATCACCTCTCCATCAGATTCCTCCTTGTCAATTTCCTCCTCAGCGCCGGCAACACCTATATCCTCATCCTGGTGTACTTCAACAGTGACATCTTCAATTTGAATATCAGGAACTGGACTGTTGGTGCTCCTTCCAGCACTTACAGGGGGCATGCAAATGGTGGATGGAGCCACCTCTTCCCGTCCAGTGTTAGGAAGGTCAGGCGTCGCAACCGACACAATTGGACTCTCCTTGGGGATTTGTGATTTAGAAGAACGCACAGTTCTTTGCTGTGCTTTTGCCAGCTTAACTCTTTTCATTTTTCTAGCGGTAGGATGAGTGCTTCAATCCTCATGTGAAGCTGAACCACTAGCCATGAACATAGGTCAGGGCCTCAGCCGTTCCTTGCCACTCCGTGTTGTAAATGGCATATTGGCAAGTTTACGCTTTTCCTTAGATGCTTTTAATTTAGATTTTTGGGTCATTTTACTGAACTTTTGTTTTTTAATTTTACATGCTCTCTACTATGACATTGGACATCGACCTTGGCAGATGACGTTGATGGCATTGAATCGTCTCTGCCATGACTAGTGGCAGCAGCTTCAGCACTAGATGGAAGTGGATCTTGATCTTTCCCTATTTTACCCTCCACATTTTTGTTCTCCATTTTTTAATGTGTGGAATTATATGCCAGTAATATATCAATAGCAATGGCCTACTGCACTGTACTACTATATACTGGTCACAACAATGCAGCACAGATATGGATACTAAAAGTGACACAGAGCTGCAAGATACAGCAATGGCCTAATGTACTATACTACTATATACTGGTGGTCACCACAATGCTGCACTGTACTACTATATACTGGTCACAACAATGCAGCACTGATCAGGATACTAGAAGTGACACAGAGCAGCAAGAAACAGCAATGGCCTACTGTACTGTACTACTATATACTGGTGGTCACCACAATGCTGCACTGTACTACTATATACTAGTCACAACAATGCAGCACAGATATGGATACTAGAAGTGACACAGAGCTTCAAGATACAGCAATGGCCTACTGTACTACTATATACTAGTGGTCACCACAATGCTGCACTGTACTACTATATACTGGTCACAACAATGCAGCACTGATCAGGATACTAGAAGTGACACAGAGCAGCAAGAAACAGCAATGGCCTACTGTACTGTACTACTATATACTGGTGGTCACCACAATGCTGCACTGTACTACTACATACTGGTCACAACAATGCAGCACAGATATGGATACTAGAAGTTATACAGAGCTGCAAGATACAGCAATGGCCTAATGTGCTGTACTACTATTTACTGGTGGTCACCACAATGCTGCACTGTACTACTATATACTGGTCACAACAATGCAGCACTGATCAGGATACTAGAAGTGACACAGAGCAGCAAGAAACAGCAATGGCCTGCTGTACTGTACTACTATATACTGGTGGTCACCACAATGCTGCACTGTACTACTATATACTGGTCACAACAATGCAGCACTGATCAGGATACTAGAAGTGACACAGAGCAACAAGAAACAGCAATGGCCTACTGTACTGTACTACTATATACTGGTGGTCACTACAATGCTGCACTGTACTACTACATACTGGTCACAACAATGCAGCACAGATATGGATACTAGAAGTGACACAGAGCTGCAAGATACAGCAATGGCCTACTGTACTGTACTACTATATACTGGTGGTCACCACAATGCTGCACTGTACTACTATATACTGGTCACAACAATGCAGCACTGATCAGGATACTAGAAGTGACACAGAGCAGCTAGAAACAGCAATGGCCTACTGTACTGTACTACTATATACTGGTGGTCACGACAATGCTGCACTGTACTACTATATACTGGTCACAAGAATGCAGCAGAAATTGAGCACTGATCAGGATACTAGAACTGAATCTGACACAGAGCTGCAAGATACAGCAATGGCCTACTGTACTATACTACTATAATATACTGGTAATCACCACAATGCAGCACACTGAGCACAGATATTGAGCTTTTCAGGCAGAGAACGTAGCCACATCCTCTCTGCTCAATCTACAATGCACGAGTGAAAATGGCAGCGACACACGGTTCTTTATATGGAATACGAATCTCGCGAGAATCCGACAGTGGGATGATGACGTTCGGCCTCGTTTGGGTTAACCGAGCAAGGCGGGAAGATCCGAGGCTTCCTCGGACCCATGTAAAACACATGAAGTTCGGTGGGGTTTGGATCTTGACGAACCGAACCCGCTCATCTCTAGTATATATATACAGTATATATATATATATATATATCCCCTACCCATGAGCTTTTCCCGTTTCCCTGACCTCCAGGAAAATGAAAATGGATTAACTGTTTTGCTACAAAAGTGGAATCCACTCTTTCTGTATATATAGTTTGTGTGAACTTTTGTTGGTTTTGATGAAAGATTGCTTGGTTATAGTTTTCAGTGAAATGATGATGCAGTCACCTGTTAGCTGGGTTGACTAGGCTGTATGTGCAGCAGGGATGGTCATCAATAGCCAATATCTTCCCATTATTGACATTCCAAACCATTTTGGCATGATTTCTCAGGCATTGCAGTTCACTCGATATATCATGATGATCACTTAGTCGCTATGATATAGCTTTTCCATCACTGACCTCTGCTGCATTCGTTTTATGCTCTCCTGAGATTCTCTGAGAGGCTGAGAAAATTTCTTGGTGTCTTGTGATTTGGATCTGCTGTAGACTGCAAATGTGCCTGCCCAGCATCTCATAGCAATTTTTAGAAATATTGATAGTATTCTCAAGATATTATTTATTTATTGTTTTAATATTGCAAACCCATATCACTCCAGAATAACGACATGGGACAGCCGATTGACCTTCAGGTCATTTGGCCTTCTCAAAGCAGCTCCCATTGTATACTTCAGTTAAATATGTGGGGCTTGGTTAAACATGACACTCATCTATACTAATGTATCTTTAGTTGTTAGGCATAATTTGACTTCTAGGTAGTTGTTGCGAAATGTAACTTAGTCCCTGGTCATTTATTAAGCAGTAAATAATAATTCTAATTTCTGCTTACTTGACCAGTATCTATCAACCAAATTCCATTATTTAGGGGGCAATGGGTCTCTTGAAAAAGCTTAAAAAAGTCATGCTTTATTTGTTATTTGGTCTTACTTCATTGAGCTTTGCTTTGCTAAATATGATTTGTTAACTATACAAAGCTGATTTGATGTACTTACAAGACACTGTAAGCATTTGTAATATTACCTAAACTAACAAAATTATTCAAATAATTATAGGTCACATATTGTACACACTGTAACCATACGTGATACTAAAAGTGAATTTTTAAAAGGAATTGCTGTAGACATTTCTATAGCACACAAACTACTATATATTGCTGTAACTAGTAACCACATTCCTACTGCAAAAAGAAAAGTGAATGTTCAATGTCTAATATATTCCATTTTTCACAATACAAGTCAAAATAAACAGTTAAATGATTACTTACCATTAATAAGTGTATACTTTAATCACAATTCAGAGCACAAAGCCAGAACATTTCTTCAGAAAGTGAACAAGAGCAGCAAATTGTTCACTGTTTTTATTGATTCATCCCTTCTTTCATTTACAGAATACTTCCGAAACGGCGCTGTTGTTTTCTGAATTGATTTTGCTGTGTCAGCCTCATTGAGGCCTAGATGCTTTTTTGGCTTTCATGTGAATGAGCAATTTCCTAGTTAGACACACTGGATTTAGATTTGGGTCAATGAAAGCTTTACTGTGTCCTTTCTCTCTCTTCACAGTGCTCACAAAGGAGAACTTAATTCCATTCAACCTTTTACTGGCCACTGTGGAATCTTTAGTAATGCAATTCTATCTTGGTTGAGGAAACAGCAAGCCATTGGGTAGAGCACAAATAGGAATTCACTATTTCCCATGCATAAAACTTGCTAGTTTTGATACCACTGGGGTTGCATGTAAATGTGTTTCACTATTCATTCTAGCTACCAAAAGACACAAAAAGATTTAGCTTAATCCTATTAAGTTATGCTCAGTTACTTGATTTTTGCTGGTAATAAAAGCAGTAATTAGTATTTAGACAAAAAACATGCAGAGGAATGTGTCCACTTCTATTTCTCATATATAATATACATGTTCTTAGTATACAGAGATACTACAACTATCCTGTTAAAAGCTGTATACTGTAGGTTAAATGATTAATTTATTTGTAATATAAATCATTGAACATTTTACAATACTTTTCAGTAAATACAAGGTTACTATAAAATAAATAGACACATTGAAAGTTTTATATAAACCAAAGTATTATTGATATAGTCAAAATACTTACATGGATTTGTATGTCTGTAAATTGCTATGACTGTGGAGCATATTCAGATTGGATCGCTAATCTTGCTAAAAAGCAGTTGCTGTGATCAAATAGTATCCGCCCCGATATAGAGAAAAAAAATACAAGAACAACTTTTATATTCTAGAGTGTTTTGACTGCGCACTCAAGGAGCTGCAAATATTGGTCATGCACTCAGTGTGTCACCTAACACACCGAATTCAAACAGGTACCACAAAAATTTCTTTGGGCATAACTTAGAAATGCGCTCACTTCTTAAACAATGTCAGGCAAAAAGTCACTATTACCACCATCAAACATTGCAAAGTTCATTAGTCTCTGCAAATTTCTTTATGCAGTATCTGTCCTGAGAAATCCTTCTTCTTTAGATGTAATATTCACGTGATGTTATCCTCAGAGTATATGCAATGAGAAACAAAAGGAAATATATAGTGTAATACGGTCTAGTCCCAGTTTCCTTTTCATCGGTGAGCAGAGCCAGCGCTACCCGTTCAGCAGAGGGATGCAAAGCAGGTAGGTGCCAGGCTGTAGAGGCGCTCTCCCTGCTCTGCATCCCTGCTGCAGTGCCACCCTGTCCCCCCTGCTGCTGCTGGCTGCACCTGTCACACTGACAGACAGCAGCGCCGGCAGCTTGAATCCTTCTCCCCTGTGACAGTGAGAGGAGTTTCAGTGTTTGCCCAAAAAGGGGGTGGGGCTACATGTACCAATGGGGTGGAGATACACAGGACCAGCCTGGCAGGCTGTTAAAGATCCAGCCAGCAAGACTGTAGTAAAAAGAAAGAGAGAGAGTGTGTGTGTGCGTATGTATATGTGTATGTATTTGCATGTATGTGTGTATGTATGTATGTACATGTGTATCTGTGTGCAGGGCCATAACTAGCACTGTGCAGAGTGTGCTGCATTGTGGGCAGAGAGTTCACATCCATAAGCGTGCGCACCATGTGTCAGACACCCCCTCACACCAACTTCTCCACCTTAGCACTCTATACAGGCAGTGCTGTGCATCCTGATAGAAGGAGGTGCCTAACTGCCCCACGCCGCCATATGCTGCGATTCCCACAACAGCCACTGAATGCCCGCTCATATTATCATGTGGAGGACAAGTCAACCAGCCCCTGAGAGGAGTAAGATGGGTCTCGCTGCTGCTGATCCCAAAGCATGCTGCGAGTGTCATGCAGGGCCGAGGTGTTACCGCGGCCTCTTGGGCCCCTGAGCTGCAGAAGAAAATTGGAGGCTGATGAGGATGAGGATGACCAGAGGCCCATGATGAGGATGGCCAGAGGCCCATGGAGGAAGACGTTCTGCTGCTCATGTACCCAGGCACACTCACTGTGTGAAGGAAGAGTGTCAACACCAACAAGATGTTCCCCAGCTCTGAGCACATCGCCAAGATCGTGGGGAGGTAGGGGTGAGTTCCCCGGGGCTCTGTGGGCAGGGGGGACTATAAGAGGTATCCCTGGAATAGAGATTAAAAAGAGGGACCACTATTGGGACAATGTGGACTAAAAGAAGGTATCCCTAACAGGACAGTTTGGGAGTAAAAAGGAGGGATCCCTAATGGAACAATGAGGACTAAAAGGAGTGATTATTCATAGGGACAATGGAGACTTTAAGAAGGTATCCCTAATAGGACAGTGGGGAGTAAAAAGAAGGGATCCCTAATGGAACAATGAGGACTAAAAGGAGTGATTATTCATAGGGACAATGGAGACTTTAAGAAGGTATCCCTAATAGGACAGTGGGGAGTAAAAAGAAGGGATCCCTAATGGAACAGTGGGGGCTAAAAGGAGGAAAAACTAAAGGAACATTGACATACCCAGTCTCCCATATAGCGCAGGGATGAGGGCAGTACCAGATGCAGCTGTACCTGGCATAATGTGTGTAAGGACTCTCTCCCTGGCATAATGTGTGTAAGGGGTTGTACCTGGCATAATGTGTGTAAGGGACTGTACTTGTCATAATATGTGTAAGGGGATCTACCATGGCATAATTTGTGTCAGGGACTCTTCTGTAGTGTAATGTGTTTATGCGGCACTATTGTGTGGTGTGAATTGAATAACAGACACTACTGTGCATGTAATGTGAATTGGTACTATTCTGTGGCCACACCCCTTCCCCATGAAGGCACACACCTATATTCTTGGTGCACTCCATCGGGGCACACTGTCCCTATTTTGGATACAGTGGGAGGAGGTGCCTATTCTCTTTCTGGGACAGGGCACCAAAATGTTGAGTTATGGCTTTGTCTGTGTGTGTGTGTGTGTGTGTGTGTGTGTGTGTGTGTGTGTGTGTGTATAAGTGCCTGTACGCCGAAAGTGTCCCGCAATTCTTCTGGCCACCGACAGCATCTCTTGCACGCCCCTGTCTTTTTTAAAAAATTCTGCACCACCAAATTCAAGGTATGTGCAAAACATGGGACGTGCTGGAATTTGCCCATATTTAATGCACACACAATATTGCTGGCGTTGTCCGATGCCACAAATCCACAGGAGAGTCCAATTGGGGTAAGCCATTCCGCGATGATCTACCTCAGTTGCCGTAAGAGGTTTTCAGCTGTGTGCGTATTCTGGAAAGCGGTGATACAAAGCGTAGCCTGCATAGGAAAGAGTTGGCGTTTGCGAGATGCTGCTACTGGTGCCGCCGCTGCTGTTCTTGCGGCGGGAGTCCATACATCTACCCAGTGGGCTGTCACAGTCATATTGTCCTGACCCTGCCCTGCTCCACTTGTCCACATGTCCGTGGTTAAGTGGACATTGGGTACAACTGCATTTTTTAGGACACTGGTGAGTCTTTTTCTGACGTCCGTGTACATTCTCGGTATCGCCTGCCTAGAGAAATGGAACCTAGATGGTATTTGGTAACGGGGGCACACTGCCTCAATAAATTGTCTAGTTCCCTGTGAACTAACGGCGGATACCGGACGCACGTCTAACACCAACATAGTTGTCAAGGCCTCAGTTATCCGCTTTGCAGCAGGATGACTGCTGTGATATTTCATCTTCCTCGCAAAGGACTGTTGGACAGTCAATTGCTTACTGGAAGTAGTACAAGTGGGCTTACGACTTCCCCTCTGGGATGACGATCGACTCCCAGCAGCAACAACAGCAGCGCCAGCAGCAGTAGGCATTACACTCAAGGATGCATCGGAGGAATCCCAGGCAGGAGAGGACTCGTCAGAATTGCCAGTGACATGGCCTGCAGGACTATTGGCATTCCTGGGTAAGGAGGAAATTGACACTGAGGGAGTTGGTGGGGTGGTTTGCGTGAGCTTGGTTACAAGAGGAAGGGATTTACTGGTCAGTGGACTGCTTCCGCTGTCACCCAAAGTTTTTGAACTTGTCACTGACTTATTATGAATGCGCTGCAGGTGACGTATAAGGGAGGATGTTCCGAGGTGGTTAACGTCCTTACCCCTACTTATTACAGCTTGACAAAGGCAACACACGGCTTGACAAATGTTGTCCGCATTTCTGGTGAAATACTTCCACACGAAGAGCTGATTTTTTTTGTATTTTGACCAGGCATGTCAATGGCCCTATTCCTCCCACGGACAACAGGTGTCTCCCCGGGTGCCTGACTTAAACAAACCACCTCACCATCAGAATCCTCCTGGTCAATTTCCTCCCCAGCGCCAGCAACACCCATATCCTCCTCATCCTGGTGTACTTCAACACTGACATCTTCAATCTGACTATCAGGAACTGGACTGCGGGTGCTCCTTCCAGCACTTGCAGGGGGCGTGCAAATGGTGGAAGGCGCATGCTCTTCACGTCCAGTGTTGGGAAGGTCAGGCATCGCAACCGACACAATTGGACTCTCCTTGTGGATTTGGGATTTCGAAGAACGCACAGTTCTTTGCGGTGCTTTTGCCAGCTTGAGTCTTTTCAGTTTTCTAGCGAGAGGCTGAGTGCTTCCATCCTCATATGAAGCTGAACCACTAGCCATGAACATAGGCCAGGGCCTCAGCCGTTCCTTGCCACTCCGTGTGGTAAATGGCATATTGGCAAGTTTACGCTTCTCCTCCGACAATTTTATTTTAGGTTTTGGAGTCCTTTTTTTACTGATATTTGGTGTTTTGGATTTGACATGCTCTGTACTATGACATTGGGCATCGGCCTTGGCAGACAACGTTGCTGGCATTTCATCGTCTCGGCCATGACTAGTGGCAGCAGCTTCAGCACGAGGTGGAAGTGGATCTTGATCTTTCCCTAATTTTGGAACCTCAACATTTTTGTTCTCCATATTTTAATAGGCACAACTAAAAGGCACCTCAGGTAAACAATGGAGATGGATGGATACTAGTATACTTATGGACAGGGCCGGCGCTACCATTAGGCAGCTTTAGGCAGCTGCCTATGGGCGCTGGCCACTGGAGGGCGGCAGGCTCCAATTAAATATATTTTACAAAAAAAAATATATATTTTGATAAGTAAGCCCAGACCAGGGGCGGCCGC
Organism: Pseudophryne corroboree; assembly: GCF_028390025.1. Taxonomy (NCBI): domain Eukaryota; kingdom Metazoa; phylum Chordata; class Amphibia; order Anura; family Myobatrachidae; genus Pseudophryne; species Pseudophryne corroboree. The sequence continues at coordinate 327,177,707 of NC_086445.1, read as the reverse complement.
GGCGAGGGTCTAGCCTGCCACAGCCGTCAGTCACCTCACCGGCCCAGTGTATTGCTTTCCCTGCGGGCCTGCGGCTGCTCCATGTCTAAACAGAAATAGACGGAGCCGCGCGTATGAGAGAGCAGGTCAGGAGACGGGCGCCGCCCACACTGACAGCCTAACACGCATCCTGCTAGGCGCCGTCAGCACGAACGTCAGCGCTTGTGTGGCGCCCGTCTCCTGACCTGCTCTCTCATACGCGCGGCTCCGTCTATTTCTGTTAGAGACATGGAGCAGCCGCAGGGAAATCACACTGGCGTAGGTGAGGTGACTGACGGCTGTGGCAGGCTAGACCCTCGCCGCGGCCGCCCCTGGTCTGGGCTTACTTATCAAAATATATTTTTTTTTGTGTAAAATATGTTTAATTGGAACATCTGAAAGACAAGAGAAGTCTCTCTATCCCCTCCCTCCCCGCCGCCCCGCGCCTCCCTATCCCCTCCCTGCCGCCCCGCGTCTCCCTATCCTCTCCCTCCCACCCGCGTCTCACTATCCCCTCACTGCCGCCCCGCGTCTCGCTATCCCCTCCCTCCCACGTCTCCCTATCCCCTCCCTCCCACCCCGCGTCTCACTATCCCCTCACTGCCGCCCCGCGTCTCGCTATCCCCTCCCTCCCTGCCGCCCCGCGCCTCCCTATCTCCTCCCTCCCACCCCGCATCTCCCTATCCCCTCCCTTCCACCCCGCGTCTCCCTATCCCCTCCCTCCCACCCCACGTCTTCCTATCCCTTCCCTCCCTGCCGCCCCGCGTCTCCCTATCCTCTCCCTCCCACCTGCGTCTCACTATCCCTTCACTGCCGCCCCGCGTCTCGCTATCCCCTCCCTCCCACCCCACGTCTCCCTATCCCCTCCCTCCCACCCCACGTCTCCCTATCCCCTCCCTCCCTGCCGCCCCGCGTCTCCCTATCCTCTCCCTCCCACCCGCGTCTCACTGTCCCCTCACTGCCGCCCCGCGTCTCGCTATCCCCTCCCTCCCCGCGCCTCCCTCCCTGCTGCCCCGCGCCTCCCTATCCCCTCACTCCCTGCCGCCCCGCGTTTCCCTATCCCCTCCCTCGCACCCCGCGTCTCACTATCCCCTCCCTGCCGCCCCACGTCTCGCTATCCCCTCCCTCCCTCCCTGCCGCCCCCCGCGCCTCCCTATCTCCTCCCTCCCACCCCGCATCTCCCTATCCCCTCCCTTCCACCCCGCGTCTCCCTATCCCCTCCCTCCCACCCCACGTCTCCCTATCCCCTCCCTCCCTGCCGCCCTGCGTCTCCCTATCCCCTCCCTCCCACTCCACGTCTCCCTATCCCCTCCCTCCCTGCCGCCCCGCACCTCCCGATGTTGGAGTTGCCTACAGCAGCGGCAGCTCCGGAGACAACAGGCAGCGCTGTTACCTCTATTTCCGTGCCCTCAGCATCTCCGGCAGCATCTGCTTCCTCCGGGACTGAGGAACCAGGACCACTAAGGCGAGGGGTGGGGGAGTTGTGCTTGGTGGCAAGTGTCTGGGCAGCTCACCCCCAGATCACTTGGACTGCAGCTCCCCGCCTTGTGATCTGGGGGTGAGCTGCAGTCCAAGTGATCTGGGGGTGAGCTGCAGTCCAAGTGATCTGGGCAAGATCACTTGGACTGCAGCACACCCCCAGATCACTTGGACACAGGGAAAAATAAATAAAATAAATGTAAAAAAATTATATATTTATATCACAGCAGCCCGCCTCCCACCGCTGACCAGCGCTCACTTCTGCACGCTGCACCGCCATTGAAAGCTGACCACCGCAGACCACAACTGGCGGTGGTCAGAGGGACATCAACGCCGCAGCGAAGAAGGACAGCTTAGTACCGCCGCATCCCCCGCAGACCATGGGCTCATACGCCACCAACAACCACAGTCCCTTCCGCACCTCTGCTGCACATATCAGGTAATGTTACCCTATGTCCCTGCTGTCACGCTCTCAGTCCCTGCTGTCACTCTCTCAGTCCTTGCTGTCACTCTCTCCCTGTCCCTGAATTGTGGGTCATACCGTTTGCTATAATGTGAATTTCGATTCATACCATATGGTAAAATCAGAATTTTGGCTCATACAGTATGCTGTAATGTGAATTTCGGGTCATACCGTGTGCTATAATGTGAATTTCGGCTCATACAGTGTGATAAAATCTGAAATTTTGGGTCATAGCGTGTTCTGTAACGTGAATTTCGGCTCATACCGTGTGCTGTGATGTGAATTTCGGCTCATACTGTGTAGTAAAATATGAATTTTGGCTCATACTGTGTGCTGTAATGTGAATTTCGGCTCATACCGTGTGCTGTAATGTGAATTTCGGCTCATACCGTGTGCTATAATGTGAATTTCGGCTCATACCGTGTGCTGTAATGTGAATTTCGGCTCATACTGTGTGCTGTAATGTGAATTTCGGCTCATACTGTGTGGTAAAATATGAATTTCGAATCATACGGTGTGCTGTAATGTGAATTTAGGCTCATACGGTGTGCTGTAATATGAATTTCGGCTCATACGGTGTGCTGTAATGTGAATTTCGGCTCATACTGTGTGGTAAAATATGAATTTTGGCTCAAACCATGTGCTGTAGTGTGAATTTTGGCTCATACCATGTGCTGTAGTGTGAATTTCGGCTCATTCCGTGTGCTGTAATGTGAATTTCTAGATAGTATAAGAATTTCTAGATAGTATAAGGGGTCCTAATACACTGAAGGACACGCCCCCATTTGAGTGGCCACACCCCCTCTCCCGGAGGCGCGCGCATAATTGCAACCTTCACTTTTCCATACCCCCACTTCAAAATATCTACTTCGACCACTGTATATGTATGTGTGTGTGTATATATATATATATATATATATATATATATATATATTAGTATTCATTCTAGCACCCTGCACCTTTCAAAATCCATGCAGTTCCCCTTTCCTGCCTGGGGTGTCACTCTCTGCTCTGGTGTTTCTCAGCACACACAGGTATGTATCACAGCACTGAGTAACAGATCAGAGTGTGCGGAGAAGCACCACAGCAGAGAGCGACACCCCAGGCAGGAAAGAGGAACTGCACAGTATTTGAAAGGTGCAGGGTGCTAGAATGAACACTATATATATATATATATATATATATATATAGCCAATGACCTCACCGCACGTCACTGCCACAAAGTTCTAGTTACAACCCTGATGCCTATCTATAATACTGTATAAAACTACAGACTGTGGTATTATACTATATATGGATGTGGGGCTGGATGCTTTTTAACTTGTGTGCATTTAATATAATATTTGTCAGGTTTTCTTTTGCTGTTATTTGGCTGCTTCAGGAGGATCAACATACTGTTAACACAGCCTCTAGATAACGTGATCACTCCACTGTCCAAGCAACAGGGGAAGGGGAGGGTCGGGAGGACGTGGGGGGGGGGGTGTAGGCAGAAATTTTGCCTAGGGTGCCGAGAAACCTTGCACCGGCCCTGCTTATGGATGGACTGCCGAGTGCCGACACAGAGGTAGCTACAGCCGTGGACTACCGTACTGTGCCTGCTGCTAATATAGACTGGATGATAATGAGATGAAATCAATATATATATATGTATGTATATATAATATCACTAGTACTGCAGCCGGACAGGTAGATAATATATTTATTAGGTAATGATGACTGATGACGAACCTGCTGGACACTGTCAGCTCAGCAGCACCGCAGACTGCTACAGTAAGCTACTATACTATACTTACTACTATAGTAAGCCATTCCGCGATGATCTTCCTCAGTTGCCGTAAGAGGTTTTCAGCTGTGTGCGTATTCTGGAAAGCGGTGATACAAAGCGTAGCCTGCATAGGAAAGAGTTGGCGTTTGCGAGATGCTGCTACTGGTGCCGCCGCTGCTGTTCTTGTGGCGGGAGTCCATACATCTACCCAGTGGGCTGTCACAGTCATATAGTCCTGACCCTGCCCTGCTCCACTTGTCCACATGTCCGTGGTTAAGTGGACATTGGGTACAACTGCATTTTTTAGGACACTGGTGAGTCTTTTTCTGACGTCCGTGTACATTCTCGGTATCGCCTGCCTAGAGAAATGGAACCTAGATGGTATTTGGTAACGGGGGCACACTGCCTCAATAAATTGTCTAGTTCCCTGTGAACTAACGGCGGATACCGGACGCACGTCTAACACCAACATAGTTGTCAAGGCCTCAGTTATCCGCTTTGCAGCAGGATGACTGCTGTGATATTTCATCTTCCTCGCAAAGGACTGTTGGACAGTCAATTGCTTACTGGAAGTAGTACAAGTGGGCTTACGACTTCCCCTCTGGGATGACGATCGACTCCCAGCAGCAACAACAGCAGCGCCAGCAGCAGTAGGCATTACACTCAAGGATGCATCGGAGGAATCCCAGGCAGGAGAGGACTCGTCAGAATTGCCAGTGACATGGCCTGCAGGACTATTGGCATTCCTGGGGAAGGAGGAAATTGACACTGAGGGAGTTGGTGGGGTGGTTTGCGTGAGCTTGGTTACAAGAGGAAGGGATTTACTGGTCAGTGGACTGCTTCCGCTGTCACCCAAAGTTTTTGAACTTGTCACTGACTTATTATGAATGCGCTGCAGGTGACGTATAAGGGAGGATGTTCCGAGGTGGTTAACGTCCTTACCCCTACTTATTACAGCTTGACAAAGGCAACACACGGCTTGACAAATGTTGTCCGCATTTCTGGTGAAATACTTCCACACCGAAGAGCTGATTTTTTTTGTATTTTGACCAGGCATGTCAATGGCCCTATTCCTCCCACGGACAACAGGTGTCTCCCCGGGTGCCTGACTTAAACAAACCACCTCACCATCAGAATCCTCCTGGTCAATTTCCTCCCCAGCGCCAGCAACACCCATATCCTCCTCATCCTGGTGTACTTCAACACTGACATCTTCAATCTGACTATCAGGAACTGGACTGCGGGTGCTCCTTCCAGCACTTGCAGGGGGCGTGCAAATGGTGGAAGGCGCATGCTCTTCACGTCCAGTGTTGGGAAGGTCAGGCATCGCAACCGACACAATTGGACTCTCCTTGTGGATTTGGGATTTCGAAGAACGCACAGTTCTTTGCGGTGCTTTTGCCAGCTTGAGTCTTTTCAGTTTTCTAGCGAGAGGCTGAGTGCTTCCATCCTCATGTGAAGCTGAACCACTAGCCATGAACATAGGCCAGGGCCTCAGCCGTTCCTTGCCACTCCGTGTGGTAAATGGCATATTGGCAAGTTTACGCTTCTCCTCCGACAATTTTATTTTAGGTTTTGGAGTCCTTTTTTTACTGATATTTGGTGTTTTGGATTTGACATGCTCTGTACTATGACATTGGGCATCGGCCTTGGCAGACGACGTTGCTGGCATTTCATCGTCTCGGCAATGACTAGTGGCAGCAGCTTCAGCACGAGGTGGAAGTGGATCTTGATCTTTCCCTAATTTTGGAACCTCAACATTTTTGTTCTCCATATTTTAATAGGCACAACTAAAAGGCACCTCAGGTAAACAATGGAGATGGATGGATACTAGTATTCTTATGGACAGGGCCGGCGCTACCATTAGGCAGCTTTAGGCAGCTGCCTATGGGCGCTGGCCACTGGAGGGCGGCAGGCTCCAATTAAATATATTTTACAAAAAAATATATATATTTTGATAAGTAAGCCCAGACCAGGGGCGGCCGCGGCGAGGGTCTAGCCTGCCACAGCCGTCAGTCACCTCACCGGCCCAGTGTATTGCTTTCCCTGCGGGCCTGCGGCTGCTCCATGTCTAAACAGAAATAGACGGAGCCGCGCGTATGAGAGAGCAGGTCAGGAGACGGGCGCCGCCCACACTGACAGCCTAACACGCATCCTGCTAGGCGCCGTCAGCACGAACGTCAGCGCTTGTGTGGCGCCCGTCTCCTGACCTGCTCTCTCATACGCGCGGCTCCGTCTATTTCTGTTAGAGACATGGAGCAGCCGCAGGGAAATCACACTGGCGTAGGTGAGGTGACTGACGGCTGTGGCAGGCTAGACCCTCGCCGCGGCCGCCCCTGGTCTGGGCTTACTTATCAAAATATATTTTTTTTTGTGTAAAATATGTTTAATTGGAACATCTGAAAGACAAGAGAAGTCTCTCTATCCCCTCCCTCCCCGCCGCCCCGCGCCTCCCTATCCCCTCCCTGCCGCCCCGCGTCTCCCTATCCTCTCTCTCCCACCCAGCGTCTCACTATCCCCTAACTGCCGCCCCGCGTCTCGCTATCCCCTCCCTCCCTGCCGCCCCGCGCCTCCCTATCTCCTTCCTCCCACCCCGCATCTTCCTATCCCCTCCCTTCCACCCCACGTCTCCCTATCCCCTCCCTCCCACCCCACGTCTCCCTATCCCCTCCCTCCCACCCCACGTCTCCCTATCCCCTCCCTCCCTGCCGCCCCGCGTCTCCCTATCCTCTCCCTCCCACCCGCGTCTCACTATCCCCTCACTGCCGCCCCGCGTCTCGCTATCCCCTCCCTCCCACGTCTCCCTATCCCCTCCCTCCCACCCCGCGTCTCACTATCCCCTCACTGCCGCCCCGCGTCTCGCTATCCCCTCCCTCCCTGCCGCCCCGCGCATCCCTATCTCCTCCCTCCCACCCCGCATCTCCCTATCCCCTCCCATCCACCCCGCGTCTCCCTATCCCCTCCCTCCCACCCCACGTCTCCCTATCCCCTCCCTCCCTGCCGCCCCGCGTCTCCCTATCCTCTCCCTCCCACCTGCGTCTCACTATCCCTTCACTGCCGCCCCGCGTCTCGCTATCCCCTCCCTCCCACCCCATGTCTCCCTATCCCCTCCCTCCCACCCCACGTCTCCCTATCCCCTCCCTCCCTGCCGCCCCGCGTCTCCCTATCCTCTCCCTCCCACCCGCGTCTCACTGTCCCCTCACTGCCGCCCCGCGTCTCGCTATCCCCTCCCTCCCCGCGCCTCCCTCCCTGCTGCCCCGCGCCTCCCTATCCCCTCACTCCCTGCCGCCCCGCGTCTCCCTATCCCCTCCCTCGCACCCCGCGTCTCACTATCCCCTCCCTGCCGCCCCACGTCTCGCTATCCCCTCCCTCCCTCCCTGCCGCCCCCCGCGCCTCCCTATCTCCTCCCTCCCACCCCGCATCTCCCTATCCCCTCCCTTCCACCCCGCGTCTCCCTATCCCCTCCCTCCCACCCCACGTCTCCCTATCCCCTCCCTCCCTGCCGCCCTGCGTCTCCCTATCCCCTCCCTCCCACTCCACGTCTCCCTATCCCCTCCCTCCCTGCCGCCCCGCACCTCCCGATGTTGGAGTTGCCTACAGCAGCGGCAGCTCCGGAGACAACAGGCAGCGCTGTTACCTCTATTTCCGTGCCCTCAGCATCTCCGGCAGCATCTGCTTCCTCCGGGACTGAGGAACCAGGACCACTAAGGCGAGGGGTGGGGGAGTTGTGCTTGGTGGCAAGTGTCTGGGCAGCTCACCCCCAGATCACTTGGACTGCAGCTCCCCGCCTTGTGATCTGGGGGTGAGCTGCAGTCCAAGTGATCTGGGGGTGAGCTGCAGTCCAAGTGATCTGGGCAAGATCACTTGGACTGCAGCACACCCCCAGATCACTTGGACACAGGGAAAAATAAATAAAATAAATGTAAAAAAATTATATATTTATATCACAGCTGCCCGCCTCCCACCGCTGACCAGCGCTCACTTCTGCACGCTGCTCCGCCATTGAAAGCTGACCACCGCAGACCACAACTGGCGGTGGTCAGAGGGACATCAATGCCGCAGCGAAGAAGGACAGCTTAGTACCGCCGCATCCCCCGCAGACCATGGGCTCATACGCCACCAACAACCACAGTCCCTTCCGCACCTCCGCTGCACATATCAGGTAATGTTACCCTATGTCCCTGCTGTCACGCTCTCAGTCCCTGCTGTCACTCTCTCAGTCCTTGCTGTCACTCTCTCCCTGTCCCTGAATTGTGGGTCATACCGTTTGCTATAATGTGAATTTCGTCTCATACCATATGGTAAAATCAGAATTTTGGCTCATACAGTATGCTGTAATGTGAATTTCGGGTCATACCGTGTGCTATAATGTGAATTTCGGCTCATACAGTGTGATAAAATCTGAAATTTTGGGTCATAGCGTGTTCTGTAACGTGAATTTCGGCTCATACCGTGTGCTGTGATGTGAATTTCGGCTCATACTGTGTAGTAAAATATGAATTTTGGCTCATACTGTGTGCTGTAATGTGAATTTCGGCTCATACCGTGTGCTGTAATGTGAATTTCGGCTCATACCGTGTGCTATAATGTGAATTTCGGCTCATACCGTGTGCTGTAATGTGAATTTCGGCTCATACTGTGTGCTGTAATGTGAATTTCGGCTCATACTGTGTGGTAAAATATGAATTTCGAATCATACGGTGTGCTGTAATGTGAATTTAGGCTCATACGGTGTGCTGTAATATGAATTTCGGCTCATACGGTGTGCTGTAATGTGAATTTCGGCTCATACTGTGTGGTAAAATATGAATTTTGGCTCAAACCATGTGCTGTAGTGTGAATTTTGGCTCATACCATGTGCTGTAGTGTGAATTTCGGCTCATTCCGTGTGCTGTAATGTGAATTTCTAGATAGTATAAGAATTTCTAGATAGTATAAGGGGTCCTAATACACTGAAGGACACGCCCCCATTTGAGTGGCCACACCCCCTCTCCCGGAGGCACGCGCATAATTGCAACCTTCACTTTTCCATACCCCCACTTCAAAATATCTACTTCGACCACTGTATATGTATGTGTGTGTGTATATATATATATATATATATATATATATATATATATATATATATTAGTATTCATTCTAGCACCCTGCACCTTTCAAAATCCATGCAGTTCCCCTTTCCTGCCTGGGGTGTCACTCTCTGCTCTGGTGTTTCTAAGCACACACAGGTCTGTATCACAGCACTGAGTAACAGATCAGAGTGTGCGGAGAAGCACCACAGCAGAGAGCGACACCCCAGGCAGGAAAGAGGAACTGCACAGTATTTGAAAGGTGCAGGGTGCTAGAATGAACACTATATATATATATATATATATATATAGCCAATGACCTCACCGCACGTCACTGCCACAAAGTTCTAGTTACAACCCTGATGCCTATCTATAATACTGTATAAAACTACAGACTGTGGTAGTATACTATATATGGATGTGGGGCTGGATGCTTTTTAACTTGTGTGCATTTAATATAATATTTGTCAGGTTTTCTTTTGCTGTTATTTGGCTGCTTCAGGAGGATCAACATACTGTTAACACAGCCTCTAGATAACGTGATCACTCCACTGTCCAAGCAACAGGGGAAGGGGAGGGTCGGGAGGACCTTGCACCGGCCCTGCTTATGGATGGACTGCCGAGTGCCGACACAGAGGTAGCTACAGCCGTGGACTATCGTACTGTGTCTGCTGCTAATATAGACTAGTGATGAGCGGATTCGGTTTTACTCGGTTTTACTCGGTTTTACTCGGTTCTCAAAACGGCATCTTATTGGCTCACGGATGTCACGTGTTTTGGATAGCCAATAAGATGCCGTTTTGAGAACCGAGTAAAACCGAGTAAAACCGAGTAAAACCGAACCTCGCTCATCACTAATATAGACTGGATGATAATGAGATGAAATCAATATATATATATATATGTATGTATATATAATATCACTAGTACTGCAGCCGGACAGGTAGATAATATATTTATTAGGTAATGATGACTGATGACGAACCTGCTGGACACTGTCAGCTCAGCAGCACCGCAGACTGCTACAGTAAGCTACTATACTATAGTAGTATGTACAAAGAAGAAAGAAAAAAAAAAACCACGGGTAGGTGGTATACAATTATGGATGTACTGCCGAGTGCCGACACAGAGGTAGCTACAGCCGTGGACTAACGTACTGTGTCTGCTGCTAATATAGACTGGATGATTGATAATGAGATGAAATCAATATATATATATGTATGTATATATAATATCACTAGTACTGCAGCCGGACAGGTAGATAATATATTTATTAGGTAATGATGACTGATGACGGACCTGCTGGACACTGTCAGCTCAGCAGCACCGCAGACTGCTACAGTAAGCTACTATACTATAGTAGTATGTACAAAGAAGAAAGAAAAAAAAAAAACCACGGGTAGGTGGTATACAATTATGGATGGGCTGCCGAGTGCCGACACAGAGGTAGCTACAGCCGTGGACTAACGTACTGTGTCTGCTGCTAATATAGACTGGATGATTGATAATGAGATGAAATCAATATATATATGTATGTATATATAATATCACTAGTACTGCAGCCGGACAGGTAGATAATATATTTATTAGGTAATGATGACTGATGACGGACCTGCTGGACACTGTCAGCTCAGCAGCACCGCAGACTGCTACAGTAAGCTACTATACTCTATAGTAGTATGTACAAAGAAGAAAGAAAAAAAAAAAACCACGGGTAGGTGGTATACAATTATGGATGGACTGCCGAGTGCCGACACAGAGGTAGCTACAGCCGTGGACTACCGTACTGTGTCTGCTGCTAATATAGACTGGATGATAATGAGATGAAATCAATATATATATATGTATGTATATATAATATCACTAGTACTGCAGCCGGACAGGTAGATAATATATTTATTAGGTAATGATGACTGATGATGGACCTGCTGGACACTGTCAGCTCAGCAGCACCGCAGACTGCTACAGTAAGCTACTATACTATAGTAGTATGTACAAAGAAGAAAGAAAAAAAAAAACACGGGTAGGTGGTATACAATTATGGATGGACTGCCGAGTGCCGACACAGAGGTAGCTACAGCCGTGGACTAACGTACTGTGTCTGCTGCTAATATAGACTGGATGATTGATAATGAGATGAAATCCATATATATATATATGTATGTATATATAATATCACTAGTACTGCAGCCGGACAGGTAGATAATATATTTATTAGGTAATGATAACTGATGACGGACCTGCTGGACACTGTCAGCTCAGCAGCACCGCAGACTGCTACAGTAAGCTACTATACTATAGTAGTATGTACAAAGAAGAAAGAAAAAAAAAACCACGGGTAGGTGGTATACAATTATGGATGGACTGCCGAGTGCCGACACAGAGGTAGCTACAGCCGTGGACTAACGTACTGTGTCTGCTGCTAATATAGACTGGATGATTGATAATTTGATGAAATCAATATATATATGTATGTATATATAATATCACTAGTACTGCAGCCGGACAGGTAGATAATATATTTATTAGGTAATGATGACTGATGACGGACCTGCTGGACACTGTCAGCTCAGCAGCACCGCAGACTGCTACAGTAAGCTACTATACTCTATAGTAGTATGTACAAAGAAGAAAGAAAAAAAAAAAAATACGGGTAGGTGGTGTACAATTATGGATGCACTGCCGAGTGCCGACACAGAGGTAGCTACAGCCGTGGACTAACGTACTGTGTCTGCTGCTAATATAGAGTCTAGACTGGATGATAAATTATTGATAATGAGATGAAATCAATATAATATCACTAGTACTGCAGCCGGACAGGTACTATATATATTTATTATGTAATGACTGATGACGGACCTGCTGGACACTGTCAGGTCAGCACAGCACCGCAGACTGCTACAGTAAGCTACTATAGTAGTATGTATAAAGAAGAATGAAAAAAAAAAAAACCACGGGTAGGTGGTATACAATATTATATATATATATATATATATTATATACAATTATATATATATATATATATATATATATTAAACTGGTGGTGATTGATTATTAAACTGGTGGTCACTTCAGGTCACGTTGCAACTTGCAACTAGTACTCCGAGGCCTAAGCAGACAATCACAAAATATATTATTATACTGGTGGTCAGTGTGGTCACAACAATGGCAGTGTGGCACTGACTCTGGCAGCAAAAGTGTGCACTGTACGTTATATGTACTCCTGAGTCCTGCTCTCAGACTCTAACTGCTCCCCACTGTCAGTGTCTCCCCCACAAGTCAGATAATACACTTACAGTCACACTATCTATTATCTAATCTAGTATAAATATCACTTCAGCAAGTAGTATAGTAGTATACAGTATAGTAGTACTCCTCCTAATAATGCTCCCCAAAATACTGTGTCTCTCTCTTCTCTAAACGGAGAGGACGCCAGCCACGTCCTCTCCCTATGACTCTCAATGCACGTGTGAAAATGGCGGCGACGCGCGGCTCCTTATATAGAATCCGAGTCTCGCGATAGAATCCGAGCCTCGCGAGAATCCGACAGCGTGATGATGACGTTCGGGCGCGCTCGGGTTAGCCGAGCAAGGCGGGAAGATCCGAGCCTGCTCGGACCCGTGTAAAAAACCTGAAGTTCGGGCGGGTTCGGATTCAGAGGAACCGAACCCGCTCATCTCTAGTTATTAGTTGACTATTTACTTTGAGTGATGTAACTGAGATTCATTTTTAATTGTTCATTTTTAAGGCAGGAGATCTTAACAAATTTAAATTACAAACATTGGGGCAGATGTATTAACCTGGAGAAGGCATAAGGAAGTGATAAACCAGTGATATGTGCAAGGTGATAAAGGCAGCAGCCAATCAGATCCTAACTGTTAATTTACATATTGGAGATGATTGGCTGGTGCCTTTATCACCTTGCACATATCACTGGTTTATCACTTCCTTATGCCTTCTCCAGGTTAATACATCTGCCCCAGAGATACAAAACAGAAGTGAAGGATGAGCCTGCCCAAATGAGTTTATAATCAAAAAGTTTTGGGGAAAACTTGATTTATCAATATTAATAACAGGTGTAGCTGTTGATAGGACAGTGGCTATTTGTAGGGCAGCATCGTGATGGCCAGTCAATAATAAAGCAGTCATTTCTGTGCAGCTGCAGATCATGAAATATGAACCAGTCAATGAAATCTGAACAATGTGATCATTATGATATATGAAACATTTATGAGTATATGGATAATTATTATTATTAATAATAATAATAATAATATTTATAATTACAAATATTTATAATTATGAAATATGAACCAGTCACTGTAGAAATCCTAAAGCAGTCATCTGCTGTGACCAATTACTATTATTCACCATGTATCTTAACTGAACCTTCTTCTTTTTCTAGTTCTAAAGGAAGCACTTGTGCATAGGCACTCATAAGATTTTCTACCATAAAATAGAGTATTGGGTTGTGGTGTTTGATAGAAAGGAGACCCTTCTACATTATTTAAAATGTAATCAATACATGGAAAATTATACTACTGTGTGTGTGTGTGTGTGTGTGTGTGTGTGTGTGTGTGTGTGTGTGTGTGTATCTGTATCAATTTGTGTGAGTGTACTTTTTAGATGACTTTTTATACAGTCATTGATCTCTTTTGTGATCTCTAATCTATACAATAATTTAGGATGGCTGTTGTGCCTTTGTTATACACAGTGGGAGCCAGATTGAGAAGAAAACGTGCCACAAGGTAAGTATAGCCAGACATGTCCATTGATGTGTATGGACATAGACCTCGACCTATTGTAAGATGGGTAAAAAGCAACTGAAATCCTTATAATGTACAGTGTTTTTTTTCCAATAGTTTGGAGAGTGAAGACAATTGGTGGTAAATTAGATTCTCCACAGCAACTGTCTGCTGTAAGTTGTGAAATAATACCTATATCCAGTTATTTTTATACATATGTACCATATACAGTATATAAATATGGCAGAATTTAAACACTGGTACCATTTATAGAATCATTTTCTTTTGCATGTGTAACACATTTAAAATACTTAGGGGGATATTCAATTATCCGCAAATTCGCGGCAATTTTGCGGCCGAAATTTTTTCGCGGCAATCGGCCGAAAATTGCCGCGAAAACGCTCCATTTTTCGACCTATTCAATTCCGACCGGGTTTCACGTGAAAATTCTTGCAGTGAAAAGTGCAGGTGAAAATGGAGAAATCAGCCTGTACCCCAAAAAATGCTAAACTAACATAGGAAAACAGAAGAGAAGTGTGTTAGAGGTCATATTAGAGAGTTTTTGGGGACTTAAATTGTGTGAAATGGTGGTTATATGCATTTTTTTTAAATGCAAAAAAATGATAGAAAGCAAGTTTTTTTGAGCAAAATAAATGCTCTCATTAAATTTGGGGTACATGAAAATGGGTATAAGTATATATTTGGGTCATTTTAGGGTACTTTAAAAAAAAGTGGAAACAGACCGATTACTCCCATCTGCAAGCCTAAAAAACACCTGTCCCACTCATAAAGCACCCCAATATACCTGTCCCATACCTTGAACCCCAATTTCCATCACTTTTTACTTTTTCACCCCGAAAATGACATGTCATTATTGGCCAATTAAAAATAATTAAAAACTTCAACGTGCCTAATTAGTCATAAAGGGGGGTGTCCCAGGAGTTCTGTACCATATCCAAAAATGTTTACCTTAAAATAGTGACTTTTCCCAACTTTTCACCTGCTTCAGAGAAGGTGAAGTGAAATTAGTGAAAACATGATCACCGATACATTTTCCAGGATAATTGAATAGGCTGTAATTGCATTTCACGTGAAAAGTCCGGTTTTTCACCCGAAAACCGGACTTTTCACGTGAAAAGTCCGTTATCACTGCTAATTGAATATGGCCCTTAAAGTTATAAGAAGAGCTGGAGATGTTCTAAAATGGTAACATTTAAAATTACAGCATTAATGACGGAACATTAGGAATTTCCTTCCTACTGTGTTGTACGGTATCCAATCTATAGAGCTACACTAAAAAGGTTTACATTCAATGGGTCAACCACTGATGGTCAACATGTATTAGGTTGACAGGGTCAAAAGATTGATATGTAAAAGGTAGACAAATCAAAAGGTAGACAGGTTCAAAAAGTCAACAGGGTCAAAAGGTAGACATGAAAATGGTCAGCACACATAGGGTCGACAACAGTTTTTTGGGGGTTTTTTCAACTTTTTCATACTTTACCTTCCACGTGGACTACGATTGGTAAAAGTAACCTGTGCTGAATGCCGCAGTAGTGAAGCATGGTGAGTGAAGTGAGCCATGCGATGGAATGCGGTACACTAATTGGGCTTGTTTGTGACAGAAAAATGACAAAACACCCCCCAAATAAAAATTGTCTACCTTTTTTGTGTCAACCATTTCCATGTTGACCTTTTGACCCTATCTACTTTTTCTGTCTGCCTATTCCATGTCGACCTTTTGACCTTGTCAACCTAATGCATGTTGACCATTAGTGGTTTCCCTATTCACTATAGACCTTTTTGGTGTACATGTACTAAGGAGGTGAAGCTTTTTAGAAATAGCTATTCAAAAGTAATATTCCTGCCTCTTTTACAATAATATAGGTTTTAAGAAAAAATACAATCAGTAGTTTTGTAATGATAATTTAGCACAAATGAATCAGATGACATACTGTATATCAAAGACTTTTGCTACCATTGTTTATGAAGTGAGCACCATCTAATGCTCAATTAGGAATTATGTACAATGCCCAATATGAGGCTTGGCACATTTCAATTTGTCATAAAAGTGTTTTCCATGCAGCCACTGTAAAACGTTTCTATTATAATGGACTGTTCTTTTACAGGCTGTGTTTGAAAATGATAGTTAGGAGTATATTAGTTGGTACTTTCTCTCTCAACTTTTGATCTCTCCAAGCACTGAAGTTGAACATACACCTACCTACTCTTGCTTGTTTCCAAACTGTGCTTGCTCCTGAAATAAGCACAAGTATGTGAATTGGTGTAACTGGGCTCTAGTCGAGTGTTCTGTAGAAAATGTTCACTGATGGTCAACGCTACTGGAGGATATGCTAAGTTGGATGTAAATCTGCAAATAACTAGGTGCATGTTTTGCACCAAGTATAGTTTAGTGCAAGGGTACCCTTTTGATGTTTACAGCTATTGAACAAAGTGCTATCAATCCAAAAAGTATACTGGTAGGTTAATTGGCTTCCAACAAAAAAATGAACCCTAGCGTGAATCAGTGTGTACATGTGGTAGGGAATATAGATTGTAAGCTCCACTGGGGCAGGGACTGATGTCAAAGGCCAAATATTCTCTGTAAAGTGCTGCATAATATGTGTGTGCTATATAAATGACTGGTAATAATAAATAATGAGGTGGTCACAAGCAAAGATGAATACAACTCAGGTGAATACATACAGGTGAATATATACATTATTTTCTATGCACACTTTGCGTTCAACTCTGCATCAGGTACTGTAGCTCAACATTTCAGGAAAATTGTGTATGCAATTATAACTGTTTGTTAGTCACTGGAAATGATTGTGTGAATAGATTCTTAATGAATGATGTTGCTGGATTGTTACTCTGGTTAGTTTTTATCAGTATGACTACATGGAGTGTTAGGAGCAGCTGGGCAGCTGTGCACGTTTCCTAGGAGACACAAGCAAATTCTCTCCTCACCATGTTCTGCTGATCAGCCCTCAGGAGAGGGCTGAAACTCAGACATCATTTTGTTGTCTATCCAGCCTTTAAATGCCATGTGAATTTCACCTGTGTAATTTCTGCTCTGTAATGAATAGCTGTGCTCCTTATTGGTTTGGTATTTTTAAACCTGGTTTTGACTTTGGCTTATTCATTGACTATGATACTATTCTGCTAACCATTTATGACCTCCATTATGTCACACTTGCAGCAGTATTCTATTAGCAGCAGTACTTTACCACTGCTAATATGATTGCCAGGGGCTAGCCTATTAGCCCTGATGCCAGCATTGTTTTCTCATTAAGACAGCACTTATTGGGGATTATGCTTTGGGTGCCTCAGGCACCTGAAGCATAATCCGCGATAAGGGGCCATCATAGCTGCAATAACACATGGTTCGTGGATTTATCCCCGATTCCAAGTATTTTTGTGCGATCGCAGGTCCAATTTCGGCCAAACCAAAATGGCCTCTAATTGGATAAAGCCATAAGGATCATTGGACATACATCACGATATCCATCTGTTTTGATCAGCCAAAGGGGCATCAGGCCTAATAGTATAGCCCCCCTTGGTATTATCTTTATTTCTTATCACCTCTTGTTAGAGGTTGGTTTCTTCCTCCTTGACAATAATAATAATAATAATAATAATAATAATATTTTATTATTATTATTATTATTACTGCATGTGTTGTGTACTGTTTATATGTTAAACCAAATTTGAATTACACTTACCATTGATGACCCATTACTTCCTGATCTGACATCGTGGTGGTATATAAGTAGTGATGAGCGGGTTCGGATCCTCGGGATCCGAACCCGCCCGAACTTTACCTTTTTTTTCACGGGTCCGAGCGACTCGGATCCTCCCGCCTTGCTCGGTTAACCCGAGCGCGCCCGAACGTCATCATCCCGCTGTCGGATTCTCTCGAGATTCGGATTCTATATAAGGAGCCGCGCGTCGCCGCCATTTTCACACGTGCATTGAGATTGATAGGGAGAGGACATGGCTGGCGTCCTCTCCGTTATAGTAGAAAAGACTGAGTGGCTTAGTTATAATTGTGGGGAGGATTGGGGACGGGGAGCAGCTGTTAGGGAGTACAGTGCAGGGTTTTGATTATACCACCAGTGAGTTTAATCCGTTGTTTCTCTGCCTGAAAAAAAAACGCTCCACCATATCTGTGCTCACTCAGTGTGCTGCACTGCTGCATATATCTGTGCTGAGTGCACTGCTCACACTGCCTAATTGTGGGGACTGGGGAGCAGTTATAGCAGGAGTACAGTGCATAGTTTTGCTGACAGTGACCACCAGTCCAGTATACGTTTGTCTGCCTGAAAAACACTCCTGTGGTGGCTTTTTTTTTCTTCATACTAGTTTAGCAGTCTGCTGACAGTGTCCACCAGGTCCGTTATTATTATACAATATATTATATATTTATATAGCAGTACGGTAGGCCACGGCTGTACCTACCTCTGTGTCGTCAGTGCACTCGTCGTCCATAAGTAATATAATACTATACTATAGTATCCATCCATCTACATTGTATACCTGTGGTGGCTTTTTTTTTCTTCATACTAGTTTAGCAGTCTGCTGACAGTGTCCACCAGGTCCGTTATTATTATTATACAGTATATTATATATATATATATATATATATATATATATATAGCAGTACGGTAGGCCACGGCTGTACCTACCTCTGTGTCGTCAATGCACTCGTCGTCTATAAGTAATATAATACTATACTATCCATCCATCTACATTGTATACCTGTGGTGGTTTTTTTTTTCTTCATACTAGTTTAGCAGTCTGCTGACAGTGTCCACCAGGTCCGTTATTATTATTATACAGTTTATTATATATATATATATATAGCAGTACGGTAGGCCATGGCTGTACCTACCTCTGTGTCCTCAGTGCACTCGTCGTCCATAAGTAATATAATACTATACTATCCATCCATCTACATTGTATACCTGTGGTGGTTTTTTTTTTCTTCATACTAGTTTAGCAGTCTGCTGACAGTGTCCACCAGGTCCGTTATTATTATACAGTATATTATATATATATATATATATATATAGCAGTACGGTAGGCCACGGCTGTACCTACCTCTGTGTCGTCAGTGCACTCGTCGTCCATAAGTAATATAATACTATACTATCCATCCATCTACATTGTATACTTGTGGTGGTTTTTTTTTTCTTCATACTAGTTTAGCAGTCTGCTGACAGTGTCCACCAGGTCCGTTATTATTATACAGTATATTATATATATATATAGCAGTACGGTAGGCCACGGCTGTACCTACCTCTGTGTCGTCAGTGCACTCGTCGTCCATAAGTAATATAATACTATACTATCCATCCATCTACATTGTATACCTGTGGTGGCTTTTAGTTGTGCGCATTAAAATATGGAGAACAAAAATGTGGAGGTTAAAAAAATAGGGAAAGATCAAGATACACTTCCACCTCGTGCTGAAGCTGCTGCCACTAGTCATGGCCGAGACGATGAAATGCCATCAACGTCGTCTGCCAAGGCCGATGCCCAATGTCATAGTACAGAGCATGTAAAATCCAAAACACAAAAGATCAGTAAAATGACCCAAAAATCAAAATTAAAAGCATCTGAGGAGAAGCGTAAACTTGCCAATATGCCATTTACGACACGGAGTGGCAAGGAACGGCTGAGGCCCTGGCCTATGTTCATGGCTAGTGGTTCAGCTTCACATGAGGATGGAAGCACTCATCCTCTCGCTAGAAAAAAGAAAAGAATTAAGCTGGCAAAAGCACAGCAAAGAACTGTGCGTTCTTCGAAATCACAAATCCCCAAGGAGAGTCCAATTGTGTCGGTTGCGATGCCTGACCTTCCCAACACTGGACGGGAAGAGCTTGCACCTTCCACCATTTGCACGCCCCCTGCAAGTGCTGGAAGGAGCACCCGCAGTCCAGTTCCTGATAGTCAAATTGAAGATGTCAGTGTTGAAGAACACCAGGATGAGGATATGGGTGTTGCTGGCGCTGGGGAGGAAATTGACAAGGTGGATTCTGATGGTGAGGTGGTTTGTTTAAGTCAGGCACCCGGGGAGACACCTGTTGTCCGTGGGAGGAATATGGCCATTGACATGCCTGGTCAAAATACAAAAAAAATCAGCTCTTCATTGTGGAATTATTTCAACAGAAATGCGGACAACTGGTGTCAAGCCATGTGTTGCCTTTGTCAAGCTGTAATAAGTAGGGGTAAGGACGTTAACCACCTCGGAACATCCTCCCTTATACGTTACCTGCAGCGCATTCATAATAAGTCAGTGACAAGTTCAAAAACTTTGGGCGACAGTGGAAGCAGTCCACTGACCAATAAATCCCTTCCTCTTGTAACCAAGCTCCCGCAAACCACACCACCAACTCCCTCAGTGTCAATTTCCTCCTTACCCAGGAAAGCCAATAGTCCTGCAGGCCATGTCACTGGCAAGTCTGACGGGTCCTCTCCTGCCTGGGATTCCTCCGATGCATCCTTGAGTGTAACGCCTATTGCTGCTGGCGCTGCTGTTGTTGCTGCTGGGAGTCGATCATCATCCCATAGGGGAAGTCGGAAGACCACTTGTACTACTTCCAGTAAGCAATTGACTGTCCAACAGTCCTTTGCGAGGAAGATGAAATATCACAGCAGTCATCCTGTTGCAAAGCGGATTACTCAGGCCTTGACAACTATGTTGGTGTTAGACGTGCGTCCAGTATCCACCGTTAGTTCACGGGGAACTAGAGAATTGCTTGAGGTAGTGTGCCCCCGTTACCAAATACCATCTGGGTTCCACTTCTCTAGGCAGGCGATACCAAGAATGTACACGGACGTCAGAAAAAGAGTCACCAGTGTCCTAAAAAATGCAGTTATACCCAATGTCCACTTAACCACGGACATGTGGACAAGTGGAGCAGGGCAGACTCAGGACTATATGACTGTGACAGCCCACTGGGTAGATGTATTGCCTCCCGCTGCAAGAACAGCAGTGGCGGCACCAGTAGCAGCATCTCGCAAATGCCAACTCGTTCCTAGGCAGGCTACGCTTTGTATCACCGCTTTCCAGAATACGCACACAGCTGAAAACCTCTTACGGCAACTGAGGAAGATCATCGCAGAATGGCTTACCCCAATTGGACTCTCCTGGGGATTTGTGGCATCGGACAACGCCAGCAATATTGTGCGTGCATTACATCTGGGCAAATTCCAGCACGTCCCATGTTTTGCACATACCTTGAATTTGGTGGTGCAGAATTATTTAAAAAACGACAGGGGCGTGCAAGAGATGCTGTCGGTGGCCAGAAGAATTGCGGGCCACTTTCGGCATACAGGCACCACGTACAGAAGACTTAGAGCACCACCAAAAACACCTGAACCTGCCCTGCCATCATCTGAAGCAAGAGGTGGTAACGAGGTGGAATTCAACCCTCTATATGCTTCAGAGGATGGAGGAGCAGCAAAAGGCCATTCAAGCCTATACATCTGCCCACGATATAGGCAAAGGAGGTGGAATGCACCTGTCTCAAGCGCAGTGGAGAATGATTTCAACGTTGTGAAAGGTTCTGCAACCTTTTGAACTTGCCACACGTGAAGTCAGTTCAGACACTGCCAGCCTGAGTCAGGTCATTCCCCTCATCAGGCTTTTGCAGAAGAAGCTGGAGGCATTGAAGGAGGAGCTAAAACAGAGCGATTCCGCTAGGCATGTGGGACTTGTGGATGGAGCCCTTCATTCGCTTAACCAGGATTCACGGGTGGTCAATCTGTTGAAATCAGAGCACTACATTTTGGCCACCGTGCTCGATCCAAGATTTAAAACCTACGTTGGATCTCTCTTTCCGGCAGACACAAGTCTGCAGAGGTTCAAAGACTTGCTCGTGAGAAAATTGTCAAGTCAAGCGGAACGCGACCCGTCAACATCTCCTCCTTCACATTCTCCCGCAACTGGGGGTGCGAGGAAAAGGCTACGAATTCCGAGCCCACCCGCTGGCGGTGATGCAGGGCAGTCTGGAGCGACTGCTGATGCTGACATCTGGTCCGGACTGAAGGACCTGCCAACGATTACTGACATGTCGTCTACTGTCACTGCATATGATTCTCTCACCATTGAAAGAAAGGTGGAGGATTATATGAGTGAACACATCCAAGTAGGCACGTCAAACAGTCCGTACGTATACTGGCAGGAAAAAGAGGCAATTTGGAGGCCCTTGCAGAAACTGGCTTTATTCTACCTAAGTTGCCCTCCCTCCAGTGTGTACTCCGAAAGAGTGTTTAGTGCCGCCGCTCACCTTGTCAGCAATCGGCGTACGAGGTTACTTCCAGAAAATGTGGAGAAGATGATGTTCATTAAAATTAATTATAATCAATTCCTCCATGGAGACATTCACCAGCAGCAATTGCCTCCAGAAAGTACACGGGGACCTGAGATGGTGGATTCCAGTGGGGACGAATTAATAATCTGTGAGGAGGGGGATGTACACAGTGAAAGGGGTGATGAATTGGACGATGATGATGAGGTGGACATCTTGCCTCTGTAGAGCCAGTTTGTGCAAGGAGAGATTGATTGCTTCTTTTTTGGTGGGGGCCCAAACCAACCAGTCATTTCAGTCACAGTCATGTGGCAGACCCTGTCACTGAAATGATGGGTTCGTTAAAGTGTGCATGTCCTGTTTATACAACATAAGGGTGGGTGGGAGGGCCCAAGGACAATTCCATCTTGCACCTCTTTTTTCTTTAATTTTTCTTTGCGTCATGTGCTGTTTGGGGAGTATTTTTTTGAAGGGCCATCCTGCCTGACACTGCAGTGCCTCTCCTAGATGGGCCAGGTGTTTGTGTCAGCCACTTGGGTCGCTGAGCTTAGTCACACAGCTACCTCATTGCACCTCTTTTTTTCTTTGCGTCATGTGCTGTTTGGGGAGTATTTTTCGGAAGGGCCATCCTGCGTGACACTGCAGTGCCACTCCTAGATGGGCCAGGTGTTTGTGTCGGCCACTAGGGTCGCTTAGCTTAGTCACACAGCTACCTCATTGCGCCTCTTTTTTTCTTTGCGTCATGTGCTGTTTGGGGAGTATTTTTCGGAAGGGCCATCCTGCCTGACACTGCAGTGCCTCTCCTAGATGGGCCAGGTGTTTGTGTCGGCCACTAGGGTCGCTTAGCTTAGTCACACAGCTACCTCATTGCGCCTCTTTTTTTCTTTGCGTCATGTGCTGTTTGGGGAGTATTTTTTTGAAGGGCCATCCTGCGTGACACTGCAGTGCCACTCCTAGATGTGCCAGGTGTTTGTGTCGGCCACTAGGGTCGCTTAGCTTAGTCACACAGCTACCTCATTGCGCCTCTTTTTTCTTTGCGTCATGTGCTGTTTGGGGAGTATTTTTTTGAAGGGCCATCCTGCGTGACACTGCAGTGCCACTCCTAGATGGGCCAGGTGTTTGTGTCGGCCACTAGGGTCGCTTAGCTTAGTCACACAGCTACCTCATTGCGCCTCTTTTTTTCTTTGCGTCATGTGCTGTTTGGGGAGTATTTTTTTGAAGGGCCATCCTGTCTGACACTGCAGTGCCACTCCTAGATGGGCCAGGTGTTTGTGTCGGCCACTTGGGTCGCTGAGCTTAGTCACACAGCTACCTCATTGCACCTCTTTTTTTCTTTGCGTCATGTGCTGTTTGGGGAGTATTTTTTTGAAGGGCCATCCTGGGTGACACTGCAGTGCCACTCCTAGATGGGCCAGGTGTTTGTGTCGGCCACTAGGGTCGCTTAGCTTAGTCACACAGCTACCTCATTGCGCCTCTTTTTTTCTTTGCATCATGTGCTGTTTGGGGAGTATTTTTTTGAAGGGCCATCCTGCGTGACACTGCAGTGCCACTCCTAGATGGGCCAGGTGTTTGTGTCGGCCACTAGGGTCGCTTAGCTTAGTCACACAGCTACCTCATTGCGCCTCTTTTTTTCTTTGCGTCATGTGCTGTTTGGGGAGTATTTTTTTGAAGGGCCATCCTGGGTGACACTGCAGTGCCACTCCTAGATGGGCCAGGTGTTTATGTCGGCCACTAGGGTCGCTTAGCTTAGTCACACAGCTACCTCATTGCGCCTCTTTTTTTCTTTGCGTCATGTGCTGTTTGGGGAGTATTTTTTTGAAGGGCCATCCTGCGTGACACTGCAGTGCCACTCCTAGATGGGCCAGGTGTTTGTGTCGGCCACTAGGGTCGCTTAGCTTATTCACACAGCTACCTCATTGCGCCTCTTTTTTTCTTTGCGTCATGTGCTGTTTGGGGAGTATTTTTTTGAAGGGCCATCCTGCCTGACACTGCAGTGCCACTCCTAGATGGGCCAGGTGTTTGTGTCGGCCACTTGTGTCGCTTAGCTTAGCCATCCAACGACCTTGGTGCAAATTTTAGGACTAAAAATAATATTGTGAGGTGTGAGGTGTTCAGAATAGACTGGAAATGAGTGGAAATTATGGTTATTGAGGTTAATAATACTATGGGATCAAAATGACCCCCAAATTCTATGATTTAAGCTGTTTTTTAGGGTTTTTTTTTAAAAAACACCCGAATCCGACAAAAAAAATTCGGTGAGGTTTTGCCAAAAAGCGTTCGAACCCAAAACACGGCCGCGGAACCGAACCCAAAACCAAAACACAAACCCGAAAAATTTCCGGTGCACATCACTATATATAAGTACCAGTAATCATGCCTGGTTTTATGGGAAAGGTGGTTATTGTATGAGAAACAAATGGTTCTAGTTCTAAGGGCTTATTAAAAGGTCATTATTGTGAATCATAACATGGTTTGATTCATTTAATTATGTTTCTATAAAGTTTTTTTTAACACATAAGAAGCTGGGCTTCTTGTTATTGAAAACTGACGTTTTAAAATGTCATTTCTGCCTTTTTAGGGAGTTACAGTGCACTTTGGTTATGATGTATTTCAACACAAATCAGTTATCTTTGCAGACTGTTTCTGGTTTTAATATAGGGGTTAGATTTTTATATTTGCATATCGAATATGTCCTGTTAATTATTTCATTATATTTTGGGCAACATCTTTTTTGTACTTATTTTTCTGCTTACTTAACTGTCTTGATGGATATCTGTGTTATCCATTTGAAAGATGGAATTTTTCTTGTAATTACATTTATCTTTTAACACAAAATGTAATCACAAAACAAATTGGCACATTAGTTTTATTTTTACACATGGTTTGCAATTGTTTTCTTTTATAAATTATTAGTTAATTGTAACCGTTGAATGCATACGATTGATATAGTTTTAAACATTTTTTATATACAGTATTTCGACATTTTTAAGTATTCATTACGAGAACAGCATAATAACCGTATGTTGTTATTAATTCTTTCGTTGTATAGTTTCGATCACATATTTAATATTGAATTTTAATATTTTTAAGCATTATATTTTTAGATGATAAGTCAATTTTTAAAAAGCATGATTGGATTCCTAATTATGTTGTTTTTAATTTATTTCAGTTGATGGAATTGTAATTTTCCCTGAAACATTGTGTGATCATTCTCCCGTGTGGAATAATCCTTAATATTAGAGTGAATTTTCTGTTTTATACACAGTACAGTTTTGTTCATGGAAATAGGTTGGATTTAAAGACAGCTCTAGTTATTTCAGCTTCATCTCTCATGTAGACCAGGTTTGGTGGATTCCAAATGTGATTGCAGGCTGCAGTGTTTTGTTTATTTTTTGTGACATTTTCATTTATTACATGCCCCTTAGCCTCCCTCTTTCAAAGTCACAATGATTGCACACTAGTCACGCATCTATGCAAACAAATGCTATCTAACAACACCACATAGAGCTGTCAATCTGTATTCCACATTTTTCAGACTGTCAGTTTTTGAAGCATTGCAAAAAGCTAAATTCAGGAAAATTGCCACGATATTCTGAAAACATAACTCATAATAATTCATAATCATATGAAAAATAGCATAGTCAATGATGTCATTGATATGTTAAAAAAAAAATCTAAATCAAACACTTAGGGCCCATAAAGACGGGCCGATGCGGGAGAGATGTGTGCTGAGCACACATCTTTCCTGCCGCTCAGCACAGTGCGATATGTGCTGAGCACGCAGGGGGAGACGGGGGGGGGGCGCTCACTTCACCCAACGGGTGAAGTGAGCGACCCGCTAGATTGGCCTGCATGTAGGCCAATCTAGCACCAGCGATAGCGATGCACGGGGATGCGCATCGCTATCGCTGTAGGGGGTACACACGGAGCGATGATGCTCAAATTCTAAGCAATCTAGTCAGATTGCTTAGAATATCACTCCGTGAGTACCCCCCTTTACAGTATATGACCGATAAAAGTTATTACACATCATCTTTTATTACAAAATTCCTGTGTTTTTAAGTGCAAATTTGTACAGTCTGAGCATAATATTTATAATACAGTATTTATAATATTCAGTTTAATATCCTGCTTGATTAGTTATACACAGTATATATGATAATTGCAATGTGAAGATGTGAGGATGGTAATGGAGGCAAGAAGGGCCGGTGCTGGGGTGTTTGGCGGCCCCCTGCAAACTATACACTTGCGCCCACCTATACATAAAAAAGGGACCACGCGCTGAAGGCGTGCATCGCAAAAATGGTATAGTCTTACAAGGAAGGGGAGTGGGCACACATCAGTACCCCCAATCCAAATTACGCCACACAATAGCACAATCTTATTCACAGAACACCACACATAGTGCCCCTGATTCATTTTACACAAGGTATCTGGACTCCAGGTCGACAACAAAAGGTTGACAAACCTTAGGTCGACACCAATTGGTCTACACACCATAGGTCGACATGGACAAAAGGTTGACATGAACAAGGTCGACGTGGAAAAAGGTCAACATGAGGTTTTTCATGATTTTTTCTTTTTTTTGAACCTTTTCATACTTAACGATCCACGTGGAATACGATTGGAACGGTAATCTGTGCCGAGCAAAGCGAGGCACCTTGCCCGAAGCATGGCGAGCGAAGCGGTGCACTAATTGGGGTTCCCGGTCACTCTACGAAGAAAACGACACCAAAAAAACATAAAAAACTCATGTCAACCTTTTTCCATGTTGACCTTGTTCAAGTCGACCTGTCGTCCATGTCGACCTAAGGTGTGTCGACCAATTGGTGTCAACCTAATG
Organism: Pseudophryne corroboree; assembly: GCF_028390025.1. Classification (NCBI taxonomy): domain Eukaryota; kingdom Metazoa; phylum Chordata; class Amphibia; order Anura; family Myobatrachidae; genus Pseudophryne; species Pseudophryne corroboree. Next base: position 327,151,007 of record NC_086445.1, on the reverse strand, counting down.
TGTGTCGACCTGTTTGGTGTCGACCTGGAGTCCCATTCTCTTACACCATATAGTAGTGAACCCCTTATTCACATTACATCACACAGTAGTGCTCCTTAGTCACGTTACGTCACACAGTAGTGCCCCTTACACATATTACACTAAACAGTAGTACTCCTTATACACAATGCCCTCAGTAGTGCCGCCTATACGCATTCTGTCCACAGTAGTAGTGCCCTTTATACAACGCCCACAGTAGTAGTGCCACACATAATGCCCTCAGCAGTAGTGTCCCTTACACATAATGCCCACAGTAGTACTGCCACACATAATGCCCACAGTAGTCGTGACCCTTACATATAACAGCCACAGTAGTAATGCCACATGTAATGCTTACAGTAATAGTGCCCCTTACATATACCATCCACAGTAGTACTGCCACACATAGTGCCCACAATAGTTGTGCCACTTACATATAAACTCCACAGTAGTAGTGCCACATAATGCCCACAGCAGTAGTGCCATACATAATGCCCACAGCAGTATTGTCACACATAATGCCCACAGTTGTAGTGACACACACAAAGCCCACAGTAATAGTGCCCCTTACACATATGTCCACAGTAGTGCCACACATAATGCCCACAGTTACAGTACCAAAAATAATGCCCATAGTAGTCAGTGCCAGATTAAGTGTGGGGCCAGGGGGTAAGTACCCCGGGGCCCCACCTCTCACGGGTCCACCAGCTGGAGCTGTTGTACAATGATGATTCTGCCCAACTCCAGGCTCCATGACCAGCAGCAACAGTGCCTGAGGAGAAGTAGAATCATCCCCAATGCCAGACCTGTCTCTTACTCTGTACGCTGCTTGCTTCCCTCTTCCGGAGATAACGGTGTATCCAGGGAGCAGGAGAGGGGATCACCCCACATAACACACTGCTGCAGCCCACCCACCTACTGATCCAGTGGGCAGCCTTGCATCTCTGACCCTCTGGGCAGAGCAGTGGCCAGGGTAAGCTGCGGATATGCAGACACCGTTCTCACCTCAGGTGATGCGGTAATACAGCAGCAGAGACAGCATCAACAGCGATTGGGGCTTCGGCCCTTTCACAGAAAGAATGGAAGGCGGTAGAAGCTCTTCACTAACATTGAAAGAGCGGGCTCTGTGCCTCAGAGCTAAGTGAGGGGGATAAAGGGGTATATACAGTATATAATATCAACTAATTAGTAATTAACACCAGACCCATGGCTCTCCCTGTGCAGGTCCTAACTATATATATTTATATATCTATATCTATCTATCTATCTATCTATCTATCTATATAATATAAAATATATTTGGAATTATAATACATTATTTTATATATATATATATATATATATATATTTACAAACAGGTCTGAGGGCACTAGTCCATAGTACTGTTCATCATATTATTACACCTTGATTAACATAGAAACGGCTGTAATAAAAATCTGTTTGTATTTTTGTTTTATACATAAAAAATATACATATGGCATCTGTACAGTTTCACAGAGGTATAATACAAAATTCTGTCCAATTTACATTCAGTTTTCAAAACCTGTTCTTTATCAGCATATGTCCAACATACAGCATAGGTGGAAATAGAATGTCTGAAAAACCAATGCATTTCGTCCCTTCCGGGACTTCCTCAGGGGTTCAGAATCTAAATGGCAAAATACAATAGCTAAGTGACAGAACAGTACTAACAACCAATGGTTAGAGGTTATATGGTATAGCCATACATACCAGATGCCCAATATATTAAAGGAATCCTGAAGAAACATATACACCACTGTATATATCGATTGAAATAGGTATAAAAACCTAATAAATAAGACAATATATTAAAAACAGGGCTGCAAAGTGAATAATGGATGAACAGGTGAGGGAGGAGATGATGATACATACCAGGTTAATTGTAACAGGTAACAACCTGACAATATTCCGTATTTAAAAGAAGTCCAGAGAATACTATCTCAGACTATGGTCTTTATGATGATGACCTATATTAAATTAAAGAATCAGGGCTTAATCAGTAAAAAACCTTATAATACGGCTCTATAGCCAACATAACAGGTGAGAGAAAGAGGACAATACATACCAATCTTAAATGGACAAATGTTTAGCCCTGAATCTATAGGTGGCTCAAACACGATTTCAGGTGTTAACAGCAGTACAGGTAAATATACCTAGAAAATTAATTGATACATGTTTCAAAATGGTTTATACATAAAAAATTCAAGATGATGGAAATTAGATATTAATTATTTCCAAAATTACTATTTTCATTAATCATATATATATAAACATCATACAAACATATATATTACTGTTAAATGACCATAATGAATATATTGGTTACCACCCTATCTGAATTAAGATATATATATATATATTTTTTTTTTTTTTGCTCTGGACATAGTCGTATATATATCTTCTCATTAATGGGGGTATACATCAAAGAAATCCAGGCATGGCTTCTATACAGGCATACGTATCTGAACTCACTTGCAAATTAAGATGATAATTACTCTGGATATAATGATATAAAATGACTTCTTATCAATATGAGTATACACATTTGAGAAGATATATATATATATATACGACTAAGGGGGTCATTCCGAGTTGATCGCTCGCTAGCTGTTTTTAGCAGCCATGCAAACGCTAAGCCGCCGCCCTCTGGGAGTGTATCTTAGCTTAGCAGTAGTGCGAACTAAAGGATCACACAGCGGTTCCAAAAGAAAATTGTGCAGTTTCAGAGTAGCTCCAGACCTACTCCTAGATTGCGATCACTTCAGACTGTTTAGTTCCAGATTTGACGTCACAAACACGCCCTGCGTTTACCCAGCCACGCCTGCGTTTTTCCAGGCACTCCTGCTTTTTTACAATCACTCCCTGAAAACGGTCAGTTGACACCCAGAAACGCCCCTTTCCTGTCAATCACTCTGCGGTCAGCACTGCGACTGAAAAGCTTCGCTAGACCTTGTGTGAAACTACTTCGGCTGTTGTGAAAGTACATCGCGCGTGCGCATTGCGCCGCATACGCATGTGCAGAAGTGCCATTTTTTTCCATCATCGCTGCGCAGCGAACATTATCAGCTAGCGAGCAAATCGGAATAATCCCCTATGTACAGAGTAAAAAAAAAAAGTAAAAAATATCTTAATTCAGATAGGATGGTAACCAATATATTAATTATGGTCATTTAATAGTAATAAATATGTTTGTATGTTATTTATGTTTATATATATATAGTTTTTTATGATTAATGAAAATAGTCATTTTGGAAATAATTAATATCTAATTTCCGTCATCTTGAATTTTTATGTATAAACCATTTTGAAACATGTATCAATTAATTTTCTAGGTATATTTACCTATACTGCTGTTAACACCTGAAATCGTGTTTGATCCACCTATAGATTCAGGGCTAAACATTTGTCCATTTAAGATTGGTATGTATTGTCCTCTTTCTCTCACCTGTTATGTTGGCTATAGAGCTGTACTATAAGGCTTTTTACTGATTAAGCCCTGATTCTTTAATTTAATATAGGTCATCATAAAGACCATAGTCTGAGATAGTATTCTCTGGACTTCTTTTAAATACGGAATATTGTCAGGTAATTCCAAGTTGATCGCAGCAGGAATTTTGTTAGCAGTTGGGCAAAACCATGTGCACTGCAGGGGAGGCAGATATAACATGTACAGAGAGAGTTAGATTTGGGTAGGTTATTTATTTTGTTTCTGTGCAGGGTAACTACTGGCTGCTTTATTTTTACACTGCAAATTAGATTGCAGATTGAACACACCACACCCAAATCTAACTCTCTCTGCACATGTTAAATCTGCCTCCCGTGCAGTGCACATGGTTTTGCCCAACTGCTAACAATATTCCTGCTGCGATCAACTTGGAATTACCCCCATTGTCAGGTTGTTACCTGTTACAATTAACCTGGTATGTATCATCATTTCCTACCTCACCTGTTCATCCATTGTTCACTTTGCAGCCCTGTTTTTAATATATTGTCTTATTTATTAGGTTTTTATACCTATTTCAATCGATATATACAGTGGTGTATATGATTCTTCAGGATTCCTTTAAAATATTAGGCATCTGGTATGTATGGCTATACCATATAACCTCTAACCATTGGTTGTTAGTACTGTTCTGTGACTTAGCTATTGTATTTTGCTATTTAAATTCTGTACCCCTGAGGAAGTCCCGGAAGGGATGAAACGCGTTAAATTTTTCAGACATTCTATTTCCACCTACGCTGTATATTGGACATATGCTGATGAACAGCTTTTGAAAACTGAATGTAAATCAGACAGAATTTTGTATTATACCTCTGTGAAACTGTACAGATGCCATATGTATATTTTTTATGTATAAAATAAAAATACAAATAGATTTTTATTACAGCTGTTTCTATGTTAATCAAGGTGTAATAATATGATGAACAGTACTATGGACTAGCGCCCTCAGATCTGTTTGTGAATATATATTTTTTTAACCTCGACTAACAGGAGTTTCTTCTTGAGGTGCTGCTTTTATTTCTCACACATATCGCTGTAGGGTACCCTTCTCTCTCTCTCTCTCTCTCTCTATATATATATATATATATAATAGATAGATAGATAGATAGATAGATAGATAGATAGATAGATAGATAGATAGATAGATAGATAAAACCTGCACAGGGGGAGTCAGGGGTCTGGTACTAAACTGAGGGAGAGGGCGCCCCTGGCGAAAGCGCTCTGAGACCCCCAAATGCTTAATCTGACCCTGATAGCAGTAATACCCCAGGATGCCCTTAGTAGCCTCACCCTCATACAACTGCAGTACATAAGACAATCATAACACAAACCTACCTCCCCCTCAACAGCACTATGTAGGCACTTTGAGGCCACAACTATCACTGGCTAACAACTCCTCCTCTTTCCCCCTCTCACCACAGTCCTTCACTACTGCTGCACAGCCATACCCCAAACCGCCATCCTCTGCTTAAGCCGCACCTTCTCCCCGTGAGATCCCATGAAGACTCACCTCCTGTATCTCCGCCGGTGCTTGCACTGCTTGGGAGCGGAGAGTGCAGAAACGGAGCCTGAGGAATGTGACCCATGGAGCCGCGCTACCCGCTGCTGATGCCGCTGCCTGTCATCCAGTTTGACAGGCGTGGCCAGCAGCAGGGTAGCAGAGCAGGGAGACAGAGCGCCTCTTCACCTTGGCGCCTCCCTGCATTGCATACCACTGCTGAGTGGGTAATGCCAGCACTGGAGGCAAGCAAGAAGTTACAGACTGAAAGTATATTGTGGTAGAAGGAGCAGGGTCCCCAATGGCAGCTTAGGGATGCTGTACTTTTTGTATTTTCTTCTTTAGGTGCTAAATAATGGGGCTGATTTTGAGTTGAGAACAAAGCATAAAAAAAGGAGATTTATGGTAGACTTACCATGGTTAAATATCTTTCTGCAAGGTAAACTGGGTCCCACAGGGAAACATCAGGGTGTAGAGATGGATCTTGATCTAGAGGCACCAACAGGCTAAAGCTTTGACTGTTCCCAGGATGCATTGCAGGACCTCCTCTATAACCCCACCTCCGGGCACTGGAGCTCAGTTTCATTAACCAGTCCAATGCAGTAGCAGGTAAAAGTGAAGGCATATGTTAGTCACGTAGAACCAAGTTCTCACGACAGGAGAAGGGACCAGCGGCTAATGCCATACAAACCCAAAGAAGCTAAGTGCTTCAGGGTGGGCGCCTTGTGGAACCTAGTGTACCTCTCAGAAAGAGATTTAACCATGGTAAGTCTACCATAAATCTCCTTTTCTGCAACGGGGTACACTGTGTTCCACAGGGAAACATCAGGGATGTCCTAAAGCAGTTCCTCATGGGAGGGGACGCACCGTAGCGGGTACAAGAACCCGGCATCCAAAGTAAACATCTTGGTAGATGGAAGTACCAAAGCCATGAAACCTAATCAACGTATTCACTGAGGGCCACATAGCCGCCTTGCACAATTGTTCAGCAGACGCGCCACGGTGGGCCGCCCAAGAAGGTCCAACAGACCGAGTAGAATGGGCTTCAATAGCAGCAGGAGCCAGAAGACCAGCCTGTGCATACGCTTGTGCAATGACCATTCTAATCCATCTGGCCAAGGTTTGCTTATTCGCAGGCCAGCCATGTTTGTGAAAAACAAAAAGTACAAAAAGGTATCTGACGTCCTGAGAGAGCCAGTCCTCTCCACGAAAATACGGAGAGCCTGTACCACATCCAAAGACCGCTCTTTGGAGGACAAACCAGAAGAGATAAAAGTTAGAACCACAATCTCTTGGTTAAGATGGAAAGATGACAACACCTTACGTAGATAACCAGGACGAGTTCTAAGAACCGCCCAGTCATTGTGAAAAATCTTAAAGGGTGGACAACAGGACAAAGCACCTAAATCCGACACCCTCCTAGCAGAGGCAATAACCAGCAGAAACACGACCTTACGCGTAAGCCATTTAAGGTCCACTGACTCAAGAGGTTCAAATGGAGACTCTTGCAGGGCAGTCAGGACAACAGACAGATCCCATGGAGTCACAGAAGGGACATAGGGAGGCTGAATCCGTAAAACACCCTGAGTGAAAGTATGAACATCAGGAATAGATGCAAGTTTCCTCTGAAACCACACTGACAAGGCAGATATATGAACCTTGAGGGAGGCCAAACGAAGGCCCAAGTCAAGGCCTTGTTGCAGAAAAGCCAAAAGTCTGGAAGTTCTGAATTTGTATGCGTCATAATTCTTAGCAGCACACCAGGTGAAGTAAGAATTCCAGACCCTATAATAAATACGTGCAGAAACCGGTTTACGGGCCTTCAGCATAGTTTGGATAACTGCCTCGGAGAATCCTTTGGCCCTCAGAAGTGATGCTTCAAAGGCCACGCCGTCAAAGCCAGTCTGGCCAGGTCTGGGTAGACACAAGGGCCCTGAACGGGGAAGTCTGGGTGGTGAGGAAGTATAAAGAGAGCGCTCTATCGATAGACCCTGCAGGTCTGAGAACCAATACCGTCTGGGCCATGCTGGAGCGAGTAGAAGTAGTATTCCTCCTTTTTGCTTGAACTTCTGTAGTACCCTGGGATGGAGAGACACTGGAGGGAACATGTAGGGCAGCCGAAAGTTCCATAGAATTGCCAGTGCATCCACAAATGCTGCTTGAGGATCCCTTGTTCTTGATCTGTAGACCTGAACTTTATGTTTTTGCCGAGACGCCATCAGGTCTACGTCTGGTAGACCCCACTTGTCCACTAGGAGTTGAAATACTTCCTGATGAAGACTCCACCGGCATATACGTCCTTATGACTAAGAAAGTTTGCCTCCCAGTTGAAGACTCCCGAAATGAACACTGCCGATATTGCTGCCAGATGGTGTTCTGCCCAACAAAGGATTTTTGACACTTCCAACATCGCCATGCGGCTTCGAGTGCCACCTTGATAAATTTATGTATGCCACCATGGTGGTGTTGTCTGATTGTACTTGAAAAGGCCTGTTCTGTATCAGAGACAGGACAAGAGTCAAAGCATTGAACACTGCCCGCAATTCCAGAATGTTTATCGGGAGGAGAGATTCCTCCTTGGTCCACTGACCCTGGAGAGAGTGTTGCTGTAGCACTACACCCCAACCCCGCAGACTGGCGTCCGTAGTCAGTCGGACCCAGTTGGGAAACCAGAAGGGACAGCCCCTGCTCAACTGTTGTTCCTGTAGCCACAACCCCAGTGACAGACGAAACTCCAAATTCAAGTATATCATTTGAGACTTGATCCGATGAGGCAAACCGTCCCACTTGGAAAGAATCAACCATTGCAGAGGGCGGGAATTAAATTGAGCGTTCTCTACCATGTCGAAAGGCAACACCATGAGGCCCAGTAATTGCATCGCCGAGTGTATCAACACCCTTGGGCGAGAAAGGAAGTATCTGACCCTGTCCTGAAGTTTAAGGACTTTCTCTTGAGACAGAAACAGTCTTTGACTGTGTGTGCCCAGCCATGCCCCCAGGTGCACCATGTTCTGAGCAGGAACCAGTGAGGACTTCTTCCTGTTGATGAGCCACCCGTGGGCTTGTAGGAATTGGACCGTGAGGTTCAGATGACTGAGGAGTACATCTTTGGAGTTTGTCAGGATCAGCAAGTCGTCCAAATATGGCAGGATCCTGATTCCCTGACGGCAGAGAAGGGTCGCCATCACGGCCACGACCTTGGTTAAGATCTGAGGGGCCAGGGCCAGTCTGAACGGCAGAGCCTGGAATTGATAGTATAGGTTGCCAATAGCCACAGATATTGCTGATACGATATGACAATAGGTATATGCAGGTAAGCATCTTGTATGTCCAGGTATACCATATAGTCTCCAGGTTCCATGGCCAGTACAATCGAGTGCAGCATTTCCATATGGAATTTGGACACTCTCACACACTTGTTCAGTGATTTGAGGTTCAGTATAGGCTGGAAAGACCCATTGGGTTTTGGGACTAGAAACAGGGTCGAATAGTATCCCCTGCCTCTCTGGGACAGAGGTACCGGCACACCACTCCTGTATCCAGGAGGGATCGTACAACTAGATGTAGAGCTTGCACTTTCAATGGATCTGAAGGGATAACCGTTGTGTAGAACTGGCGAGAGGGAAGTCTCTTGAAAGAGACTTTGTACCAGTGAGAGACAACTTCTCGTACCCATGCTTCTGAAGTCGTCCTTAACCAAATCTGGGCAAATTGCAGAAGTTGGCCTCCCACACTGGGATCCCCCAGGAGGCCCACAGCTACTTGTGAAAAAATGGTGCCAAAATCTTTTACAGGGAGTGAGGGAGAGTGAGAAGCAGCTCCCAGGCGGGAATACCTGCAGTAGATGGTGCCCGGAGCTGGGGGAGGGGCTACAGGTCAAGCGCCTTATCCCCTATGCTGGTCCTCACCAACAGGTACTATGGAGCCTTAATAAAATAGATTTTTGTGCAATCCTACCTGTGGATATAGTGGTGGATATAGTCGGGTCCCTGTATGGCCATAGTGTCCGTCTCCTAAAACCGCAACTGGAACGTGATTTCAGTGGGTCCCACCTGGGGGACTCTCTTACCTCCTCCCAAAGAAGCAGCCAAGCGATCCTGGAGAGTGCCAGCGGCAGTGTCTCTGGGAACCGGAACGCCTCTGCCACAAGTACCTGGGAACTCAGCCAGTGGGAGTATGCGGCACTGCTGGGGAGCTGTTGGAGCCACAGCACAGCATGTCACTAGGACATAAAAGTGCTGCAGCCCTTAAAGATTCTTCTAACAACGCTCTTTTCAGGGCTGCCTAGAGCAGCCCCCCCTGTTAAAATCTGCAGGCACCAACTTACAGACAGAGCTCCAGTGCCTGGAGGCGGGGTTATAGAGGAGGCCCTGCAATGCATCCTGGGAATAGTCAAAGCTTTAGCCTGATGGTGCCTCTGGATCAAGATTCAACTCTACACTCCGATATTTCCCTGTGGAACACAGTGAACCCCGCTGCAGAAACATGTTGCACATGGACAATCCATTTTGGAGTGCAAGAAGAGCAAATAAATGTATTTGATTTCATGCAGGGTAAATACTGACTTTTTTGCATGTAGCCCACAAAAGCTAGACAGCTTTATTTATACACTGCAGTTAAGGATTTGGACTTACCCTCTCCAATTTAAATCCCTCTGCACATTTGATATCTGAGTCTGAGTCACACGCAATACTGCTGTTCAAGCAGATGAGTGATTTTTTTACTACTGCTTGTGTGCAAAAATACCTAAAATTATACTTTATATGCCCATAAGTACACATCTCCCTTGCATAACATTATTCACTGAAATTAGATTACTACACATAAATATTAATTTCTTATTTTTTTATTCCCTATATGCTTGATCCAATCTCCAATCTCAATTACTACTTTCTCAATCCTTTTACAAAGAAGCACATTATTTTTTACAAATGTGATTGTAATGAAGATAACGCCTGCTGTATCAGTACAAGTGTTAAAGGACCCTCTGGATCAGGCACATAAAGAGAATTGTTATATGATTTCCTAGCTTGTGAAGGCGAGCTTGGAGTGTTGTCCAACTATTATGGGTCTTCCTGAGAGGGTGTCAAGTTTTCAGGAACTTGTTTAGTTTGGAGAGATCATGAGTCAGATTTGGATGTAGGATTTGCGTGAAGGAAACTAGATGGGTGTACATAATATAGAATATCTGAACCACATAAGATGGCTGGTAGATGCTTGGACTGTGTTCAAGATTGGTTGATACTGTTAAACGAGAAGATTGAGGTACTGCCATGATAGTAAGCACAAGGCTGAAAAAGACAGGATCTACTGAAGTACTAGTTAAAGGCTAGCTAGGGTTTCTAGGAAGCAGGAATGGAATCAGTTGTGGCTTCTGAGATGAACTGGACCCAAAATTTCTACAAGGAACAGTCCAAACTGGAACTGGAATAGAGCTGGGACTGGAATAGCTTGAATACCAGATCCTGGTTTTGATCGGACTAGCTTGAATACAGGATCCGGGCTAGAACCAGAATAGCTTGAATACAGAATGCAGGCTGGAACAGGAATAGCTTGAATGCAGGAACTAAGCTGGAAACGGTATAGCATTAATATAGGATCTGGACTGGAACCAGAATAGCTTGAATATAGGATCCAGGCTGGAACCAGATGAGCTTGAATATAGGATCCAGGCTAGAACTGGAATAGCTTGAATACAGGATCTGGGCTGGGAGTGTAATAGCTTGAATACAAGATCTGGTCTGGAACTGGAATATCTTGAATACAGGACCTGGGATGGAACTAGAATAGCTTGAATACTAGGATCTGGGCTTGAACTGGAATTGCTTGAGTACAGCAGGTACAGCTACATAAACTGGGCACCTAAGCTGATGCTGAAAAATAGCAGATAGAGAGTCCTGATAACTGGAGCCACATGACACCTGAAGACAAATGTTGCTCTGGACTTTCTAAATCCCAGAAGGCCCCTTTTACACCCCTTGCTTACAAGTGATTGAAGGATGCAGTCAGCTGCTCAGAATCTGGTTGCCGATTAACTAGTCCTTGGTCAGCTAACCAGGACCAAGATGGTGGTGCCCAGCAGCCAGGAGATGGAGGGAACACTCATAAGGTACATGCAGGGTCACTAAGGTGCACTGTGGGCATCAGCAGGCTCCACAGGGGCTGACAGCAACACCCAAATGATCTCTGCAGAACAGCGCAACTGCACTACTAGTTGATCCTATAACATTGCTGTAATCAGTATTCTGCAGACTGCAAACACAGGAAAACGCTAAGGTGGATTATCAGCCTGGAAGAAAATTCAGTTGTTATTAACACAGTCTCATCTCAAAATTAAGATGTTACAGCTTGTATTCTGGATTTCTCAGATAAGAAAAGTTTCATATGTATTTATTTATTTATTTATTTATGTGAAAAGTTAGGATGTTTTCACTAATAATCTAAAAAATTACAATTAAAGTGATATCTTCAGGTTATAAGGATCTCGACCACATTAGATCATAGGTAGTGAACAGTAGGTTTTGATGAGTCAATATGTATCTATAACAGCTTTCTACAGTCTTTAGCATGAGTAAACAGAGCTCATATTCAATGGTCTGTGCAATAACCAATTATTTGTCTCACAGCAGAATATTGTAAGGCATGGCTAAACTTTGCTTGTACACAGAGGCTAAGTTAGACTTAAAGCAATATTTCTGAACAGTAAAATTCCATACAGCCAATTTTAAGACAAGTTCTAAAACTCCAGACAAAATCAGTAAATACAGAACTGATTTCTTACAGATTGGCTGAAAGTTATAGTAGCTGCAGCAGCAGGGCATTTTGGTGTGATAGCCACAGATATAAAGTGCCCAAAATCTGGTGAAAACTGGCCTATTTGCCCACCTAAATATTGCTCACTTGGGCACATCCTTTTCTGGAGGTTTTTGGGGTAATGTACTGTCCCCTGACAGCAATGGGCGAGATTCAAGTCTATGTAATGGATGTTGGCCTTCCAATTATGAATAGGCTATAACACCAGTCTCCTTTACTTCTGGGCTCAAATAGAAAAGAGGCTCAATGAGGTACTCTCTGCCCGAAAGGTAGTTCTTTAGGTCTCTTTTGCTATTTAAGCAGACAGAAGATCAAGGGAACAAGGGACTTAATTTCAGATGATTAAGCATGGTATCAGCCTTTTGTATCTAGTTTTGTTTTGGGTTTCAGATGTTCTGCTAGTGCTAAGTACTCTAATTGTATGATAGGTTTAAAGCCCTGATTGGACCAGCTACCAACTGGCTCCCTATAATTACTTCCTGTGTTTACATGTGGGTTGCCAGGATATCATGTCTCTTTCCTCATGCTAGGCAGCTAGGCAAAGTCAGGAAATTAAATGGATTGGGAAACACATTGAAACACACTAGGAGCTGAGCCTGGAGAGGCAGCGGTTATATATAGATTCAGAGAAGATTACTAGATATGGAGCCAGAATAGCAAGAGACAAGAGACACTAGCATTTAATCAATGCCAATAAATACATTGTAATGTTTTAAATAGTGGATATGTCAATGCAGTTAGAAATTTTTAACAACAATGTTCTTTACTTTTATACAATATAAAGTGTTACTGACACCAAAATCTTAATGAGCAAACATTAACAACAAACCATAAGATGCATGAATATAGCATTACCTTTTTTTCCTGCCAAAAACCAAAGGTTTTTCGCTGTCAACAGTAACAATTTAGGTCCATAGGGGTAATCACAGCAATTGAGATCCATATCCATCTTAATTAGAGGTTAGACCTTAAAGTGAACCACAAGTATCATTATCATCACAGTCTAAATTAGATATAATCAGGTGAAGTAGCAAACGCCTCAATTATTTTACACACTTCAAAAAGAATTGAATTGTTTTCAGTGTTTCTACAGTAATTTAATAGATTGTCCAATTCAGATGCATTGGATAATCAGATGCAAACTTATTTTTCTTATATAGCATTAATTTAGATGATTAGATTTAATCAACCACATATATTTAAAGGCAGTCATTGGGATGGTCGGCATTATATATCCATTATATCTATATATTACCATATCTATAGCATTATATATCCATTACTTAAAAATAAATAATAACTTAAAACAATAATTTAATAATAAGGATTCAGGTAATATTCTTTGAGCTACCTTAAGACAATGTGAAAAGTCTATGAAACATTGTGGCTGCATCAGCGGTGCAAGTGTGCGGGAACGGGTGGGTACGGCGTACCCTTAAGAATTTAGCCATGGGTACGCCGTACCCACACCGATGGGCCGCCACTCCACCCCGCTTCGTCCCTCCCTCCGTCTCTTCCTCCCTCTGCTGCTCACCGCCGCTCCCGCTGATGTGAGGAGAGGAGAGTGCAGCCTGCACCTCTCCTGCCCCTCTGTGTCTTTGTTCAATTCAGCGCCGCCCGTGAGCCAATCAGAGCTCGCGGACTGGCAGCCAAGGCTGCCGGATCGCGAGCTTTGATTGGCTCACAGATCGGCGCTGAATTGAACTGAGACACCCGCACCTGCCGGAGACTGAGGGGAAGGAGAGGCGCCCCTCACACAGACACACATGGAACAGCAGCAGCAGCGGTGAGCAGCAGGGGAAGGGGGAGGGGGCTTCATGTATACCTGGCACTGGGGGCATATCTGGCACTGGGGAGGCATGTATACCTGACACTGGGAACATATCTGGCACTGGGGGCATATCTGGCACTGGGGGGACATGTGTACCTGGCACTGGAAGCATATCTGGCACTGGGGGATATCTGGCACTGGGGGCATATCTGGCACTGGGGGGACATGTGTACCTGGCACTGGAAGCATATCTGGCACTGGGGGATATCTGGCACTGGGGGCATATCTGGCACTGGGGGGACATGTGTACCTGGCACTGGGGGCATATCTGGCACTGGGGGGACATGTATACCTGGCACTGGGAGCATATCTGGCACTGGGGGGACATGTGTATCTGGCACTGGGGGCATATCTGACACTGAGGGCATATCTGGCACTGGGGGGACATGTGTATCTGGAACTGGGGGCATTTCTGTATCTGGCACTGGGGGCATATCTGGCACTGTGGGGGCATTTCTGTATCTGGCCCTGGGGGGGCAATGTATATCTGACACAGTGGGGGCATTTTTGTATCTGGCACTGTGGGGCAATGTGTATCTGGCAGTGTGAGGCAATGTATATCTGGCACTCTGGGGGCATTTGTGTATCTGGCACTGTGGGGCAATGTGTATCTGGCACTGTGAGGCAATGTATATCTGGCACTGTGGGGGCATTTGTGTATTTGGCACAGTGAGGCAATGTGTATCTGACACTGTGGGGCAATGTATATCTGGCACTGTGGGGCAATGTATATCTGGCACTGTGGGGCAACGTGTATCTGGCACTATTGGGGTCATATGTGTATCTGCCCCTCCCCCCATATGTGTACCACGCCCCCATTTTCATTGGCCACGCCACATGTGGCATTTGACCACACCCATTTTTGGTGCCTCCGGCGCATGCACACAGTACCTGTAAGACATTTTTTCTACTTGCACCACTGGGCTGCATGAGAAGAACTGTACTGTACTTAAATTTACAAATAAAGTATTTTCAGTTGATATATTGCTGGACTTATTATTTCTTTTCCCACCTATTTAATGTACAGTACAAGTAAAAATATATCAAAAAAGGCTAAGGACTGTCAGTGATTCTGACTAGAATATTTTATGAGCCACTAATACTGTATGTAAAAACTAGTACTGCACTACAAACCAATTAAATTATGAGTGCAGAAATTAATTACAACCAAGGTTAAGAAAAATCAGTATATGTTATTACTTACTTTTTAGTACTATTATTTAATGAAAATTATAATTTTTGGTAAGTTGAGATGCCTCATATCTCCCTCATAAAAAGACAGTTATGGTAGACTTACCCTTGTTAACTCTCTTTCTTTGACGTCCACAGGGGAACGTCTGTGTTGTAGGTAGTTGGATCGGGTCCTAGGCACCAAACAGTAAAGATTTTCAGATTTCCCAGGATGCCTCGGTCCTCCTCCCTATAACCCTGCCTCCATTCTCAGGCAGGTCAGTTTTGTTAACAAGCACAAAGCAGGAAGAGGATTAACAAAGAGAAAGATATGGTACACATAAGAACACACTCTCACAGACAGAAGGGGACCAGTGACCAAAACCGTAAACCAATATAGGCCAGATGCATCAGGTAGGCGCTCTGTGAACCTCAAAGAAAAAGAGTTAACAAGGACTCTCCTTTTCTTCTTTGGGTTTCATAGGGCACCACAGGGGAACATTGGGAATGTTCTAAAGCAGTATTTCAAGGGTGGGGACTCTACTGAATGGATAGTAGAATCCGGCATCCAAATTAAGCATCCTGGGAGATGAACAGTCCGACAGACAGAGTAGAATGAGCAGACATAGAAGCTGGTACTGGAAGATCAGCTTGAGAGTATGCTTGTGTTATTGTCATTCTAATCCATCTGGCCAGAGTCTGTTTATTAGCTGGCCAACCACATTTGTGAAAACTATAGTGGATGAAGAGGGAATCTGATGTTCAAAGTGAACTGGTCTGATCTACAGTACATAGATACGGAGAGCACGAACCACATCCAGAGAACATTCCTGTGCAGAGAGGTCTCTGAGGATACGAAGGCCGGCACCACATTTTAATCATTCAAGTGGAAACGGGAGACCACCTTAGCTAAGTAATCTGGCCAATTATGGAGGACAGCTCTGTCTGGATGAAAGATCAGAAAAGGAGGGAGACAGGAGAGTGTGCCCAAATCAGACACCCATCTGGCAGATGCAATGGCCAGGAGGAATGATGCATTTGCAGTCAGCCATTTTAAATTTCACAGAGCCACAAGAGGTAGGTAGGGAGGCTGGACTTGGGTAACACCCCGTAGGAAAGTGCAAACATCTGGCAGTGGAGCAAAACTGCATAGAAACCATACTGATAAACAGATCCACTTTGAGGGAAGCCAGGCAAAGGCAGAGGCTCAATTCACATTGCAGGCAGGCAAGTACTCTGGATATCCTGAACACAGTAGGGTCATAGTGCTTAGATACTCACCACTGAAAGTAAGTATGCCACACCCTATAGTATATATATATACTTAGGCTGGTTTTCGTTCCCTAAGCATGGTTTGCACTACCGAGTGAGAAAAACCTTTTGCTTTTAATATGTAAGATTCAAGAGCTCCACCATTAAAGACTGTCACACTAGGTCCCTGTGTAAACACAGTCCCTGAGGCAAGAGGTCCTTTTGCAGTGGAAGTTGAAGGATAACTCCCACTGAGATACCCTGTAGAGCACAGAACCAATGATGTCTAAGCCACGCAGGGGCCACTATGATGAGGTTGCTGCCTTCCTGTTTGAATTTCCATAGAACCCTCAGTAGAAGGGATACTGGAGGAAAGACATGAGATGGAAGGTCTGTTTAACAGAAAGAGCATCCACAAAAGCTGCATGTGGATCCTTGACAAGATCTATATGTCAGAACCTTGTGGCTGTGTCAAGAGGCCATGTGGTCGACATCTGGCAGACCCCACCTGTCCACTGGAAGTTGAAAGACTTCCGGATATAGGGACCATTTGCCTGCGTAAACATACTGGTGACTGAGTAAGTCTGCTTCCCAGTTGAGGTTCCCTGGTATGAAGATGGCTGAGATGACCTGCAGGTGACGTCTTGGAGTCAAGACTTTGTACATGGCTCATAGTTCCAGGATATTGATTGGTCCAATGCCCCTAAAACGAGTACTGTTCGGTCACTGCCCCCCAACCAAAGCTAGCAAGGTGCGGCATACCCAGTCCAGGATCCAAAAGGGTTGCCCTTTATCTAGGTTATCATTTGTGATCTGATCAGATGAGGCCATCCATTCCAATTGGCCAGGATCAGATGCTGTAATGGGCGAAAATTAACCTGAGCATACTCCACCATATCGAAGGTCGAGGCCATCATTCTGAGGACTTGCATGGCTAAGTGAATGGACACTCATGAGGCTGGAGCACATTGCAAACTTGGCCCTGCAGTCTTGAGATTTTGTCTGCTGGCAGGAAGAGACGCTGACTCGCAGAGTCCAATAGTGCTCCCAGGATCCACTGGGATGTCGTAAAGGATGACTTATTCCAATTGATGAGCCATCGTAAGTTGAAGATGCCATTGCAATACTTCTGGTGAAGTGGCTAGGAGTATTAAGTTGTCTAGATAAGGAAGTATTCTGACTCCCTGATGATGCAGTCATCCTGCCACGACTGCATAAACCTTTGTAAAAATTCTAGGCGCCACAGACAGCCCAAACGGCAGTGCTTGGAATTGCTAATGTTGGTTGCATACTAGTTGTATTGGCAGCCCCCTGTATAAAGGTGCATCCAGCTTCCTGATGGCACCAACTCAAAACTGACCTGCCTGAGAATTGAGACGGGGTTATAGTTTGGAGGACCGAGGCATCCTGAGAAATCTGAAAAGTTTCATTATTTTGTGCCCAGGACCTGGTCTGTCCACCTACCATCCCAATGTTTCATTTTGGAGCCCTATGGAACCCAAAGAAGAAAATATAATAACTCAACTAAAAATTACTAGAGAGGTGCGCTGGACCATTTTTGCTGTATTTGGCTCCGATTCGTCATCTGGCTTTGGATTTGCCAAACTGCCATGACAGGTTTTGGATTTGGATTTTCCAAACCACCTTGACTAGTTTTGGAATTGGATTTGCCAAACCGCCAGGACTGGTGTTGGATTTGGATTTGCATATTTTCTTTCAAAAATGTACAAAAACAGCTAAAATCACATAATTTGGGCCTTTTGTGTTCTTAAAGTATTATTAACCTCATTAACATTAATTTCCTGACATTTCCAGACAATTTTGACCACCTCACAGCTCACAATATTGATTGTTTTTACCAAAATTGGCCAAAGGCTGCAGCAAGCTGGCTGGTTACTAAGCAACAGAACGGGTGCACAAGCACTCAGCAGTGTATAGCACATCTATGAAACATTAAAACAGCATACTGGGGTACAGTGCACAGGACAGTGCAAACAATAGATCTATATATGTTTTCTTTTTCTTTTTGGAACGTGCAGGTTGGTTCAAACTGCATGGAGTCACAGGGCTTTGAACAAATGGCACTAGGGCAGACATGTCCAAACTGCGGCCCTCCAGCTGTTGAGAAACTACACATCCCAGTATGCCCTGACACAGCTTTAGCATTCTCTGACAGCAAAACTGTGTCAGTGCATGCTGGGATATGTAGTTTCACAACAGTTGGAGGGCCGCAGTTTGGACATGCCTGCACTAGGGTAAAGCGCACCAAACAGTACAAACTATATATATATATATATATATATATATATATATATATTTCTGTTTTTGAACTTGCAGGTTGAACTGGCAGTGTGTGTGTGTGTGAAATGGCCATGGTGCCTTATATAGAATCTAAGTCCCATGAGAATCCAACGCTAGGAGGATAACGATTGGCCTCGATGTGGGATCCGAATCTGGCAGGGACATGCAAGCTGCGGTTTGGGTGGACTCGGATCCCGAATGTTCAGAGCAGTCTAGATTCCTTGGAATCCAGGCCACTCATCTCTACAAAGTACTACAGTCCAACTATTTAAGCTGGTAGTCCCTGACACTACTTTTCATGATCCAGATAGTCACAACTGTTTTCCCAACTGCATACGAATGGTTGATAAAGGTGGCCCATAAGATCAGTTATACTCATTTGACATTGTCAGCAGAAGAGAAATGCACTTTACTGTGTGCAGCTGAACAATTGTGTTGCAGCAAAGTGCAAAACCACACAAATGGCAAGCTGAACCAATTTTGTACTTTTACTCCTAAAAACTTTATATTAAAATTTCCTTTTTAGAATAATGGTATTAAATGCTTGGCCAAGTAGGCAGAAAAATGTTTATGAGTGAGAGTTTGCCAAACAGAATTCTATTATGGCTATTTTATATCTGGTTTGTAAATCATGATATTTACTACAGTCAAAACCACACATCAAACCCTATTATTTCAAACTGCCCGATCTGAAAATGACATTCTTTCATAAAAAAAAATACAAAGTGCACTGTAGAAAGCATGGTTCTGCTAGGTAATATTGATCATGTTGTATGCCATTGGACTAGGATCACTATGAAAAGGCCCTGACGGCTTTCTGTTACGAGTTTGAAAATGGGAACTGGCATTGTTGAAATGTTTCATTGACTTGGATTATTTGTTCTGTAAAATATGATTAAAAGACAGTGCTAGATGGAAGACAGAGGTAGAGCAACAGCAACCGAATGTATTATGAAACCCTGCAGATTGAGGGAAGTTAACACATGGCTGTCCATGAATTTCCTGTCAGGCCAATATGTAATTGAAATGTTTTTTTCTGAACTTCATTAAGCTCCAAAATCTTTAAGAGAAGATTAGAAATTATTTGGAGCTTTTAAGTGCATATTCCAATGCAGAATCTGCCCTACATTATTATTAGAGATGAGCAGGCTCAGTTCTCAGAGAACAAAGTCCACCCGAATTTATCAGAGGTGATGTGAGACAGGGCTCAGATCTTACCCCCTTCCTTGGATCCCAAAACAACAACAACAACACTGATCTGGCAGGTTTTGGATTCGGTGCCAATTTCAAAAGTCCAATTGAAACCAATGGGCTAACTGCTGATTGGCTGAAAGAGATCACTCCTACAGCTCTCAGCCAATGGATCCCTGCAGCTGCGTCCTCCCAAATGCTGCTGCGCTGCTTTTTTTATAATTTAAAAAAAAACCTCCAAAACCAAAACACATGAGGTTGGTTTTGGCTAAACCAAAACCCATACACAAACTTAATAGAGATCCAAAACCAAAACACGGGGGTCAGCGCACATCTCTAATAACACTGGTCTACAAAATAACCTTTTTTTTTCCTTCACAAAAACTATATAGATTTCATGGAAATGTATTTTTCATGCTGAATCGAATATGCATTCAATTTGCATTCAATTAAATTTTTAGCTATCAGGCAGGGTTTTTGTAACATACTTTTAAAGTTTTATTAAATTAGTACTTACATAAGTCTAAATTATAAATATACAACTCATTCTGGCTGACCTAAAAAGTTGCGGATTATGCTTTTCGGGCATATGTTGCCTTTGGGATGTCTCTCTTCATGGCCCGGGAATAGTCAGCCTGCATACTGGAACTCCATTTGTCTTGGTACCTCTTTCCCATTGTAGAAATCTGCTGATATGATTTCCAAGAAAACAAGAAAATATATTTTTGAATGACAAGCAGCCTGCTTTTTCCCGTGGATTTAACAGTTCCTAAAAATTTTCATAATCCATTACTGATCTTATTTGTGGCTCTACAATTTTTTTTTCTTTCAGTTTTGTGTCACTTACTTTTGGAAATTTAGATTTCAAATGCATAAATGCAGCAGAACTTTTATCAAATTGTTTCATCAGTCCTAGTTTAATATTCAGTGGATGTAAATACCTAAAGAGTTATTTAACACTTTTAGATTTGGGTGGGTTGTATTATTTCTGTGCATGATAAATACTGGCAGCTTAATTTTTACATTGCAATTTAGATTTCAGTTTAAACACACCCCACCTAAATCTAACTCTCTCTGTACATCTTACATCTGCCCCATCTGCAGTACAACACAGTTTTGCCCAGTTGCTTGCATTTTGGTTTGCTAACAAACCTGAATAAGGCCTTGTCTTTTGATTCCTCTAGATAGAAAAAAATAACAATGCAAGTCTTCTCTTCATAAATGTATATTTATTTTTCTGTACAATAATACATAATATATCTGCATTTGGATGTATATATACATCCAAAAAAAATTATATATACAGAAAAAAAAACTTCATATGAATATAATAAATATAATGTACTTACTGGGTATCCAATTAGCCACGGTAATTTACTGCTGGTAATTGTATCCCCGGGGGCTCTCCAATTAGCCCCGATAAGATAGCACGAGCGGCGGCTTATCAGGAATTCATGCCTTTCACTGAATCTGTGTATTTTTGTGAGAAAATTTATTTTTTTATGGGTAATCCAATTGGATAGCCTGTAAAAATAAACAAATAAACATGAAACATCGGGAAAAATGGTCATTTTTCGCACCTAATGTTTTATCGTGCCTCATTGAATACCCCTCTAACTGGAAACCTCCTCTTCAGAGTGATAACAATACATGTACTTGTATTAAAGACACAAGTGAAGTTGACAAGGGTTAACAGTCAAAACAAAATCTTCAAAGACAAAAAATACAGAAACATTACCATATCTTGTGTTTCCTGGGCCTAATACATGCTGTATGTACATGCTACACAGCTGTGATTTTTCAAGCTATGAATTGCAAACCATTGCAAGTGAAGCTGCCACTCAGAGAAGAAGATAACTGCCTACGAGCCATGCAAACTCATTTGCAACTGCGTACACATTCACGCTTATACGCAATAATAAGGAACCTCGACTGCTAGGGTATACCTATGGCTATGAAGACTGAACACGCCAGTATTGACACAGGTGCCATAGACCCCTTAGGGATTTTCTAAGGGATTTTCAGCGATAGTGTCATTAAATCATCTTTTTCATAAAATATAAATGGGTGCCCTTGTAAAACTATCCATTTTCTATTATGCATTTACTACTGTCAGTGGGTTCTGGTAAAAGCTTTTAAAAATCAAAAATGACCACTCAGCTGAATTCATATGTTTACATATTAAGTTTTACTTAATGTAGTGTATATTATTGACTTTGTCTTCTATTTCCAAATTATATTCTACATATTTAATCAAATACCAATAGCCCTTCACTGGTTTCATAGCAATGGTCAGGGTATTTTAGGAGAGGGGGGGACCTGCGTGCAGCCTCCTCTCTGGAAGATCTTCGAGAACATGGCACCCGTGCCTTGTTCCCCGGGACACCTCCAGCGCGCATGCGCAAATCACTCGGAAATGGCCGTGGCGGCCATCTTCCGAGTGATCTGTGCCCGCACAGCAGGGCCTCTGTCGCGGGACTCCAGAGGGGTAAGTATACTCTATGGGTGCAGTGTGTGCCGTTTGGGCCCCCCTGGACCCAGGGGCCTGTGTGCACCACACACACGGCATCCATTATAGAAACACCTATGGCAATGGTTCAACCTTATTAAATGTGTCATGTCTTGGAACAAAATGCATATGCAATACTTTTATAAGGTAATCAGTTTGTAAGCCGGAGCTCGGGATCCCAGCATTCATAATACCGATGCTGGGATCCCGATGTATGAAATCATAACAGGGGTGCATAGAAGGTATATACCTTACCTACCCCCTTTCCCTCTGTTTCCACAGCCTAACCCTAACCTCCCCTCTTAGTGCCTGACCCAAACCACCCCCTGCAGGTGCCTAACCCTGCATCCCCGCTGTCTAAACCTAACCCTCCCTCCCCTGCAACCTGACCCTATCCCCCCCCCCCAGGTGCCTAACCCTAACCCCCACTCCCTGCAGCCTACTGCTAACCTATCCTACCCACCCACCGCAACCCACGCATTGCCTAAATCTAACTCCTCCTTCCCATCACTAAACCTAACCCGCTGGCTGTATTTATGGTCGGGATGCCGGCTTTCAGAATTACGGCATCGGTCTCCTGCCCATTTCGGAGTTCAGGCGTTGGGAATCCAATTAGTATTGGTATTTAGACTGCTGGGATCCCGACAGCCGGAATCTTAACTGCATCCCCTTTTTAATTATTGTGCAGAGGAAATAGTATAGGATTGCTCAGTAGACCTAATAAAATAATTAAATAATCACAGAAATAATAAAAAAAAATATTCCTTTTATTGTTTATAAACTATAATTATTATTATTATTATTATTATTATTATTATTATTATTATTTATATGTTAATTGAAAGCTATTAAAAAAATTGAAGTTAAGACCTTTTGTTCTGACTAAATATGTGATAATTTATTGTTACTTGGGTGGGTATCCAATTAGCTCCAAAAATGTTGCAGCAGCAAATAAATGGGGGATTTTTGTGATTTTTGTAAAACTTTTTTTGCAAAATTATTTTAATGGACCTATCCAGTTGTTACACCTGAAAAAAAACAAAAACAATTTTCATGCGAAAATTCATAAGAGCTGCAAAACCCACAACTGCTGAAAAAAGCCTGCTTATTGCGGATATGGCTTTGCCTGCCTCCAGTGAGTGCCAGCATTGGTGCTAATTGGATAGCCCCCGGTAAATCCATTATACTTGGTAAATTACCACAGATAATTGGATACCGCCCTTAGTGTGTGCATCTATTTTAATTACATTTTTCTTTAAAACCATAATTACATACTGGAGGATATATATTTTACACATCAATTTCTTACTTTTCTTTACAGAGCTATAATCCTGAAAACACATGCACACTAAATTTAAGCTTGATACATCTGGACCAATCTGTTAGGCTCTGTATAAAAATAATAAGCTTTTTCTGTAAGAAGTTTCTAGAAGTGTAGTATCTAAGATGAATTGCATAATACATTTTATAACCTTCCACAGATGTTCAATGAGTTATTTGAGGTCAATAGCACAGCCAATAGCACAGGAAAAATTCGAGGCTGCTTAGTGCCTACATATCAAGGGACTGTTATTCCAGATGGGTTCATTATTAGAATTTAGAAAGTGTTGAGGAATAAATGCATATTCCAGTCATATCCCGATGCTTTTTTTTGTCAAAAGTAAAGAACATATGTGCACAATACATGAGCAACGTTCAAATTGATTTCTAAAATAGATGTACAGACTCTAATCAAATCGAAACCATCTGTAAAAAAAAAAGTTCTATAGAGCACAATCAAGTTTTATAGTAAATAACACAATTTCTGAAAGCACTTTCAAATATAGTTTTAAAATGTGTTTTAAATTTCAATTGTAAAAAAATGAAAATAAATAGTAATTAAATCTTGGAAAAAGATAAAGTGGAAAGAGATAAAGTACTAAACAATCAGCTTCTCTAATTTTTCAAATTCAGCCTGTAATATGACAATTACGGTTAATACTCTCAGTTATGCCGCCACTCTTTTCTGATTACATTATTGTTGGAAAGATAGATGCATGGCCGAAGAAAGTAAATGGAAGAGGGCATGCACTGATACTGGCAAATCCCTCCTGGGTGCATGGTGTGTGGTGCAGGGAGCCCCTGGACCAATGGGCTTACATACAGTGCACACCCTGCACCAATTATAAATACAGTATACCACTGTTGAAACAATGATTTGACTTTGCGGATGGAAATACTGCCAAATATTTATAAACTCTTTATAAGACTTTGGCTGGGATGTACCAACCTGTTGCGGTACATCCCGCCACACATAGCGCCGACACTAATTGCATATGTACTAACATATGCGACTAGTGTTGTGAAGGACAGCTCTTGCGATCAGGGCTGCCCTACACAATGCATCTCTGTTCCTGGACTTCCGGGTATCATCTCGGGAGTCCGTATGTGCATGCGCATATGGACGTGGCAGCCGTGGAGCATGCTGGGAGGGATCCCTTACACAACGCTATGCAGATAGAAGTCCATAGACTTCTATAGGGTAGTGACAGCAAAAGAGCAGCCAGGGTTTAGTACATTTGAAATTTGCTATAAATACACAGAAAACTGGGTTTTTATCGCATTTTTACTTTGGTATATCCCTTAGTATCTTGTATTATAATTATAAATTGATGTAAATTAGAGGTAGATATTGCTGATTTATACACATTGTCCTCAAATGTGGGTCTTTAAAAATAGTTTTGAACTGGTCCCACATCCATTGTTCTTTGTCTTATCACTGTCATAAACTTAAATCACATCACTTGAACTATAATCCTCTAAAGTGAGTTATTAGGAGAAGCCTGATACAATAGGCTAATATTTTCAGAAAGTTTAATAGGAATTGCAGTTTTAATGACACCAATATTTTGAACCATACTGTAAATGCTGATAAAAATATCATTATGATACCGTGGTAAGTGGCAGGGGCATCTTCAAAGAGGAGTAGGCCCGTGTGCAGTCTCCTTCTGGGTACCCTCCTCTCTAGCTGGCAGAACTCTTGACTCTGGGCACTGGGATCACAAGGGGACCCTAGCACTATCCCAGAGTATAGTGCTCATGCACAGGTCTCTGAGAAAGTGGCACGGCAGCCATTTTCCCAGTGATTTTCCTACTGTGCATGTGTAAAACACAAGGAAAATGGCCACCACGCCGTTTGTACAGTGATTTCTGCAGCACTGCTAAAGCAACGCGGTAAGTTTAAAAAAAAAATGTGTGCAGGGTGTGCGGTGTGGGCCCCTCTAGACCTCGGGGGCCTGGTGTGCATTGCACACACTGCAACCATTATAAATACGCCAGTGGTAAGTGGGATATGCACATAGTCTAAGTTTAATTATAAAGGAAAACTGACGGCAGTTATTAGTCTACACGTTCAATTAAGTTAATATTACAAAATTGTTTTCTGGGCATTTCTATTCAATGTATTACCTACTCCTCTTTTAATGACCTAGGGCAGAGGTTCCAAACTGTGTGCCGTGGCCACCTGGGGTGCCTCGGGACACTTGCAGGGGTGCCCTGGGTTGGTGGTCCAGGACCAATTTAAATTATTCATGGTCAATATAATAGGCAAAACCAGTGCTGGTGGCTGCCAGTCATAAAATATGTGGCCAAACAGAAGCAAATCTTGTCCCTCACCACACAACTGACTCTAAGGATGACATATAAATGCGATCTACTTAATGTAATATTTCTTTCTAAATTTCTCTACAAGAAATTTTTGGCCTAGGGGCTCCGTGAAAAAATTCTGATATTCGAGGGCGCCGTGATTCAAAAAAGTTTAGAAACCACTGACCTAGGGGGTAATCGAGATCTGATTGCTGGGCTGCTAATTTTGCTGTTCTGCGATCAGATAGTTGCCGCCACCAGGCGAAGTGTAAATTCGCCTTGTAAGTGTGCGATCGCATGTGTATCTGAGATGCGAAAATCCACTTTGTGCAGTCTCTGCACAACCCAGGACTTCCAGTGCGATGAGAACAGGCTGATCGGGTCCAGAGCTGACGTCAGACACCCTCCCTGAAAATGCTTGGTAACGCCTGGATTTTTCTGGACACTCCCTGTAAACACTCAGTTGACACCCACAAATGACCTCTTTCTGTCAATCACCTTGCGAACACCACGCAATCGGATTTTTCACACCACCCCGTTGCTGACCAGCGATGCCCTTTGCTGTTTTTGGATGCGCGTGTGCATTGCGGTGCATGTGCATGCGCAGTTAGGATCTGAACGCCCGCTGTGAGAAAAAGAGACAGCAGATCAGAATTATCCCCCTAGTTTGCTAGGATTTGTATTGGCTTCAACTACCATATAGAATTACATGCATTCTCATACAACAAAGCTATCCTATATTCGCTTTCACACAGAGGCAGAACTCTGGGAGGCAACGGAGTCAGCTGCCGCCGGGCTCCTGCTTTGAAGGGGGGCACCTCTCCTCCTGTTCTTTGTGTTCAGCAACATTAATCAATTATTGACAGCAGCCGGTACCTCTTCTGTAGTCAACGTCCCCTCTAGTCACTACACCTTACAAATCACACCCTCTTTATTATAGATATACTGGAAGCAGACACCTTACTGATGAAGCTATTTGCTCCTATAAAGGAAGCATGAGAATTCTAACTATATGAAGTTATTTCTCAGGCAATTACAAGTATCTTCATATACTGTAGTTAGAATTCTCATACTTCCCATGCAACAGCAGATATCTCCATCAGTAAGGTGCATGCTTCCAGTGTAATAGGTTGTGGGTTCTAATCCTGGATATAACACCTGCAAATTAATTGTCAGAGAAATAATCAGCATTGTGAGGGACTGAGCAGATCTATGTAGTGTGTGGATTGACCCCTACATAGATCTGCCTAGTTGCAATGGTTTTGTATTTAGAATCTGCAGGCTTACTATGCAGGAGCAAATTATATACATGGGGGGGGGGGCACCAATATTTTCCTTGCCTCCGGGCAACTGAGACAAACTTACGCCACTGCTTTCACATTGCTATATGAAATAGGATTAGCAAAACCAAAACATTACACAGCATTTGCATATTAATGGTTTAGCTTAGTCCTGATGTAAATAAAAAAAAATTGCATGTGGCTTTTTTGTACCTCTTCTTGCATGTGGCTGTTTTATACATTTCACAGGCTGTATTTTATCTTCAGTGTTTGCAATTCTTCCCAACCACACCACAGGGATAATGACCCATTATTATTGCAGGTCTGTTCAGAGATTTTAAGTTCTGCAAAATGTGTATTTAGAAATATAGTATATAGGTCACTTAACGTCACACATCTGTCAGTCCATCAAGGGGCTGCTCCGTCCATTAAGGGGTGATCTGTCCGTCCATCTGGGGGCTCTTCCCCAGTGTTAAAAAAATTATATATATATATATATATATATAATTCTATTTTGTGCTTTACCCCATTATATATCCAGAGGCTGCTGCTGCATCCATCTATCAAGGGGCTGCTGCGTCCGCCCATCCAGGGGCTCTACCACAGTGTTAAAAAAATATATAGATTTATATTTTGTACTATACCCCAGTATACATCCTGAGGCTGCTGCTGTTGATCCATCAAGGGGCTGCTCCGTCTATTAAGGGATGCTCTGTCTGTCCATCCAGGGGCTCTCCACCAGTGTTAAAAAAATAATAAAAGCTAAAAACAAAAAGCCTAAAATTATATATATATATATATATATATATATATATATATACAAACAGAGAACCCAGCACTCACCAAAGTAAACTCACTTATCCTCAACAATTCAATAAATAAATGATGGGGGTTTAGTTGGTGGATTGGCCAATGCACGGAAGCCTGTATACCGATTCAAGGTACCCCACCTTCATACAGGTCCTACACTATCACAGAGTCTTAAAACCTGACTACCTCACTGCTGCATCATCTGCCTGCTAGATGTAATGTGTACCTGCCACAGACTATATGGCTTTTAAAGGCACACTAGTCACCTATTGCACTGGCTCAAAGATGATTGCTAAAAAACAGCTGAGACAGGTTCAGGATAATGAAGTCCACACAGGGGTGCATGAGAAAGCTAGTGGCCACGGTTAATAAGAGCTAACCATAGATTAACCCCTTCATATACACACAGAGTAAAAACCACAGCACTCACCGCACCAGAAGCGGGGCACAGCTATGCACTTACCACTCACAGGGTGGGGTGCATGTAACACTGCATTCTCCACCACAGAAGCGGGGTACACAGCTGTACTTACCACTCACAGGGCGGGGTGCATGTAGCCCATGACCACATCGCTCTAATAAATACAAACAGAGAACCCAGCACTCACCAAAGTAAACTCACTTATCCTCAACAATTCAATAAATAAATGATGGGGGTTTAGTTGGTGGATTGGCCAATGCACGGAAGCCTGTATACCGATTCAAGGTACCCCACCTTCATACAGGTCCTACACTATCACAGAGTCTTAAAACCTGACTACCTCACTGCTGCATCATCTGCCTGCTAGATGTAATGTGTACCTGCCACAGACTATATGGCTTTTAAAGGCACACTAGTCACCTATTGCACTGGCTCAAAGATGATTGCTGAAAAACAGCTGAGACAGGTTCAGGATAATGAAGTCCACACAGGGGTGCATGAGAAAGCTAGTGGCCACGGTTAATAAGAGCTAACCATAGATTAACCCCTTCATATACACACAGAGTAAAAACCACAGCACTCACCGCACCAGAAGCGGGGCACAGCTATGCACTTACCACTCACAGGGTGGGGTGCATGTAACACTGCATTCTCCACCACAGAAGCGGGGTACACAGCTGTACTTACCACTCACAGGGCGGGGTGCATGTAGCCCATGACCACATCGCTCTAATAAATACAAACAGAGAACCCAGCACTCACCAAAGTAAACTCACTTATCCTCAACAATTCAATAAATAAATGATGGGGGTTTAGTTGGTGGATTGGCCAATGCACGGAAGCCTGTATACCGATTCAAGGTACCCCACCTTCATACAGGTCCTACACTATCACAGAGTCTTAAAACCTGACTACCTCACTGCTGCATCATCTGCCTGCTAGATGTAATGTGTACCTGCCACAGACTATATGGCTTTTAAAGGCACACTAGTCACCTATTGCACTGGCTCAAAGATGATTGCTAAAAAACAGCTGAGACAGGTTCAGGATAATGAAGTCCACACAGGGGTGCATGAGAAAGCTAGTGGCCACGGTTAATAAGAGCTAACCATAGATTAACCCCTTCATATACACACAGAGTAAAAACCACAGCACTCACCGCACCAGAAGCGGGGCACAGCTATGCACTTACCACTCACAGGGTGGGGTGCATGTAACACTGCATTCTCCACCACAGAAGCGGGGTACACAGCTGTACTTACCACTCACAGGGCGGGGTGCATGTAGCCCATGACCACATCGCTCTAATAAATACAAACAGAGAACCCAGCACTCACCAAAGTAAACTCTGTGTGTATATGAAGGGGTTAATCTATGGTTAGCTCTTATTAACCGTGGCCACTAGCTTTCTCATGCACCCCTGTGTGGACTTCATTATCCTGAACCTGTCTCAGCTGTTTTTTAGCAATCATCTTTGAGCCAGTGCAATAGGTGACTAGTGTGCCTTTAAAAGCCATATAGTCTGTGGCAGGTACACATTACATCTAGCAGGCAGATGATGCAGCAGTGAGGTAGTCAGGTTTTAAGACTCTGTGATAGTGTAGGACCTGTATGAAGGTGGGGTACCTTGAATCGGTATACAGGCTTCCGTGCATTGGCCAATCCACCAACTAAACCCCCATCATTTATTTATTGAATTGTTGAGGATAAGTGAGTTTACTTTGGTGAGTGCTGGGTTCTCTGTTTGTATTTATTAGAGCGATGTGGTCATGGGCTACATGCACCCCGCCCTGTGAGTGGTAAGTACAGCTGTGTACCCCGCTTCTGTGGTGGAGAATGCAGTGTTACATGCACCCCACCCTGTGAGTGGTAAGTGCATAGCTGTGCCCCGCTTCTGGTGCGGTGAGTGCTGTGGTTTTTACTCTGTGTGTATATATATATATATATATAGACGACAAATGGGGGTCCGGCACAGCCACTTAAGATAGAAGTAGGTCTGGGTGCCCTCACAATGAAATGGATACACAGAGGGTAGGTGCGGCACTCCAATAAAGCTGTCTCGAAACTCCGTTAATCACAACGTTTCACTGCCTTTTATTTGTTAGGCATTTTCATCAGGATATAAAGAAAACATTAAAACAGCCTACCTTATATAGCAGATATCACCCTGTGACGCGCCAAATGCCGCAGCGGGACTGCACACCCGGCGGAAGCGCACTTAAGATGATGTAATGACGTCCTGTAAGAGGAAGCCAAACGTCGTGTGAAAACCATCACCATAACAACCGATGACAACAACTTACTAGCACTCATGCGCAGACACTGTGCGGCTACTTACAGACAGATTAATACAACAGATAGCTGGATAACAGTATGTCAAACGTAACATGGTAATATAAGCATACAATTAAACAATTACCAAACCAGTGTATAAATGTGACCATCTATTAAATCTGATTGCCACCAGGTCTAAATAAAATGACATTAGATATATGTGTAATAGTATGTAAAACCACATAATAAAAAGAGGTTGTTGAAGAAATTAACCCCTAGAAATACAGCATCAACTACTACTAGCTAATATACTAATCCCCGACTGCTCGTTTAAACCCCCAGGGGCAAGAGTCCCCAAACGAAAAATCCAGCGTGCCTCACACTGCAAAAGTTTGAGGCCACGATTGCCACCCCTCAATGAAGGGGGCACGTAGTCAATCATCCGATATCTGAGGGTAGTCAAATTGTGCGAGGCTAACAAAAAATGTCTCGCCACTGGTAGATCACTTTTACCTGTATTAATGGCAGATTTAAGTGATGACCTATGAGCGGCCATCCTTTCTTTAAAAGGACGTTCCGTTTTTCCAATATAGGAAAGGCCGCACGGGCAAATGATTTGATACACTGTAAACTTAGAATTACAAGTGAGTCTATGACGAATATGTAAAATCTTGCCCGTGTAAGGATGATAAAAGGTCTCACCTGGAATTAAAAACTTACAGGTAACACATGTGCAACGAATACAGCCTAAACTGCCTCTATAAATACTAGAAGGAACATCTGAGATGTCTGACCTCACTAAAATGTCACGCAAACTACGACCACGTTTGTAGCATGACATAAGTTGAGTGTCAGACAAATTGCACTCCGGGTCAGACCTTACAATAGGCCAATGTTTCTTTGAAATCCTACTAATTGTCTGACTAGCTGGAGTGTATTGTGTAACCCAAGGCATAATGTGTTTATTATCATCTTTCTTGGGTTGTAAAAGCAACTCTCTGTCAATGTCCAGGGCCTTAGATTTAGCTTCTTGTAACAAGGTGTAGTCATATCCACGCTCTAAAAATTTTTGAAATAAATTATCAATTTGTACTGCCGCTTGTGTTAAATCTGATGTAATGCGTCTAGCCCGTATAAATTGCGAGTAAGGGAGGCCTTTGACGAGAGATCTAGGATGACAACTAGTGGATAAAAGGAGGTTATTACGATCAGTGGGCTTAGTATATAAATTTGTAGAGATACACCTATCACAAATTGATATAGCTACATCCAAGAAATGGATCATACCAGGGCTATAATCAAAGGTAAATTTTACAGGGCTCCCACCAGCATTATGTGAATTAATATGATTAATTAAAACACTACTGTCACCCTTCCAAAAAATCAAAAGGTCATCTATGTAACAACAGAAAAAAATAATATTGGAAGAAATAGCGGGATCTGCAAAAAACAATGACTGTTCGACATCAAACATAAAAATATTTGCGTATGAGGGGGCTACCGCCGCCCCCATCGCACAACCGACCAATTGAAGGTAGAATGCACTGTCATAAAGAAAAAAATTACGTGTCAAAACAAACTGTAATAATGTCAAAACAAATGAAATTGCTGGACCATTATAATCAACCTGATCATTCAAAAACCGGCCTACCGCCTACAATCCCATATCGTGCGGAATGACGGTGTATAAGCTAGTGACATCGATTGTGAACATCACAATATCTGGGTCTAATCTAGGAAGAGCTCTCAATTTAACCAACAATGACGTTGTATCTAATAGATATCTTGGATGCTTTGTAATAAATGGCTGAAGAAGACTGTCCAGATACACAGAAATGGGTTGTGACAAACCTCCCCGGGCTGCAATAATTGGTCAACCCGGGGGGTCGATAACCGATTTATGTATCTTAGGGATGGTGTAAAATAATGGGACCAAAGGAAATGCTGGTAATAGCGCTTTGCTTAATTGCTCCGTGATAGTTCCATTTTCCATAGCGGTTTGAAGAATGGTAGACAATTCTCTTTTAAATACTCCCGAGGGGTCTTGAGGTAATCGCCTATACGTAGGGCAATCATTCAGGTGCACTGCTGCTTGAAATTTGTATTTAGCCAAGTCCTGGATGACGAGGGCACCCCCCTTATCTGCTGGGTGAAAAATCAAAGATTTGTTGTTAGCTAAATTATCCAGAGCCAGTTGTTGGCCAGGAGTTAGATTATGTCGCTGTGGGGGCAGCTTTGGTATAGACATCTCTGAATTCTCATCCAAAAGGCGCATAAAAGTCTTTATGGAGGGGTTAAATGACTGAGGTTCAAATGTGGATCTTGGGAGGATTTTAGATAATTGTGGAGGTAACTCAGTTTTAGAGGCAACCTCATCTGGATCTTGAATACTAGCAGTGGTATTGCGTTTACCATAAAATTCACTGAGTTTCAATTGGCGATGTAATTTATGTTTCTCAACACTCCAATCCAACATATTGAACCTAGTGGAAGGTACAAAGGATAGACCTTTTGATAATACTTCTGTTTCTATCCCAGACAGTTCATATGATGATAGATTAACAATTAGGTTTTGTTTGCAGCTTTTCTTCCACGTCCCCTGCCTTTTGCCTTGGCCGCACATCCTGGTGTATCGACGTTGTCGCGGGAATATTGTGCCCGAGTCGTGACCCCTAAAGGGTCAGGTTGGCCTCGTTTATTACTTCTTTTATTACTCCTGTCGTTATCACTTGATGAGTAAAAGTCAGTAGAAGAATCCATTTGTCGTTCGCCCATTCCCCTATTGCGTCTAAAAAAGGGTTTCTTATAATCATTACCCCTAGCCGGGTATGTCCACTGATAAACTGTATTAAGCTCGTAGTCAGTATCCACTTTGACTTGTTTTGCTTTCTTAAATTTGATAAGATCCCTTTTGTATATCTGCAGTTGTGCATTCAATTTTGCATACCAATCAGTGTTAGTATCTTCAATAAGGCTGGGTTTGTGAATGGTTTCAAATGCATTGATCTTATCTTGCATAGTACTGACCTCTTTGTTAGAAAACTCTATAATAAGTAACATGAGGTCAAACGAGCATTTGTTCACAATGGACACCCACTTCCTGCAAAATGCAGGGTCATGCTTTCCTATCGTGGGGCCATTGCGAACTCGTAGACCTCTAGGGATTTTTTTAGCCCTATGGTAATCACTGAGTGATAATGCATGGAAATAATAATCAATTTCCCTCTTTTTGAGCCTATGCAGCTCACGATATATATCATCTAGAGGGAGAGCTTCAGCTTGCTATGATAGGATACCAGTACATAGAATAGTATCAGCCTCAGCCTCTGAATAGGTATATGTATCCCCAATAGGGTAATTAGTGAACGCATGACCACTGGTGGTTTGCTCAGGGTCTAGGTCAGCCATCACATTAAAGTGCAACAGTGGTGTGCAAAACAGCAAGTGCAAATAATGCAGTAAACACCATAAAACAGTGAAAAAATAGATAAAAAGAAAATGTCCAAAAGATATCCACAGCAGATGATACCTGAATGATGTATAAAGGGGTGCCCTGGCCAGATGTCCAATATGCTGGAAATCAATTTGTAGACGACAAATGGGGGTCCGGCACAGCCACTTAAGATAGAAGTAGGTCTGGGTGCCCTCACAATGAAATGGATACACAGAGGGTAGGTGCGGCACTCCAATAAAGCAGTCACGAAACTCCGTTAATCACAACGTTTCAATGCCTTTTATTTGTTAGGCATTTTCATCAGGATATAAAGAAAACATTAAAACAGCCTACCTTATATTAGAGATGAGCGGGTTCGGTTTCTCTGAATCCGAACCCGCCCGAACTTCATGGTTTTTTTCACGGGTCCGAGCAGACTCGGATCCTCCCGCCTTGCTCGGTTAACCCGAGCGCGCCCGAACGTCATCATGACGCTGTCGGATTCTCGCGAGACTCGGATTCTATATAAGGAGCCGCGCGTCGCCGCCATTTTCACACGTGCATTGAGATTGATAGGGAGAGGACGTAGCTGGCGTCCTCTCCATTTAGATTAGAAGAGAGAGAGAGAGAGATTGACCTGATTTACTGGAGCTTAGGAGTACTGTAGAAGTGTAGAGAGTGCAGAGTTTACTAGTGACTGACCACAGTGACCACCAGACAGTGCAGTTTTATTTAATATATCCGTTCTCTGCCTGAAAAAAACGATACACACAGTGACTCAGTCACATACCATATCTGTGTGCACTGCTCAGCCCAGTGTGCTGCATCATCTATGTATATATATCTGACTGTGCTCAGCTCACACAGCTTATAATTGTGGGGGAGACTGGGGAGCACTGCAGTGCCAGTTATAGGTTATAGCAGGAGCCAGGAGTACATATTATATTAAAATTAAACAGTGCACACTTTTGCTGCAGGAGTGCCACTGCCAGTGTGACTGACCAGTGACCTGACCACACTGACCACCAGTATAGTTAGTAGTATACTATATTGTGATTGCCTGAAAAAGTTAAACACTCGTCGTGTGACTTCACTTGTGTGGTGTTTTTTTTTTTATTCTATAAAAAACTCATTCTGCTGACAGACAGTGTCCAGCAGGTCCGTCATTATATAATATATACCTGTCCGGCTGCAGTAGTGATATATATATATTTTTTATATCATTATTTATCATCCAGTCGCAGCAGACACAGTACGGTAGTTCACGGCTGTAGCTACCTCTGTGTCGGCACTCGGCAGTCCATCCATAATTGTATACCACCTACCCGTGGTTTTTTTTTCTTTCTTCTTTATACATACATACTACTACATCTCTTTATCAACCAGTCTATATTAGCAGCAGACACAGTACAGTACGGTAGTCCACGGCTGTAGCTACCTCTGTGTCGGCACTCGGCAGTCCGTCCATAATTGTATACCACCTACCCGTGGTTTTTTTTTCTTTCTTCTTTATACATACATACTACTACATCTCTTTATCAACCAGTCTATATTAGCAGCAGACACAGTACAGTACGGTAGTTCACGGCTGTAGCTACCTCTGTGTCGGCACTCGGCAGTCCGTCCATAATTGTATACCACCTACCCGTGTTTTTTTTTCTTTCTTCTTTATACATACATACTACTACATCTCTTTATCAACCAGTCTATATTAGCAGCAGACACAGTACAGTACGGTAGTCCATGGCTGTAGCTACCTCTGTGTCGGCACTCGGCAGTCCGTCCATAATTGTATACCACCTACCCGTGGTTTTTTTTTCTTTCTTCTTTATACATACATACTACTACATCTCTTTATCAACCAGTCTATATTAGCAGCAGACACAGTACAGTACGGTAGTTCACGGCTGTAGCTACCTCTGTGTCGGCACTCGGCAGTCCGTCCATAATTGTATACCACCTACCCGTGGTTTTTTTTTCTTTCTTCTTTATACATACATACTACTACATCTCTTTATCAACCAGTCTATATTAGCAGCAGACACAGTACAGTACGGTAGTTCACGGCTGTAGCTACCTCTGTGTCGGCACTCGGCAGTCCGTCCATAATTGTATACCACCTACCCGTGGTTTTTTTTTCTTTCTTCTTTATACATACATACTACTACATCTCTTTATCAACCAGTCTATATTAGCAGCAGACACAGTACAGTACGGTAGTCCACGGCTGTAGCTACCTCTGTGTCGGCACTCGGCAGTCCGTCCATAATTGTATACCACCTACCCGTGGTTTTTTTTTCTTTCTTCTTTATACATACATACTACTACATCTCTTTATCAACCAGTCTATATTAGCAGCAGACACAGTACAGTACGGTAGTCCACGGCTGTAGCTACCTCTGTGTCGGCACTCGGCAGTCCGTCCATAATTGTATACCACCTACCCGTGGTTTTTTTTTCTTTCTTCTTTATACATACATACTACTACATCTCTTTATCAACCAGTCTATATTAGCAGCAGACACAGTACAGTACGGTAGTTCACGGCTGTAGCTACCTCTGTGTCGGCACTCGGCAGTCCGTCCATAATTGTATACCACCTACCCGTGGTTTTTTTTTTCTTTCTTCTTTATACATACATACTACTACATCTCTTTATCAACCAGTCTATATTAGCAGCAGACACAGTACAGTACGGTAGTCCACGGCTGTAGCTACCTCTGTGTCGGCACTCGGCAGTCCGTCCATAATTGTATACTAGTATCCATTCATCTCCATTGTTTACCTGAGGTGCCTTTTAGTTGTGCCTATTAAAATATGGAGAACAAAAATGTTGAGGTTCCAAAATTAGGGAAAGATCAAGATCCACTTCCACCTCGTGCTGAAGCTGCTGCCACTAGTCATGGCCGAGACGATGAAATGCCCGCAACGTCGTCTGCCAAGGCCGATGCCCAATGTCATAGTACAGAGCATGTCAAATCCAAAACACCAAATATCAGTAAAAAAAGGACTCCAAAACCTAAAATAAAATTGTCGGAGGAGAAGCGTAAACTTGCCAATATGCCATTTACCACACGGAGTGGCAAGGAACGGCTGAGGCCCTGGCCTATGTTCATGGCTAGTGGTTCAGCTTCACATGAGGATGGAGGCACTCAGCCTCTCGCTAGAAAAATGAAAAGACTCAAGCTGGCAAAAGCAGTAGCACCGCAAAGAACTGTGCGTTCTTCGAAATCCCAAATCCACAAGGAGAGTCCAATTGTGTCGGTTGCGATGCCTGACCTTCCCAACACTGGACGTGAAGAGCATGCGCCTTCCACCATTTGCACGCCCCCTGCAAGTGCTGGAAGGAGCACCCGCAGTCCAGTTCCTGATAGTCAGATTGAAGATGTCAGTGTTGAAGTACACCAGGATGAGGAGGATATGGGTGTTGCTGGCGCTGGGGAGGAAATTGACCAGGAGGATTCTGATGGTGAGGTGGTTTGTTTAAGTCAGGCACCCGGGGAGACACCTGTTGTCCGTGGGAGGAATATGGCCGTTGACATGCCTGGTGAAAATACCAAAAAAATCAGCTCTTCGGTGTGGAGGTATTTCAACAGAAATGCGGACAACAGGAGTCAAGCCGTGTGTTCCCTTTGTCAAGCTGTAATAAGTAGGGGTAAGGACGTTAACCACCTCGGAACATCCTCCCTTATACGTCACCTGCAGCGCATTCATAATAAGTCAGTGACAAGTTCAAAAACTTTGGGTGACAGCGGAAGCAGTCCACTGACCAGTAAATCCCTTCCTCTTGTAACCAAGCTCACGCAAACCACCCCACCAACTCCCTCAGTGTCAATTTCCTCCTTCCCCAGGAATGCCAATAGTCCTGCGGGCCATGTCACTGGCAATTCTGATGATTCCTCTCCTGCCTGGGATTCCTCCGATGCATCCTTGCGTGTAACGCCTACTGCTGCTGGCGCTGCTGTTGTTGCTGCTGGGAGTCGATGGTCATCCCAGAGGGGAAGTCGTAAGACCACTTTTACTACTTCCACCAAGCAATTGACTGTCCAACAGTCCTTTGCGAGGAAGATGAAATATCACAGCAGTCATCCTACTGCAAAGCGGATAACTGAGGCCTTGGCATCCTTGGTGGTGAGAAACGTGGTTCCGGTATCCATCATTACTGCAGAGCCAACTAGAGACTTGTTGGAGGTACTGTGTCCCCCGTACCAAATACCATCTAGGTTCCATTTCTCTAGGCAGGCGATACCGAAAATGTACACAGACCTCAGAAAAAGAGTCACCAGTGTCCTAAAAAATGCAGCTGTACCCAATGTCCACTTAACCACGGACATGTGGACAAGTGGAGCAGGGCAGGGTCAGGACTATATGACTGTGACAGCCCACTGGGTAGATGTATGGACTCCCGCCGCAAGAACAGCAGCGGCGGCACCAGTAGCAGCATCTCGCAAACGCCAACTCTTTCCTAGGCAGGCTACGCTTTGTATCACCGCTTTCCAGAATACGCACACAGCTGAAAACCTCTTACGGCAACTGAGGAAGATTATCGCGGAATGGCTTACCCCAATTGGACTCTCCTGTGGATTTGTGGCATCGGACAACGCCAGCAATATTGTGTGTGCATTAAATATGGGCAAATTCCAGCACGTCCCATGTTTTGCACATACCTTGAATTTGGTGGTGCAGAATTATTTAAAAAACGAGAGGGGCGTGCAAGAGATGCTGTCGGTGGCCAGAAGAATTGCGGGACACTTTCGGCGTACAGGCACCACGTACAGAAGACTGGAGCACCACCAAAAACTACTGAACCTGCCCTGCCATCATCTGAAGCAAGAAGTGGTAACGAGGTGGAATTCAACCCTCTATATGCTTCAGAGGTTGGAGGAGCAGCAAAAGGCCATTCAAGCCTATACAATTGAGCACGATATAGGAGGTGGAATGCACCTGTCTCAAGCGCAGTGGAGAATGATTTCAACGTTGTGCAAGGTTCTGCTGCCCTTTGAACTTGCCACACGTGAAGTCAGTTCAGACACTGCCAGCCTGAGTCAGGTCATTCCCCTCATCAGGCTTTTGCAGAAGAAGCTGGAGACATTGAAGGAGGAGCTAACACGGAGCGATTCCGCTAGGCATGTGGGACTTGTGGATGGAGCCCTTAATTCGCTTAACAAGGATTCACGGGTGGTCAATCTGTTGAAATCAGAGCACTACATTTTGGCCACCATGCTCGATCCTAGATTTAAAGCCTACCTTGGATCTCTCTTTCCGGCAGACACAAGTCTGCTGGGGTTGAAAGACCTGCTGGTGAGAAAATTGTCAAGTCAAGCGGAACGCGACCTGTCAACATCTCCTCCTTCACATTCTCCCGCAACTGGGGGTGCGAGGAAAAGGCTCAGAATTCCGAGCCCACCCGCTGGCGGTGATGCAGGGCAGTCTGGAGCGACTGCTGATGCTGACATCTGGTCCGGACTGAAGGACCTGACAACGATTACGGACATGTCGTCTACTGTCACTGCATATGATTCTCTCACCATTGAAAGAATGGTGGAGGATTATATGAGTGACCGCATCCAAGTAGGCACGTCACACAGTCCATACTTATACTGGCAGGAAAAAGAGGCAATTTGGAGGCCCTTGTACAAACTGGCTTTATTCTACCTAAGTTGCCCTCCCACAAGTGTGTACTCCGAAAGAGTGTTTAGTGCCGCCGCTCACCTTGTCAGCAATCGGCGTACGAGGTTACATCCAGAAAATGTGGAGAAGATGATGTTCATTAAAATGAATTATAATCAATTCCTCCGCGGAGACATTGACCAGCAGCAATTGCCTCCACAAAGTACACAGGGAGCTGAGATGGTGGATTCCAGTGGGGACGAATTGATAATCTGTGAGGAGGGGGATGTACACGGTGATATATCGGAGGATGATGATGAGGTGGACATCTTGCCTCTGTAGAGCCAGTTTGTGCAAGGAGAGATTAATTGCTTCTTTTTTGGGGGGGGTCCAAACCAACCCGTCATATCAGTCACAGTCGTGTGGCAGACCCTGTCACTGAAATGATGGGTTGGTTAAAGTGTGCATGTCCTGTTTTGTTTATACAACATAAGGGTGGGTGGGAGGGCCCAAGGACAATTCCATCTTGCACCTCTTTTTTCTTTTATTTTTCTTTGCGTCATGTGCTGTTTGGGGAGGGTTTTTTGGAAGGGACATCCTGCGTGACACTGCAGTGCCACTCCTAAATGGGCCCGGTGTTTGTGTCGGCCACTAGGGTCGCTTATCTTACTCACACAGTCAGCTACCTCATTGCGCCTCTTTTTTTCTTTGCGTCATGTGCTGTTTGGGGAGGGTTTTTTGGAAGGGCCATCCTGCGTGACACTGCAGTGCCACTCCTAGATGGGCCCGATGTTTGTGTCGTCCACTAGGGTCGCTAATCTTACTCACACAGCTACCTCATTGCGCCTCTTTTTTTCTTTGCGTCATGTGCTGTTTGGGGAGGGTTTTTTGGAAGGGACATCCTGCGTGACACTGCAGTGCCACTCCTAAATGGGCCCGGTGTTTGTGTCGGCCACTACGGTCGCTAATCTTACTCACACAGCTACCTCATTGCGCCTCTTTTTTTCTTTGCGTCATGTGCTGTTTGGGGAGGGTTTTTTGGAAGGGACATCCTACGTGACACTGCAGTGCCACTCCTAGATGGGCCCGGTGTTTGTGTCGGCCACTAGGGTCGCTAATCTTACTCACACAGCTACCTCATTGCGCCTCTTTTTTTCTTTGCGTCATGTGCTGTTTGGGGAGGGTTTTTTGGAAGGGACATCCTGCGTGACACTGCAGTGCCACTCCTAAATGGGCCCGGTGTTTGTGTCGGCCACTAGGGTCGCTAATCTTACTCACACAGCTACCTCATTGCGCCTCTTTTTTTCTTTGCGTCATGTGCTGTTTGGGGAGGGTTTTTTGGAAGGGACATCCTGCGTGACACTGCAGTGCCACTCCTAGATGGGCCAGGTGTTTGTGTCGGCCACTAGGGTCGCTTAGCTTAGTCATCCAGCGACCTCGGTGCAAATTTTAGGACTAAAAATAATATTGTGAGGTGTGAGGTATTCAGAATAGACTGAAAATGAGTGGAAATTATGGTTTTTGAGGTTAATAATAATATGGGATCAAAATGACCCCCAAATTCTATGATTTAAGCTGTTTTTTAGGGTTTTTTGAAAAAAACACCCGAATCCAAAACACACCCGAATCCGACAAAAAAAATTCGGTGAGGTTTTGCCAAAACGCGGTCGAACCCAAAACACGGCCGCGGAACCGAACCCAAAACCAAAACACAAAACCCGAAAAATTTCAGGCGCTCATCACTACCTTATATAGCAGATATCACCCTGTGATGCGCCAAATGCCGCAGCGGGACTGCACACCCGGCGGAAGCGCACTTAAGATGACGTAATGACGTCCTGTAAGAGGAAGCCAAACGTCGTGTGAAAACCATCACCATAACAACCGATGACAACAACTTACTAGCACTCATGCGCAGACACTGTGCGGCTACTTACAGACAGATTAATACAACAGATAGCTGGATAACAGTATGTCAAACGTAACATGGTAATATAAGCATACAATTAAACAATTACCAAACCAGTGTATAAATGTGACCATCTATTAAATCTGATTGCCACCAGGTCTAAATAAAATGACATAAGATATATGTGTAATAGTATGTAAAACCACATAATAAAAAGAGGTTGTTGAAGAAATTAACCCCTAGAAATACAGCATCAACTACTACTAGCTAATATACTAATCCCCGACTGCTCGTTTAAACCCCCAGGGGCAAGAGTCCCCAAATGAAAAATCCAGCGTGCCTCACACTGCAAAAGTTTGAGGCCACGATTGCCACCCCTCAATGAAGGGGGCACGTGGTCAATCATCCGATATCTGAGGGTAGTCAAATTGTGCGAGGCTAACAAAAAATGTCTCGCCACTGGTAGATCACTTTTACCTGTATTAAAAGTGTAAATATAGGTAAAAGTGATCTACCAGTCCCCCCGCATTTCAGGGAAGCTGATCGTAGATGTGCTAAATTAGCACATCTACGATCAGGTCTGAATTAGGCCCATGGTTTTGCCCAACTGCTAACAAATTTGCTGCTACGATCAGGTCTGTATTACCCCCATTGATGTAGCTGGCGCAAATGTTAACAATGAGGATTTTAAATGATGGTGATGTGGTTTGTTTAAATAATGCTCCAGTGGAGACAGTTGTTGCCCATGGTATGAAAAAAACAAGCACATTGTCATGCCTGGGCAAAAGACAAAAAAATCCACCTCTTCTGTGTGGATTTATTTCTACCCTCACATTGACAAATACTGTGTGGCCATCTGCAACCTTTGTAAAACCGTTGTAAGTAGAGGAAGAGACCGTAACCACCTAGGAACAACCTCCTCCATGTTATGCAACGTGCATCGCATACATCACAAGTTGTTGAAACATTCAGAAACTTCAGATATGAACATAACCAGTCCAGTGACACCTACTGTAGCTCCCTTT
This sequence comes from Pseudophryne corroboree, assembly GCF_028390025.1. Classification (NCBI taxonomy): domain Eukaryota; kingdom Metazoa; phylum Chordata; class Amphibia; order Anura; family Myobatrachidae; genus Pseudophryne; species Pseudophryne corroboree. The sequence continues at coordinate 327,108,516 of NC_086445.1, read as the reverse complement.
TCTCTGTTGGATCCAAGCACCTGCAATTCACACCAACAACACCCTCATTGTCAGTTTCATTCTCAATCAGGATCAGAAGTAGTCCCGTATCCAATTCCTCTGGAGGATTCTTGATTGCTACGCCTACTGCTGCTGCTGCTGCTGCTGGGAGTCGATCTTCATCCCAGAAGGGGACCAGGAAGACTATTTGTAGTTTAACAAAATAACTGATCATTCAACAATCCTTTGCCAGGAAGATGAAGTATGACAGCAGTCACCAAGTTGCAAAGTGGATTACTGAAGCCTTAACAACTGTGCTGGTGTTAGACGTGCGTCCAGTATCTGCCATTAGTGCAGTGGGATTTAGACAGTTGATTGACATACTGTGTCTTTGGTACCATATCCCATCTAGATTCCACTTCACTAGACAAGCAATTCCCAGCCTTTACAAGGACATTAAGAAAAGTGTTATTAGTGTCCTCAGAAATGCTGTTGCACCCACTGTCCAATTAACCATGGATATGTGGACAAGTGGAACAGGGCAAACTAAAGATTATATGACTGTGACAACCCACTGGGTAGATGTACTGCCTTCTGCAGCAACAATGGCAGCAGCAGCATCTCACAAATGCCAGCTCATTCAGATGCAGGCTACGCTGTGTATCACCGGTTTCAGTAAGAGGCACACCACTGAGTACCTCTTAGAAAAACTCAGGGAAATCAATGCACAATGGCTTACCCCACTTGGATTCTCGTCGGGATTTGTGATATCTGACAATGCCACCAATATTGTGAGAGCATTACATCTGAGCCAATTCAAACATGTCCCATGTTTTGCTAACACAATTAATTTGGCGGTGCAGAATTTTTAAAAAAAATGACAGGGGCATGCAGCAAATGCTTTCGGTGGCCTGAAAAATTTGTGGACATTTCCGACATTCAGCAACTGCATGTCAAAGAGTGGCGCGCCAGTAAACATTCTTTAATTTGCTCTGTCATAAGCTGAAGCAAGAGGTAGTAACAAGGTGGAATTCTACCCTTTATATGCTTCAGTGGATGGAGAAGCAACAAAAGGCCATTCAAGCCTACACATCCACCTATGACATAGGGAAAGAAGTGGGAATGCACCTGAGCCAAGCACAGCGGAAAATATTTTCTGTGTTGTGTAAGGTTCTCCAACCCTTTGAAGTTGCCACACGTGAAGTTAGTTTGGACACTGCCAGCTTGAGTCAGGTCATTACCCTCATCAGGCTTTTGCAAAAGCGGTTGGAGAAAGTGAAGGAGGAGCTGAAATGGAGTGATTCTGCTAAATATGTCAAACTTGTACATGAAGCTATTCATTTGCTTTGCCAGGATTCAAGGGTTGTCAATCTCTTGAAATCAGATCACTATATTTTGGCGACCATAGTTGATCCTATGTTTAAGTCATACATGGTGTCTTTCTTTCCATTGGGTACAAATCTGCAGAGATGCAAAGAGCTGTTGGTGAGAAAATTGTCAGCTCAAGTGGAACGTGACACGGCAACATATAATTTTCTCTGTCAACTGCGGCTGTGAGGAAAAAACTAAATTTTCATAAGAGACCCGCTGGCGTTGATGCAGATCAGTCAGGAACAAGTTTTGACATCTGGTCCATACTGAAGGAGCTGCATACAATTACTGACATGTCTACTGTCACTGCATATGATGCTGTCACCATTGAATGGATGGTTGACGACTATTTCAGTGATAGCATCCAAATAGGCATGTCAGACAGTCCGTTTCAATACTGGCAGGAAAAAAAAGGCAATTTGGAGGCCCTTGCACAAACTGGCTTTGCTTTACTTAAGTTGCCCACCCTCCAATGTGTACTCAAATAGAGTTATTAGCGCAGCCGGGAACCTTGTCAGCGATCGGCATAGGAGGTTACTTCCCCAAAATGTAGAAAAGATGATGTTCATCAAAATAAATTACAAATTCAACAAGGAATTACTTCCAAAAAGTAGAGAGGGACCTGTGATGGTGGATTCCAGTGAGGACAAATTAATAGTCTGTGAAGAAGAGGATGTACACACTGATGGGGGTGAGGAATCGGATGCTGATGACGACATCATGCCGATGTAAAGTACTAAAGCCAGTTTGTGCACTGCCCATTGACAGCTTGTTTTGTGGGGATTAAAAAAAACAATCATTTTAGCTATTAGCTACAAGTGACAGTCCATGTCGCTGAAATGATTGGTTTGTTAAATTGTGCATGTCCTGTTTAATATACAACATAAGGGTGAGTGGGAGGGCCCAAGAACAATTCCATCCTGCACCTCTTTTCTTTACATTATGTGCTCTTTGGAGCATTTTTTTTTTTGCATAGTTTATAAAACTGATAACCAGTCTGCCACTGCAGTGCCACTTCTAGATGTGCCACGTGTTTGTGCCAGCCACTTCTGTCGCTTAGCTTAGTCATCCAGCTACGTCGGTGCAACTTTTTGGCCTAAATGGCATGAAAACAATATTGTGAGCTGTAAAGTGTTCAGAATAGACTGGAAATGAGTGGAAATGAATGTTATTGAGGTTAATAATACTGTAAACACCCCCAAATTCTGTGATTTTATCTATTTTTATGATTTTTTCGAAAAAATACAGATCCAAAACCAAAACCTGCAAGGGCGGTTTTGGCAAAACCTATACTGATCCAAAACAGGAAGAAGATACAGATATAAAACCAAAACACAAAACCCGAAAAATGGGCCGGTGCACACCCCTAGTCTAGCTTGATGTTATACTATACTGTGCATATGTAATGTGACTTGTATCGTATCATGTCTGCAGTTGTAATAGTATGTATTCCTAGGGTCTTGAACAAATGATCCTGCCAGTCTACCCCCCACAACAAGCTAAGCGTTTATCTCAGGTATTGATATAAAATATTCCTTGCGTATTCTAATGGCATCACTATCTTCATTGCTAAGTAAAGATTGTGATTGCTTTAATATTTATTTTTTTAATGCAATAATATCTCTGATATTACAATGGCCTATAATCAGTGTATAATCTCCATTAACTGGATAAAAATTATAATCTATAACAGGGCCGATTTAAGAGAAGAGGGGTCTCATGTTCATTCGCTGTGTGAGCCACCTCCTTTCTGTGCCAGAGAACACTGTGCATATGCAGTATGATATGTTGTCAGCAACTTCACTATTGCACATACACAAATCTCTGGGAAAATGGCTGCCACGCCATTTTCTTGGTGAATTGCACAGCACCAATACAGGACTCTGGAGAAGTGAGTATAGGGGGTCATTTCGAGTTGTTTTACGCTCGCTAGCAGATTTTAGCAGCATTGCACACACTAGGCCGCCTCCCTCTGGGAGTGTATCTTAGCTTAGCAGAATTGCGAATAGAAATTTCTTAGCAGTTTCTGAGTAGCTCCAGACCTACTCACAGATTGCGATCAGCTCAGGCCGTTTCGTTCCTGGTTTGACGTCACAAATACGCCCTACGTTCGCCCAGCCACTCCCCCGTTTCTCCAGACACTCACGCATTTTTCCCTGTCACGCCTGCGTTTTTCCGCACACTCCCAGAAAACGGCCAGTTTTCGCCCAGAAACACCCACTTCCTGTCAATCACACTCCGATCACTTCAACAATGAAAAATCTTCATTCGGACGTGAGTAAATCTACTAAGTTTTGAGCTAAAATACTAACCGCATGCGCACTGCGTACCATGCGCATGCGCATTTTTGCCTTAATCGCTCTGTTGCGAAAATCAGCAATGAGCGAACAACTCGGAATGACCCCCATAGTACAGTATATGGGTGCTGGGTATACAGTGTGCGCCTTTGTGAACCCTGGGGTTCATGTACACCATTATCAGATGTATGTTTAGACCTCATGGGACCCGGGACCTCCTCCCTCAAACAATCCATTCCATTTTATTGTCATTTCGATTCATGTACCTTACATTATTAATCATTTTTCCTCCTTATAATCTATTACTTCCCCCCTTCACTGATTGCACCAAATCCCCTCCCCTATAATTTCCATTATTACACCACTCAGTTACTGCACTTTAGATCAGCGCCCCCTTCACTGAATGTAGCCGGTACCCTACCCCATTGTTACACCCTCACTCACTGATTGCATTGTATATGAGTGATCCAGCCTTACTGATCGTAGCAAGACCCATTGTCTAGAATACTTAATTATTATACTCCTTTCACTCACCGACCACATGTTTTATCACTGCCCCCCTCCCCTTCATGGATTGCAACAGGTCCCTCATCCCTTATAATATCCATTATTACACCCCCCCAGTCAGTGACTGTATTGATTATATATCAGAGTTTACCCTTCCCCCTTCCTTACTCATTGTAGGGCCTGCTACCATCAGGGTTGAGGGGGCACTAATATATAATACAGTCACACTAATGGGTTTAATATTAAGCTTTATAAGGGGTGGATTGGGTGCACAAGTAAAGAAATAAAAAAAAGATGGGATACAAAAAATAGAGAATTTGGGGAGGGAGCTGGGTGCAATACTGATGTGTGCCATGGATCAATTAATTACTACTACGTCTGAATCGCACTGCACATGTACCGCTATGGTCTTATTACATCGGTCGCAGAGAAGATTTATTTGCAAAGCAACAGTCAGTCAGGGAGCTTTTGGGGCAGGCAATAGGGGGGGGTGTAAGGATGCATTTGAGTCACCACCAATATCAGATAGTCGCCGCTTACAGGGGGAGGGTGAATTTGCTGTGCAAGTGTGTGTTCAGATGTGTCTGCTCAGCCCAGGACTTACTCAGCCACTGCGATTGTTCATGCTGATCGGGGCCGGAGCTAACGTCAGACACCCTCCCTTCAAACGCTTTGACACACCTGCATTTGTCTGCGCACTCCCTGGAAACGGTCGGTTGTTACCCAAATATGGCCTTTTCCTGTCAATCACCTTGCGAACGCCTGTGCGATCGGATTAATCACACCATCCCGTCACTGACCGGCTATCCCCATTGCTGCGGTCCATCGTGCCTGTGCATTGTGGTGCATACGCATGCACAGTTCAGATCCAATCGCACGCTGTGCGAAAACACAGCAGTCATCAGGTCTAAAATACCCCCACAGTTACACTCCCTCCAGTGTCTCAGTTTCTGTGCACAGTCACACTGGCTCTGGTAACTCAGTTCCTGTATGCAGTTACACTGGCTCCTGCGTCTCAGTTCCTGCACACAGTCACACTGGTTCTGGTGTCTCAGTTCCTGTACACAGTCACACTGGCTCCATCATCTCAGTTCCTGTGCACAGCCATACTGGCTCTGGTGTCTCAGTTCCCACGGCCACTGGGTTACTCAGACGGCCAATAACTGACTGATCTGTGGCCATGCTACATCTCTGTATGCTGTTGCTGGGAAAATAAACACTAAGGGACTAGGATCAGAAGTTACAGGCTACCACATCATGTGATTGCAAAGAGATCAATTGAGACCACACAACAAACATGCAGCTCACACATTCTGCAGACCAGGTTGGGGCTGTAATGCCGGCGGTCGGGAAGCCTGAGGTCAGAATACCAAACGAGGCATCCCACAGTTTAGAATCCTGGTCATGCTACCCCTCACCCCATGACCTTAACCCTCCCTCCCAACATTCTACACCTAACCCTCCCTCCCCCCCCCCCCCCCCACACACACAGCCTAAACCTAACTGGGGCATTACAAGCTACTGGTAACACAGGGTCCACAAAACATCTTCTTTGGCTGTAAGCAGCTTTACATTGTAAGTAGGAACATGAGTGAGTGTCTCTCACCTGTAGGAAGTTCTGGCTGGACACAAGGAGAACTAGCTGTGCACTCAGATCCTCTGTATGTACCTGGCTGGCCCTCACATGCTATATTAGCTGCAGAATATGAGGTGACAAGGAATTAACCGTTGAGGATCATAATACGGATAACAGCTCATCACAATACAGCGGCAGCAAACCAACTGGTGGTCATCAGGAGACGCAGCGGCACCTTGATTGGGGAGGACGGAGACGTCTGGTGCCTCCCAGCCGACTCCATTGCAACACACGACCTAACTACAGTGGGAGAAGCCGCTACAGCAGTTGTACATTTGGCCGTGGTGAACCCGTTTATATCCTCATACGTGGTTGACATTGAGCTTATACACACACTAGCGTGGTGATAGGACTGACACATTTATGACACAATAGACGTGTATGAACGGTAATTGGAGACAACTGATGTCAGGACATTTATTAAACATCTGTGCTGGATTCTAAAAAGGAAAGGCTCCGCTATATGGCTTTTTAAGCATAAGCAAATTTATGGGGGTTCTTTTTTTCTTGACAGTGCACTCTTTTTAGTAATTGATCCACCTCTATTAGCGATTGTTTTATTGAGTATGGGTATATTTATTGCAAGCACGTAGAATAATTCATGTGTATGTGATTGGGCTCTTGATGTTTATATTTATTTTACTTTATTTTATTCCAATAGTGTATTAAATTAGTGAGAAAAGGCACCAATTAGTGCTTAGTATTTATTGATGCTTAAATTCCAAATAAATATATGTGGTGACATGTGTTTGTACTCATCTCATTTAAGCCTCTAAATATTAAAACGAGTGCAGAGTGAATTATTTCTTTATTGTTTGCCTCCCGCAGCAACGGGTGGGGGTTTCTTATGCGCACACTGGCATAATCTCACAATCTGCAGCTGACTAGTAACTTATAACTGGTGGTACAGTACAGGTGTTTGGATCAAGTAAAACATATTTAGTGCCTAGAGACATCTCTGTGGAAATTGCAGAATATGATCAGCCACATCCTTGCAGCTAGTGGTGGGCTGGGCTTGGGGGCAGGGTGCCATGTGTGCCCCCCCCCCCCCCCCCCATTACCTAGTTGTCCAGAGCCTCCTTCTCCAGAGAACACTGTTAGTCCAGTAGTTGATGTGGCCACCACCAGCCTGCAACGACCGCGTAATCACTCTGTACCTACAAGGCTACAGAAGCCCTTTCGGGAAAAAGTAAGTAACTGTGTAGCCGTGCGGCTGTGCTCAGCGAATCTAAACTAGATGCCATTTCCCCGCTGCCTGGCACCCCCCTATTACACCTATTACATTGCACCTGCTACATTGAACGACAGACTCAGACAGCCTGAATTGGGCAGGGATGGGTGGCCCCACAGCTCTTCTCCCAGACCTGAGTGTGAGTGTAGCCAGTAGCGGCAAGAGGAAACAGGCAGGGAGGGTTTCTCGGAGTAAACCCTCAGATGGGGGCCACAAACAGGCAAATATAACTGCAAGCAAGCAGCTAGGGAAACACAGAGAAAAGGCCCCACTGTAACATCAACTTGGGTGAGATCCCTTCTTAAAGGACTATGGGGTCTATTCATGAAGTAGTGAAAGCCTGGAGAAGTGAGTCATTGGAGAAGTTGCCCATGGCAACCAATCAGCTTTAAAGTAACATTTGTCAAGTGCATTCTATAAAATTATATGTAGCAGCTTATTGGTTGCCATGGGCAACTTCTCTACTGGCTCATTTCTCCACTGTTTTCACTTCATCATCAATAGACCCCTATCTCTAATCAAGTCCCTGAGGTAGGAGGTGTCCACACCAAGACTAACCTTTTATATCATTTCTGAACTGGTACCAGTCTGGGTGGAACGATCTCTGGTCCCATAAGTGCAATAAGCAGCTGCAGCTACAAGAAACCATGCATTGTAATAATTAATAGAGGTTTATATGACCTTTCCTAAAAAAACTGTTTTGCGTGCTTTTACTTGTCTGGCTATAAATATGAACAATGCTTTTTAGCAGCTTCTGTATATTTTTATCTAGAAAATGTACTTTTTTTTACATTAGGAATCTTTAAATTGGTGTTTTGGTAAACAGGTGTTTGGTAAATAAGTGTTTGGTAAATAAGTGTTTAAAATTTGCCCAAAGTTGGTATAACATACATACAGAACACTATTTGAAATTTGAGCCCCCACAGGCACATTCATTTATTTGTTTTCTCCCAGCCCATCCTCTTCCTCCCTCTTAGCTCTTCTACCAGCCCGCCTTCTTCCTTCCATGCAGCTCTTCTCCCAGCCCACTTTAAACTCCCCACTGCTCATCTCCCAGCATGCATTCTTCCTTCCCCACAGCTTTTCCACCAGCTGCCTTCTTACTCCCCATGGCTCTTCTCCTAGCCCATCTTCTTCCTCCCCCTGAGCACTTCTCCCAGCTCACCCTCTTCCTTCACCATAGCTCTTTTCCCAGCCTGCTTTCTTCCTTCTCCACAGCTCATCTCCCAGCATGCCTTCTTCCTTCCCCAGAGCTTTTCTCCCAGCCCACCTTCTTCAACCCTACAGCTCATTTCCCAGCCTGCCTTCTTCCTCCACTACAGCTTTTCTCCCAGCCCGCCTTCTTACTCCCCCACCGCTCTTTTCCCATCACATCGACATCAAATCATTGATAAATTGTAATACAGGTTGAGTATCCCTTATCCAAAATGCTTGGGACCAGAGGTATTTTGGATATCGGATTTTTCCGTATTTTGGAATAATTGCATACCATAATGAGATATCATGGCAATGGGACCTAAATCTAAGCACAGAATGCATTTATGTTTTATATGCACCTTATACACACAGCCTGAAGGTCATTTTAGCCAATATTTTTTATAATTTTGGGCATTAAACAAAGTGTGTCTACATTCACACAATTCATTTATGTTTCATATACACCTTATACACACAGCCTGAAGGTCATTTAATACAATATTTTTAATAACTGTGTGTATTAAACAAAGTTTGTGTACACTGAGCCATCAGAAAACAAAAGTTTCACTATCTCACTCTCGCTCAAAAAAGTCCGTATTTCGGAATAATTCGTATTTCGGATATTTGGATATGGGATACTCAACCTGTATTACCTACACTATATATCTATTGGAATGCAGTTGTTCACTGCAGTATATAGGGAGCACAACTAGATGCTTGAAGATTTGCTTCTTAGAACACAAATATTAGTAATTCCAGCGGAATGCGTAATATTTATAAACATTTCGCAATGTGTCACCAGAGTGATCCTACCCAAATTAAAATCACAGGGAAAGAATATATATCAAATACTGAAAGAGGAGGAGACAGATTTATTGGATTCATACTTTAAAAACGCTATATCCAGATGGACTAAATTAATCCATAGAAATAGATTTCTAAATAAATTCACTGATTATGGACGCTGTCTTTCTCCAGACTGGATTCAGCCTTTAGATTAACAATGTCTCATACAAATAACTCGGGAACCACAGTTTAATCTGTTTTGCTACACCTTAATATAACATAATTAAGTAACAATGGGCCTAATTGAGACCTGATCGCTAGCAAGCGATTTTTGTACTGCTGCGATCAGATAGTCGCTGCCTACAGGGTGAGTGTATTTTAGCTGTGCAAGTGTGCGAACGCATGTGTAGCAGAGATGTACAAACAGATTTTGTGCAGTCTCTGCGCAGCCCAGGACTTACTCAGCCTCTGCAATCACATCAGCCTGTCAGGGACCGGAATTGACGTCAGGAACCCTCCCTGACACACCTGACACATGGGCCCACCTGCATTTTTCCAGACACTCCATGAAAACGGTCAGTTGACACCCACAAATGCCTTCTTCCTGTCAATCTCCTTGCGATTGCCAGTGCAAACAGACCGTTGCACAAACCTATCGCTGAGCGGCGATCCATTTTGTACCTGTGTGACGCACCTGCGCATTGCAGTGCATACGCATGCGCAGTTTGGACCTGATCGCCCGCTGTGCAAAAACGCACAGCAGCGATCAGGTCTGAACTACCCCCAATGTGTCAGTGAAACATGATACGAATGCAAAGTATAAAATGCCTTTCCATATATATTTGTTTTTTTGGATTTATTTGTTCATACTGTATATGCCTAATAGTATATTATTTCTAAGAATGTCAGTCTGGAACGTATATTTGAATTAATTGAGAATAACCAAGCACTTAATTAATATGCTAATTACTGGGGAAATAAATATGGAACACACCAAGGACCCATATCCTCTGAAGAACATATCGGAATGGTATAGAAATGCGTTAGGAGCATGGGCATTTACACTCTGTGTTCCTCCAACTGACCCTCTATATCGTCACTATGTACCCGTGTTTCTGACCATCAGACGGTGAGCAGCTGCTAACATCATTTCCCGGGCTGCGCATCCAGGATTAGAGATGTGTGAGACCATTAACACACTGTCGGGGGTTGTTATGCTGTCCACTCCACATGTGCACATCAAACAGTGGTAACATCCGGAACACATACAAGGGCTGGTAACCAATGAGCTGCCGCAACGGACCTGCTACCCGCCGGCTCATGTCAGTAGGGATAAGTGCAAAATACAAGCTCACATATACGGTCACCAGCATTTCCTTCAACAGATTGGAATAATTGTCTACTTCCTATGTGGCATCAGATGTCTGGAGCGCGATTCTAATTTCTATACTGTTTGTTTTCTTTTAGTTAAGTGATTCTCAGAAACAGTTGCTGCAGAACCCACCTTATTCCACATAAAGAATTCATTATAATACTTAATAGCCCAGCGCCAGAGAGATCAGTGTGCATACATTAGTTTTACTTGCTTTTCCCAGCCTCCCTTCTTCAACCACTACAGCTCTTCTCCAAGCCCACAATCTTCCTCCTCCAGATATTTTCTCCCATCCCGCCTTCTTTCTACCCCACAGCTCTTATAACAGCCCGCTTCTTCTTTCCCAACAACTCTTCTCCCAGCCTGCTTTCTATCTTCTCCACAGCTTTTCTACCAGCCCAGCTTCTTCCTTTCCCAAAGCTTTTCTCCCAGCCTGCCTTCTTCCTACCCACAGCTCTTCTCTCTCCCCCACCTTCTTCCTCCCCCACAGCTCTTCTCACAGCCCACCTTCTTCCTCCCCCACAGCTCTTCTCACAGCCCACCTTCTTCCTCCCCCACAGCTCTTCTCACAGCCCACCTTCTACCTCCCCCACAGCTCTTCTCACAGCCCACCTTCTTCCTCCCCCACAGCTCTTCTCACAGCCCACCTTCTACCTCCCCCATATCTTTTCTCCCAACCCGCCCCATTGCTCCAGAGTGGATGCCAAAGGGGTATTTACTTCTAAAAGGCAAGAATGCACACCATGGGGCTCATTTATCAATGAGTGGGCCCCTGTGTATTTTGCTCTGATAAATGTGCCATATTAATAATTGGCACTGAAAAGTTACTGTTGATGCTGCTGTGAGAGTGGTGTTTATAACCTCAGGAGTGCCGCAACCTTTGAAGAATGTATTGCATATTATGGAGGCACCCGGGTCAGCTATAATATTACAGCTGGACACAAGTGGATATATTATATATATATATATATATATATATATATAATATGTATATACACACACACACACACACACACACACACACACACACACACACACACACATAATTGGCCTTTGGGGTAGATGTTCAAGGTGATAAGTGTCAAATGTGTTATAAGTAGTGCTATTTGACACTTACATTGAACATTGGTAGGCTTACCTGCCAGTATGTGTACTGTGCAAAGGCGGCATCCATAATGGTCCGTCTTCACACAATTTAATGATGGGCCATTACTTACGGGCCAGTGCTCTGAACTTGCCACCCAGGTTAAAAGTTGCCAGCCAGCCCCTGCTTGCAGCTCAGCCTCAAGTAGGCTGGCAGCTGTGCATGCCTGTGCGCAGCACAGCCGCACAGTAGAGGTGATCCACCCACCTATGTATGGTCCTATCACGTCCTTCCCTTTCATCACTAAATTTGGTCCTACAGAGCTCCTACGAATACAAATACTACCTATCGCTCCTGCATCAATCACTGGACCACCAGGCAGGGGCAGATTGGAATGATAAATCAGTCTGGGAGATTTTTCGGAGCATCCATAATTCGAGTAGGGATCTGGGAAGAAGAACATTTTAGGCTTTCCTCCCTGTATTAGCCCTAACACTAACGGAGATATTTACTAAGCAGTGATAAGAGCGAATAAGTTAACCAGTGGAGAAGTTGCCCATGGCAACCAATCAGCACTGACGTAACATCTATAATTTTCATACTATAAAATTATACAGAGCTGCTGATTGGTTGATAGGTAAACTTCTCCACTGGTTCACTTAACTGGTTCCGCTCTTATCACTGCTTAGTAAATGACCGCGAGTAACCTCAACCGCTGACCGCAAAGTTCCCACCATTGTATACAATGGAGCACCTATGCGCTACATTGTATCTTCAGTGCACAGCCTGACTGACAGCTCAGGAGCGCACAGCAAATCAGGAGAGTGCCACGACGTGGCGCTCCCTGATTGGCTGAAGGGACTCTCTTTGACAGGAGTCACGGGGGGTCCCGCCAGTCGGAGAAAGGGGTCCCATGTGTAAACATGGGACCCCTTTCAGTTAGAGATGAGCGGGTTCGGTTTCTCTGAATCCGAACCCGCCAGAACTTCATGTTTTTTTTCACGGGTCCGAGCGACTCGGATCTTCCCGCCTTGCTCGGTTAACCCGAGCGCGCCCGAACGTCATCATGACGCTGTCGGATTCTCGCGAGGCTCGGATTCTATCGCGAGACTCGGATTCTATATAAGGAGCCGCGCGTCGCCGCCATTTTCACACGTGCATTGAGATTGATAGGGAGAGGACGTGGCTGGCGTCCTCTCCGTTTAGAATTAGAATAGATTAGAGAGACACTTGATTTACTAATTTTGGGGAGCATTAGGAGTACTCAGTAGTGTACAGTGCAGAGTTTTGCTGATAGTGACCAGTGACCACCACTTTTATTTATAATCCGTTCTCTGCCTGAAAAAAGCGATACACAGCACACAGTGACTCAGTCACATACCATATCTGTGTGCACTGCTCAGGCTCAGGCCAGTGTGCTGCATCATCTATATATATTATATATCTGTCTGACTGCTCAGCTCACACAGCTTATAATTGTGGGGGAGACTGGGGAGCACTACTGCAGTGCCAGTTATAGGTTATAGCAGGAGCCAGGAGTACATAATATTATATTAAAATTAAACAGTGCACACTTTTGCTGCAGGAGTGCCACTGCCAGTGTGACTAGTGACCAGTGACCTGACCACCAGTATATAATATTAGTAGTATACTATCTCTTTATCAACCAGTCTATATTAGCAGCAGACACAGTACAGTGCGGTAGTTCACGGCTGTGGCTACCTCTGTGTCGGCACTCGGCAGCCCGTCCATAATTGTATATACCAGTGACCTAACCGTGGTTTTTTTTTCTTTCTTTATACATACATACTAGTTACGAGTATACTATCTCTTTATCAACCAGTCTATATATTAGCAGCAGACACAGTACAGTGCGGTAGTTCACGGCTGTGGCTACCTCTGTGTCGGCACTCGGCAGCCCGTCCATAATTGTATATACCACCTAACCGTGTTTTTTTTTTCTTTCTTTATACATACATACTAGTTACGAGTATACTATCTCTTTATCAACCAGTCTATATATTAGCAGCAGACACAGTACAGTGCGGTAGTTCACGGCTGTGGCTACCTCTGTGTCGGCACTCGGCAGCCCGTCCATAATTGTATATACCACCTAACCGTGGTTTTTTTTTCTTTCTTTATACATACATACTAGTTACGAGTATACTATCTCTTTATCAACCAGTCTATATATTAGCAGCAGACACAGTACAGTGCGGTAGTTCACGGCTGTGGCTACCTCTGTGTCGGCACTCGGCAGCCCGTCCATAATTGTATATACCACCTAACCGTGGTTTTTTTTTCTTTCTTTATACATACATACTAGTTACGAGTATACTATCTCTTTATCAACCAGTCTATATATTAGCAGCAGACACAGTACAGTGCGGTAGTTCACGGCTGTGGCTACCTCTGTGTCGGCACTCGGCAGCCCGTCCATAATTGTATATACCACCTAACCGTGGTTTTTTTTTCTTTCTTTATACATACATACTAGTTACGAGTATACTATCTCTTTATCAACCAGTCTATATATTAGCAGCAGACACAGTACAGTGCGGTAGTTCACGGCTGTGGCTACCTCTGTGTCGGCACTCGGCAGCCCGTCCATAATTGTATATACCACCTAACCGTGTTTTTTTTTTCTTTCTTTATACATACATACTAGTTACGAGTATACTATCTCTTTATCAACCAGTCTATATATTAGCAGCAGACACAGTACAGTGCGGTAGTTCACGGCTGTGGCTACCTCTGTGTCGGCACTCGGCAGCCCGTCCATAATTGTATATACCACCTAACCGTGGTTTTTTTTCTTTCTTTATACATACATACTAGTTACGAGTATACTATCTCTTTATCAACCAGTCTATATATTAGCAGCAGACACAGTACAGTGCGGTAGTTCACGGCTGTGGCTACCTCTGTGTCGGCACTCGGCAGCCCGTCCATAATTGTATATACCACCTAACCGTGGTTTTTTTTTCTTTCTTTATACATACATACTAGTTACGAGTATACTATCTCTTTATCAACCAGTCTATATATTAGCAGCAGACACAGTACAGTGCGGTAGTTCACGGCTGTGGCTACCTCTGTGTCGGCACTCGGCAGCCCGTCCATAATTGTATATACCACCTAACCGTGGTTTTTTTTTCTTTCTTTATACATACATACTAGTTACGAGTATACTATCTCTTTATCAACCAGTCTATATATTAGCAGCAGACACAGTACAGTGCGGTAGTTCACGGCTGTGGCTACCTCTGTGTCGGCACTCGGCAGCCCGTCCATAATTGTATATACCACCTAACCGTGTTTTTTTTTTATTTCTTTATACATACATACTAGTTACGAGTATACTATCTCTTTATCAACCAGTCTATATATTAGCAGCAGACACAGTACAGTGCGGTAGTTCACGGCTGTGGCTACCTCTGTGTCGGCACTCGGCAGCCCGTCCATAATTGTATACTAGTATCCAATCCATCCATCTCCATTGTTTACCTGAGGTGCCTTTTAGTTGTGCCTATTAAAATATGGAGAACAAAAATGTTGAGGTTCCAAAATTAGGGAAAGATCAAGATCCACTTCCACCTCGTGCTGAAGCTGCTGCCACTAGTCATGGCCGAGACGATGAAATGCCAGCAACGTCGTCTGCCAAGGCCGATGCCCAATGGCATAGTACAGAGCATGTCAAAACCAAAACACCAAATATCAGTAAAAAAAGGACTCCAAAACCTAAAATAAAATTGTCGGAGGAGAAGCGTAAACTTGCCAATATGCCATTTACCACACGGAGTGGCAAGGAACGGCTGAGGCCCTGGCCTATGTTCATGGCTAGTGGTTCAGCTTCACGTGAGGATGGAAGCACTCAGCCTCTCGCTAGAAAACTGAAAAGACTCAAGCTGGCAAAAGCACCGCAAAGAACTGTGCGTTCTTTGAAATCCCAAATCCACAAGGAGAGTCCAATTGTGTCGGTTGCGATGCCTGACCTTCCCAACACTGGACGTGAAGAGCATGCGCCTTCCACCATTTGCACGCCCCCTGCAAGTGCTGGAAGGAGCACCCGCAGTCCAGTTCCTGATAGTCAGATTGAAGATGTCAGTGTTGAAGTACACCAGGATGAGGAGGATATGGGTGTTGCTGGCGCTGGGGAGGAAATTGACCAGGAGGATTCTGATGGTGAGGTGGTTTGTTTAAGTCAGGCACCCGGGGAGACACCTGTTGTCCGTGGGAGGAATATGGCCGTTGACATGCCAGGTGAAAATACCAAAAAAATCAGCTCTTCGGTGTGGAGGTATTTCACCAGAAATGCGGACAACAGGTGTCAAGCCGTGTGTTCCCTTTGTCAAGCTGTAATAAGTAGGGGTAAGGACGTTAACCACCTCGGAACATCCTCCCTTATACGTCACCTGCAGCGCATTCATAATAAGTCAGTGACAAGTTCAAAAACTTTGGGTGACAGCGGAAGCAGTCCACTGACCAGTAAATCCCTTCCTCTTGTAACCAAGCTCACGCAAACCACCCCACCAACTCCCTCAGTGTCAATTTCCTCCTTCCCCAGGAATGCCAATAGTCCTGCAGGCCATGTCACTGGCAATTCTGACGAGTCCTCTCCTGCCTGGGATTCCTCCGATGCATCCTTGCGTGTAACGCCTACTGCTGCTGGCGCTGCTGTTGTTGCCGCTGGGAGTCGATGGTCATCCCAGAGGGGAAGTCGTAAGCCCACTTGTACTACTTCCAGTAAGCAATTGACTGTTCAACAGTCCTTTGCGAGGAAGATGAAATATCACAGCAGTCATCCTACTGCAAAGCGGATAACTGAGTCCTTGACAACTATGTTGGTGTTAGACGTGCGTCCGGTATCCGCCGTTAGTTCACAGGGAACTAGACAATTTATTGAGGCAGTGTGCCCCCGTTACCAAATACCATCTAGGTTCCACTTCTCTAGGCAGGCGATACCGAGAATGTACACGGACGTCAGAAAAAGACTCACCAGTGTCCTAAAAAATGCAGTTGTACCCAATGTCCACTTAACCACGGACATGTGGACAAGTGGAGCAGGGCAGGGTCAGGACTATATGACTGTGACAGCCCACTGGGTAGATGTATGGACTCCCGCCGCAAGAACAGCAGCGGCGGCACCAGTAGCAGCATCTCGCAAACGCCAACTCTTTCCTAGGCAGGCTACGCTTTGTATCACCGCTTTCCAGAATACGCACACAGCTGAAAACCTCTTACGGCAACTGAGGAAGATCATCGCGGAATGGCTTACCCCAATTGGACTCTCCTGTGGATTTGTGGCATCGGACAACGCCAGCAATATTGTGTGTGCATTAAATATGGGCAAATTCCAGCACGTCCCATGTTTTGCACATACCTTGAATTTGGTGGTGCAGAATTTTTTAAAAAACGACAGGGGCGTGCAAGAGATGCTGTCGGTGGCCAGAAAAATTGCGGGACACTTTCGGCGTACAGGCACCACGTACAGAAGACTGGAGCACCACCAAAAACGACTGAACCTGCCCTGCCATCATCTGAAGCAAGAAGTGGTAACGAGGTGGAATTCAACCCTCTATATGCTTCAGAGGTTGGAGGAGCAGCAAAAGGCCATTCAAGCCTATACAATTGAGCACGATATAGGAGGTGGAATGCACCTGTCTCAAGTGCAGTGGAGAATGATTTCAACGTTGTGCAAGGTTCTGATGCCCTTTGAACTTGCCACACGTGAAGTCAGTTCAGACACTGCCAGCCTGAGTCAGGTCATTCCCCTCATCAGGCTTTTGCAGAAGAAGCTGGAGGCATTGAAGAAGGAGCTAAAAGGGAGCGATTCCGCTAGGCATGTGGGACTTGTGGATGCAGCCCTTAATTCGCTTAACAAGGATTCACGGGTGGTCAATCTGTTGAAATCAGAGCACTACATTTTGGCCACCGTGCTCTATCCTAGATTTAAAGCCTACCTTGGATCTCTCTTTCCGGCAGACACAGGTCTGCTGGGGTGCAAAGACCTGCTGGTGACAAAATTGTCAAGTCAAGCGGAACGCGACCTGTCAACATCTCCTCCTTCACATTCTCCCGCAACTGGGGGTGCGAGGAAAAGGCTCAGAATTCCGAGCCCACCCGCTGGCGGTGATGCAGGGCAGTCTGGAGCGACTGCTGATGCTGACATCTGGTCCGGACTGAAGGACCTGACAACGATTACGGACATGTCGTCTACTGTCACTGCATATGATTCTCTCAACATTGATAGAATGGTGGAGGATTATATGAGTGACCGCATCCAAGTAGGCACGTCACACAGTCCGTACTTATACTGGCAGGAAAAAGAGGCAATTTGGAGGCCCTTGCACAAACTGGCTTTATTCTACCTAAGTTGCCCTCCCACAAGTGTGTACTCCGAAAGAGTGTTTAGTGCCGCCGCTCACCTTGTCAGCAATCGGCGTACGAGGTTACATCCAGAAAATGTGGAGAAGATGATGTTCATTAAAATGAATTATAATCAATTCCTCCGCGGAGACATTGACCAGCAGCAATTGCCTCCACAAAGTACACAGGGAGCTGAGATGGTGGATTCCAGTGGGGACGAATTGATAATCTGTGAGGAGGGGGATGTACACGGTGATATATCGGAGGGTGAAGATGAGGTGGACATCTTGCCTCTGTAGAGCCAGTTTGTGCAAGGAGAGATTAATTGCTTCTTTTTTGGGGGGGGTCCAAACCAACCCGTCATATCAGTCACAGTCGTGTGGCAGACCCTGTCACTGAAATGATGGGTTGGTTAAAGTGTGCATGTCCTGTTTTGTTTATACAACATAAGGGTGGGTGGGAGGGCCCAAGGACAATTCCATCTTGCACCTCTTTTTTCTTTTCTTTTTCTTTGCATCATGTGCTGATTGGGGAGGGTTTTTTGGAAGGGACATCCTGCGTGACACTGCAGTGCCACTCCTAGATGGGCCCGGTGTTTGTGTCGGCCACTAGGGTCGCTAATCTTACTCACACAGTCAGCTACCTCATTGCGCCTCTTTTTTTCTTTGCGTCATGTGCTGTTTGGGGAGGGTTTTTTGGAAGGGACATCCTGCGTGACTCTGCAGTGCCACTCCTAGATGGGCCCGGTGTTTGTGTCGGCCACTAGGGTCGCTAATCTTACTCACACAGTCAGTTACCTCATTGCGCCTCTTTTTTTCTTTGCGTCATGTGCTGTTTGGGGAGGGTTTTTTGGAAGGGACATCCTGCGTGACACTGCAGTGCCACTCCTAGATGGGCCCGGTGTTTGTGTCGGCCACTAGGGTCGCTAATCTTACTCACACAGTCAGCTACCTCATTGCGCCTCTTTTTTTCTTTGCGTCATGTGCTGTTTGGGGAGGGTTTTTTGGAAGGGCCATCCTGCGTGACACTGCAGTGCCACTCCTAGATGGGCCCGGTGTTTGTGTCGGCCACTAGGGTCGCTAATCTTACTCACACAGCTACCTCATTGCGCCTCTTTTTTTCTTTGCGTCATGTGCTGTTTGGGGAGGGTTTTTTGGAAGGGACATCCTGCGTGACACTGCAGTGCCACTCCTAGATGGGCCCGGTGTTTGTGTCGGCCACTAGGGTCGCTAATCTTACTCACACAGTCAGCTACCTCATTGCGCCTCTTTTTTTCTTTGCGTCATGTGCTGTTTGGGGAGGGTTTTTTGGAAGGGACATCCTGCGTGACACTGCAGTGCCACTCCTAGATGGGCCCGGTGTTTGTGTCGGCCACTAGGGTCGCTAATCTTACTCACACAGTCAGCTACCTCATTGCGCCTCTTTTTTTCTTTGCGTCATGTGCTGTTTGGGGAGGGTTTTTTGGAAGGGACATCCTGCGTGACACTGCAGTGCCACTCCTAGATGTGCCCGGTGTTTGTGTCGGCCACTAGGGTCGCTAATCTTACTCACACAGCTACCTCATTGCGCCTCTTTTTTTCTTTGCGTCATGTGCTGTTTGGGGAGGGTTTTTTGGAAGGGACATCCTGCGTGACACTGCAGTGCCACTCCTAGATGGGCCCGGTGTTTGTGTCGGCCACTAGGGTCGCTAATCTTACTCACACAGTCAGCTACCTCATTGCGCCTCTTTTTTTCTTTGCGTCATGTGCTGTTTGGGGAGGGTTTTTTGGAAGGGCCATCCTGCGTGACACTGCAGTGCCACTCCTAGATGGGCCCGGTGTTTGTGTCGGCCACTAGGGTCGCTAATCTTACTCACACAGCTACCTCATTGCGCCTCTTTTTTTCTTTGCGTCATGTGCTGTTTGGGGAGGGTTTTTTGGAAGGGCCATCCTGCGTGACACTGCAGTGCCACTCCTAGATGGGCCCGGTGTTTGTGTCGGCCACTAGGGTCGCTAATCTTACTCACACAGCTACCTCATTGCGCCTCTTTTTTTCTTTGCGTCATGTGCTGTTTGGGGAGAGTTTTTTGGAAGGGACATCCTGCGTGACACTGCAGTGCCACTCCTAGATGGGCCCGGTGTTTGTGTCGGCCACTAGGGTCGCTTATCTTACTCACACAGCGACCTCGGTGCAAATTTTAGGACTAAAAATAATATTGTGAGGTGTGAGGTATTCAGAATAGACTGAAAATGAGTGTAAATTATGGTTTTTGAGGTTAATAATACTTTGGGATCAAAATGACCCCCAAATTCTATGATTTAAGCTGTTTTTTAGTGTTTTTGGAAAAAAACACCCGAATCCAAAACACACCCGAATCCGACAAAAAAAATTCGGTGAGGTTTTGCCAAAACGCGTTCGAACCCAAAACACGGCCGCGGAACCGAACCCAAAACCAAAACACAAAACCCGAAAAATTTCAGGCGCTCATCTCTACTTTCAGTGCGTGGTTCGGGTTTTCAGGTTTGTTTTTTTGCCAAGTACGTGGATTACAAAGAGGACAGAAGCTACACTGGATTGTGTGAGTATAATTTTATTCACAAGTATCCCGTGGATTCTACATGGAGAAGTGGACCGAGCCTCGTGTGAACAACATAGGTAAGTATGTGTGTATGTAGGTGTGAATGTATGTAATAAAGTTTTACTGTCACGGTGTGTGTTCTGTTTTTTGTTGGTTTTTTTTTTTGTAGTAGTACTACAGGTACCAGCGGCCCGTTTTTCCACCGCATGCTGGTACTTTTGGTTCTCCAAGTACCAGCTTGCGGGGGAAGCTTGCTGGGACTTGTAGTACTGCTACAAAAAACAATATTCTTATTTTTACACTAGGTGCTTCATCGCGCCCTACGGGCGCTCTTCACACCGTCGCAAGGGGCTATGCCCCCTTAACCCTTGCATGCCTTTCTGGGGTTCAATATTTGTGTTATATGGAGTATCACCTGCATTCCTTTGTTAGTGGTTAAATATTGCACAATGAAAGGGTGTGCGATGGTGAAGGAGGCGCAGCCCCTTGCGACGGCGTGAACAGCACCTGCAGGCCACAATGTACAGAATGTAGCGGGTGCGGGGGGTACTGCGGATGGTGTCTGTAGATGCTGCGGATGGAGGGGGGGCGGAAGTGGGGGTGGGGCCTGGATGGGGAAGGGTTGGGAGGTGCTGCGGGTGGGGGAGGGGCAGAGGAGTGGGGGATGCAGATGGGGGAGGGGTCCGGAGGCACTGCAGGTGGGGGAGGGGCAGGGGTGCCATGTGTGGGGGAGGGGCAGGTGTGGGGATGTTGCAGATGGGTGAAGGGTTCCGGAGGTGCTGTGGGATGGGAAGGGGCGGGAGTGCCACTGGTGGGGTAGGGGTCCGCAGGCGCCATGGGTTGGGGAGGGGCAGGTACGGGTGTTGTGGCAGATGGGGAAGGAGGTCCGGAGGTGCTGCAGGTGGTGGTGGGGCAGGTGCGGGGGTGCCATTGGTGGGGGAGGGGTGGGTGAGGGGGGGACCGCGGATGGAGGAGGGTGTCTGCAGATGCTGCGGGTGGAGGGGGGCAGGTGTGGGGGAGACATATAAGGGGGGTGAATGGTGGAGGGGGCCTGAAGATTGCTGGGGGTGGTGAAGGGGCGGAGGAGTGTGGAGCCGCGGGTGGTGTAGGGGGTCTGGAGGCACAGCATGTGGGGGAGGGGTGGAGTGCCGCATGTGGTGGAGGGGAAGGTGCAGAGGTGTGGTGCATTGGGGAGAGGTCTGGAGGTGCTGCGGGTACTGTACCTGCCAAAAAGGTAGTTGGAGGGTATGCAGTAACAGGGCCAGGACAGGGGTGACAGGGTCTGAACAGGGTTGACTGGGCCAGGACAGGGGTGACAGGGTCAGAACAGGGGTGACAGGGTCAGAACAGGGGTGACGGGGCCAGGACAGGGGCGACGGGGCCAGGACATGGGCGACGGGGCCAGGACATGGGCGACGGGGCCAGGACAGAAATGACAGGGACAGGATAGGGGTGACAGGGTCAGTGTAGGGGCGGCAGGACCAGGACAGGGGTGACAGGGCCAGTATAGGGTTGACAGGGCAAGCACAGGGGTGACAGGGCCAGGATAGGGGTAGCAGGGCCAGCATAAGGGTGACAGGGCCAGGATAAGGGTGAAAGGGCCAGGATAAGGGTGGCAGGTCAAGGCCAGGGGTGACAGGGACATGACAGAACACAGGGCACGGGAGAGATTGGTATTAGGGACAGAACAGTGGTGACAGACAGATGTGTCTTACCGGAGTCACTGCTGCTGGCTGCTGCTGTTCCACTCCAACCTGTTGGCATCTGCTGCTGGTGGAGACTTGGCATGGCTGACTCTCTTAGGCTGTATTCCTGCTTCCTCTGCCCGTCCGCATCACTCCCCCCCTCCTCAGTCACACACCGCAGACCTCGCGCAGCTGCCGGGCACTGTGGTAAGGTGAGACTGGGAGTGACTGGTTAGCCCCCAGGAGATGCTGCGGCTGGAGGGAGGAGGGGGTCATAGCATGCACGTGGCGCGGACCTCACGGCTGCTGGGCACTATGGTAAGGGGAGACTGGGAGTGACTGGTTAGCTCCCAGGAGACGCTGATGCTGGAGGGAGGAGGGGGTCAGAGCCTGCAAGCAGCGCGGACTTCTGCAGCGCTACCCGCCGGCTAAAGTGTGTGAAGGAGCTGGGCGCAACTCACTGCGGGTGGCAGCACTGCAGCTAGCGGTGGGGTTGCCGGGGCTGGAGATAACAGAGGCAGTACGGAAAGTGCACAGCGGCTGGTGACTCACAAAACTACAGCTAAGAAGCGTGGAGTGTGGCAGAAAGTGACGCTCCTCCCCACCAGAGAGACCCTGCTGAGTATGCTGATGTGGGGGTCAAGTATGGCATACCCCCTCACACACCCCCATACCTCCCAAATGTCCCAATTTTCGCGGGACAGTCCCATTTTTTGGGGTCTGTCCCGCTGTCCCACCCGCGGGTCGCAGTGTCCTGTGGTGGTGGTGGGGGGGAGCAGTTGGAAAGCTCCTGTACTCGCTGTTCTGCTTAGCAGAGCAGCAGTGAATAGTGGAGACAGAGGGAGAGGGGGCATCAGGGGGTACGGATTAAGGGGGGGTTCCAGCAGCAGAGCCGGATTAAGGGGGGGGGGCAGGCGGTACGTACCGTTGGTCCCACAGTTTTAGGGCCCCCCCCGGCTCGAGTAGCTCTGTCCCAGCTCAGAAGTTACCCCGTCCTGCCAGCAACAGCGGCAGCATTGTGTTACAGTCAGCACACGCTGCTGCGTATTGGCAGGTCTGTGGTGTTACAGGGAGGCAGCAGTCTCCCTGCTTTCTTCTGCCTGTGCGGGTGTGTAGGGGGAGCGACCACCTCCTCTGGATTTACCTCTAGCTGAGGGGCCAAAATTCCTTTAAAAAAAAAAAATCCAGAAATTTGCATAATGGGGCGTGGCCTCGCGTCCGCGATTAGGCCACGCCCCCAACCCACAGCATGCACAGCAATGAGATAGGGCTCCCCTGTCTCAAGTACCCTGTGCCCCCCGGACTCATAATCAGCCCCTGGGGGCATGCCAGCAGCTCACAGAGCGCTGGGCATGCCCCCTCACTGACGAAAACGGGGCCCTCCCGTGAAGCCACGCCCCCTTTTCGCTGTGTGTGTGTGTGTCTGTGGGTGTGTGTGTGTGTGTGTGTGTGTGTGAAAGCTGGGAGGTATGCACCCTGCCTGTGCCATGTCCATACTATCTGCTTCTACAGCTGCTCCTAGTGTCCTATAGATTTGGCCAGATCTGTGACTCATTTGACTAACTCCGCCCACTGTTGTGACTCCGCCCAGCGTTAGCAAATGAATCACAAGATCACAGATCTGGGCTATTATATTTTTACACTTGGCTATCAGCCCCCCATCTGCCGCCCTTGGATGGGGGGGACAGCCTTGGGCTTCACCCCTGGCCCTTGGGTGGCTGGAGGGGGGGCCCCTTGATTTAAGGGGTCCCCACTCCTCCATGGTACCCCAGCCAGGGGTGACTAGTTAGTGATTTAATGCCAGGGCCGCAGGGACCGATATAAAAGTGTCCCCCGGCTGTGGCATTATCTCTCTGACTAGTGGAGCCCGGTGCTGGTGTTAAAAATACGGGGGACCCCTACGCTTTTTGTCCACCATATTTTTGGCACCAGGACCAGGCACAGAGCCCGGTGCTGGTTGTTCAAATATGGGGGATCCCCAGTCATTTTTCCCCCCATATTTTTACAACCAGGACCGGATCAAAGAGCCCGAGGCTGGTTATGCTTAGGAGGGTAGATCCCACGCAATTTTTTTTAATGATTTTTAACCCTTTCACACCCCTTCCCACTGATAAACATGCACGGATCTCACGGATCCGTGCATGCCTATCAGAACACGGTAAAAAAAAGCAGGTCTATTTTAAAACTGCTTTTTTTTACGATTTGTATTTTTTCATGGCAGTGTTTGGCTATTGCCGGCAGTATTTGTGAATTAGAATTTTTAGTAAATTACCGAGTTGTATAAAATAACAGGCGCATTTGATTTTTTTTCTTTGACTTCCAAAAAAATACGAATGCCCTCATCACTGCCGAGATTTTGGTTTAGTAAATTCCCGAGATGACACTTTGAAGAAAAAACACCAAATCGGTCAAAATCGGGACCTTAGTAAATATACCCCACTGTATATTAACAAACATCACAAAATCAGAAATGGGGCATTATTGGATCTTATGCACATGCACAAGAAAGGAACATGGCTACATGTCACAGTACATCATCACATTGGGACACATTATATTAATGGCAGCATGCACACACAAACTGTAAAGGGCTGACACTGGAGCCACTGCTACATATTAAACATATAGGGATATATATGTATATCCAGCGACGGACTGGGCTATGAATTCGGCCATGGCATGCGTGTGCACATGCCAGGGGGCGGGGGCGTGTGCAATTTATGTAGACGGCATGCACGCCATTTACGCGGTGTGCTGGCACTAAAGTCGGGCGTGTCGTGAGTCATGGGAGCGTGGTCTCACGGCATGCCTCCATTTATATGGAGCCAGCGGGGGAGCGGCCAGAGCAGAGAGCCGGAGGCTGCGCTCGGATTTCCCTTCTCTCTGCCTGACAGTACAGGCCCACAAGCCCATCGGCCCTTTGGCATTTTACAGAAGTGCCAGATGGGCAGTCCGGTCCTATGTACAATATCCATATATATAAATATATATATATCTATCGATGGGATGCATTTATGTGACCGGCGGTCGGGAGACCACCGGTCACAGTACCAATGCCAGGATCCCGACCACCGAATATCCCGCCGGTCAGCATGTTGACCAACAGGGACTATTCCCATTCGTTGGTGTCCACGACACCCATAGTGGGCATAGAACCTGTGGCGAGCACAGCAAGCCCACTGGGTCGACAGTTCAGTGCACATGGGCAGCATTTTCCTCACTAGGACAAAGGAGGCGAAGAGCAGGTACAATAGTACGACTGTGACACCCAGCGCCACAGTCTAGGCACCACGTATATGAGGGCAAGGAGCAGCAGTGCTCAACTTCTGTTGCTGTGCTGCCTGCCATCTCTCTGTGGTGTGCAGCTAGTCTGTGCCGCTTCCAGGTATTGGGGTGGGAAGGCTTGTGCTAGAGCTGGCACCTGCCAGTATTCAGCAAGCCCTGTCAGGAATTTTCAGCAAGCCAGCTTGGACATTTTTGCTGATGCACACTGTCTGCTTGAAATGCCCTCCATATAGCTTTGTCAGTAGGCCTCCTTGGACCAGCTAGTCCCTAAGCAGCCGTTTATGTTGCCTAGCGGTAAATCTGCTATTGCCTATTATAGATACATCACTGATCTGTAAGTATTGAGGATTGATATTTGTCTAGAGCTAATGATACATATTGCCATCTTTCGGGATTCTGGCTGTCAGGATCCCACTGTCAGTCTTTTGACTATCAGGATTCCAACTGCTGGGATTTCGTACCCAACCATTAAAGATACCATGACTTATTTAAATTTAAATAACAAATGGAAGAAAGATAATAAAGATGATACACCAGTATTGGGACATTTACAATAGTAATTAATAAAGTGGCAAGTTGCAATGGGTTGGGGCTGTAATGCCGGCAGTCGGGATCCCGGAGGTCAGCATACCGACCACGGGATCCCGGTTGGCAGTATGCCGGCGGGGGGGCAAGTGCAACAGAAACCCTTGTGGGCTCGCTGCAGTCACCATGCAGCAGGCTTCCTGGTTTGCTGAGCTCGCCATAGGTTCTATTCCCAGTCTTGCCCCTGTTTGCTGGCATTCCGGCTGCCAGCATTGTAAGCGGTCGGGATTCCGGCATCAGTATCCTGACCACCGGGATCCCGACCACTGGTAAACCACTACATCCCGTTATAATGATATGAATAGTGCTATCATGAAGTAATGAGATGTAGGGATGTACAGTAGGGTAGGTTATCCATGGTGGAATATACAGAACAGGTCACAGTACTTTATAAGGGAAGTATAGGAAGGATATGACTTGGAGAAGAGGTTTTAATGTGAAGTGGTACGGGTTTAATAGATATCAGGGAATGAAATGATGGGGTAAATAAAGGATTTTGTTTAAAAGCGTTCAAATTTGTAATTATAATATAAAGGAGGAACAGAATTAGAGATGTGCACTTGAAATTTTTCGGGTTTTGTGTTTTGGTTTTGGGTTCGGTTCCGCGGCCGTGTTTTGGGTTCGACCGCGTTTTGGCAAAACCTCACCGAATTTTTTTTGTCGGATTCGGGTGTGTTTTGGATTCGGGTGTTTTTTTCAAAAAACACTAAAAAACAGCTTAAATCATAGAATTTGGGGGTCATTTTGATCCCAAAGTATTATTAACCTCAAAAACCATAATTTCCACTCATTTTCAGTCTATTCTGAATACCTCACACCTCACAATATTATTTATAGTCCTAAAATTTGCACCGAGGTAGCTGTGTGAGTAAGCTAAGCGACCCTAGTGGCCGACACAAACACCTGGCCCATCTAGGAGTGGCACTGCAGTGTCACGCAGGATGGCCCTTCCAAAAAACACTCCCCAAACAGCACATGACGCAAAGAAGAAAAAAAGAGGCGCAATGAGGTAGCTGTGTGAGTAAGCTAAGCGACCCTAGTGGCCGACACAAACACCTGGCCCATCTAGGAGTGGCACTGCAGTGTCACGCAGGATGGCCCTTCCAAAAAACACTCCCCAAACAGCACATGACGCAAAGAAGAAAAAAAGAGGCGCAATGAGGTAGCTGTGTGAGTAAGATAAGCGACCCTAGTGGCCGACACAAACACCTGGCCCATCTAGGAGTGGCACTGCAGTGTCACGCAGGATGGCCCTTCCAAAAAACACTCCCCAAACAGCACATGACGCAAATAAAAATGAAAGAAAAAAGAGGTGCAAGATGGAATTGTCCTTGGGCCCTCCCACCCACCCTTATGTTGTATAAACAGGACATGCACACTTTAACCAACCCATCATTTCAGTGACAGGGTCTGCCACACGACTGTGACTGAAATGACGGGTTGGTTTGGACCCCCACCGAAAAAGAAGCAATTAATCTCTCCTTGCACAAACTGGCTCTACAGAGGCAAGATGTCCACCTCATCATCATCCTCCGATATATCACCGTGTACATCCCGCTCCTCACAGATTATCAATTCGTCCCCACTGGAATCCACCATCTCAGCTCCCTGTGTACTTTGTGGAGGCAATTGCTGCTGGTCAATGTCTCCACGGAGGAATTGATTATAATTCATTTTAATGAACATCATCTTCTCCACATTTTCTGGAAGTAACCTCGTACGCCGATTGCTGACAAGGTGAGCGGCGGCACTAAACACTCTTTCGGAGTACACACTTGTGGGAGGGCAACTTAGGTAGAATAAAGCCAGTTTGTGCAAGGGCCTCCAAATTGCCTCTTTTTCCTGCCAGTATAAGTACGGACTGTCTGACGTGCCTACTTGGATGCGGTCACTCATATAATCCTCCACCATTCTTTCAATGGTGACAGAATCATATGCAGTGACAGTAGACGACATGTCCGTAATCGTTGTCAGGTCCTTCAGTCCGGACCAGATGTCAGCATCAGCAGTCGCTCCAGACTGCCCTGCATCACCGCCAGCGGGTGGGCTCGGAATTCTGAGCCTTTTCCTCGCACCCCCAGTTGCGGGAGAATGTGAAGGAGGAGATGTTGACAGGTCGCGTTCCGCTTGACTTGACAATTTTGTCACCAGCAGGTCTTTGAACCCCAGCAGACTTGTGTCTGCCGGAAAAGAGATCCAAGGTAGGTTTTAAATCTAGGATCGAGCACGGTGGCCAAAATGTAGTGCTCTGATTTCAACAGATTGACCACCCGTGAATCCTTGTTAAGCGAATTAAGGGCTCCATCCACAAGTCCCACATGCCTAGCGGAATCGCTCCCTTTTAGCTCCTCCTTCAATGCCTCCAGCTTCTTCTGCAAAAGCCTGATGAGGGGAATGACCTGACTCAGGCTGGCAGTGTCTGAACTGACTTCACGTGTGGCAAGTTCAAAAGGTTGCAGAACCTTGCACAATGTTGAAATCATTCTCCACTGCGCTTGAGACAGGTACATTCCACCTCATATATCGTGCTCAATTGTATAGGCTTGAATGGCCTTTTGCTGCTCCTCCAACCTCTGAAGCATATATAGGGTTGAATTCCACCTCGTTACCACTTCTTGCTTCAGATGATGGCAGGGCAGGTTCAGGCGTTTTTGGTGGTGCTCCAGTCTTCTGTACGTGGTGCCTGTACGCCGAAAGTGTCCCGCAATTCTTCTGGCCACCGACAGCATCTCTTGCACGCCCCTCTCGTTTTTTAAATAATTCTGCACCACCAAATTCAAGGTATGTGCAAAACATGGGACGTGCTGGAATTTGCCCATATTCAATGCACACACAATATTGCTGGCATTGTCCGATGCCACAAATCCACAGGAGAGTCCAATTGGGGTAAGCCATTCCGCGATGATCTTCCTCAGTTGCCGTAAGAGGTTTTCAGCTGTGTGCGTATTCTGGAAACCGGTGATACAAAGCGTAGCCTGCCTAGGAAAGAGTTAGCGTTTGCGAGATGCTGCTACTGGTGCCGCCGCTGCTGTTCTTGCGGCGGGAGTCCATACATCTACCCAGTGGGCTGTCACAGTCATATAGTCCTGACCCTGCCCTGCTCCACATGTCCACATGTCCGTGGTTAAGTGGACATTGGGTACAACTGCATTTTTTAGGACACTGGTGAGTCTTTTTCTGACGTCCGTGTACATTCTCGGTATCGCCTGCCTAGAGAAGTGGAACCTAGATGGTATTTGGTAACGGGGGCACACTACCTCAAGAAATTGTCTAGTTCCCTGTGAACTAACGGCGGATACCGGACGCACGTCTAACACCAACATAGTTGTCAAGGCCTCAGTTATCCGCTTTGCAACAGGATGACTGCTGTGATATTTCATCTTCCTCGCAAAGGACTGTTGGACAGTCAATTGCTTGGTGGAAGTAGTAAAAGTGGGCTTACGACTTCCCCTCTGGGATGACCATCGACTCCCAGCAGCAACAACCGCAGCGCCAGCAGCAGTAGGCGTTACACGCAAGGATGCATCGGAGGAATCCCAGGCAGGAGAGGACTCGTCAGAATTGCCAGTGACATGGCCTGCAGGACTATTGGCATTCCTGGGGAAGGAGGAAATTGACACTGAGGGAGTTGGTGGGGTGGTTTGCGTGAGCTTGGTTACAAGAGGAAGGGATTTACTGGTCAGTGGACTGCTTCCGATGTCGCCCAAAGTTTTTGAACTTGTCACTGACTTATTATGAATGCGCTGCAGGTGACGTATAAGGGAGGATGTTCCGAGGTGGTTAACGTCCTTACCCCTACTTATTACAGCTTGACAAAGGCAACACACGGCTTGACAAATGTTGTCCGCATTTCTGTTGAAATACTTCCACACCGAAGAGCTGATTTTTTTGGTATTTTCACCAGGCATGTCAACGGCCCTATTCCTCCCACAGACAACAGGTGTCTCCCCGGGTGCCTGACTTAAACAAACCACCTCACCATCAGAATCCTCCTTGTCAATTTCTTCCCCAGCACCAGCAACACCCATATCCTCCTCATCCTGGTGTACTTCAACACTGACATCTTCAATCTGACTATCAGGAACTGGACTGCGGGTGCTCCTTCCAGCACTTGCAGGGGGCGTGCAAATGGTGGAAGGCGCATGCTCTTCACGTCCAGTGTTGGGAAGGTCAGGCATCGCAACCGACACAATTGGACTCTCCTTGTGGATTTGGGATTTGGAAGAACTGTTATGCACACCAGTGCCTGCAGGAATGTACTGGTGTTTGAACTGTTATGCACACCAGTGCCTGCAGGAATGTACTGGTGTCTGAACAGAGAGGGATGCAAAACAAATGAACTCACAGACAGACTGGGAAATATGACATAACGTACACAGAAGGTGATAGGGTAACAAAACCAACACAGAGTGAACAGAGAAGCCCAGAGGCTAAGAAACTGGGTGTCTCCCTAGTATTAGAAATGCTCAGATGGAAAAAGCAAGATGTTGTGTTTTAATACGTAGAGAACCCGAAATGCTGTTGCTAAGGGCAACAGCAAAACCCTAAAGGGTTACCAACGGGTGTGGCAGTAAACTCCTTGGTCAGAGATGGAATAATAGACACAAGGAGAGTCTCCACAATCCTAATTCTCACTTGCAGGGCCCAGGTACAGCTTACTGCCACTAAACTGACACATGGACACCCTGCACAGTGAGAGAGGATTAAGCAGGCAGGTCTGAAAGTACAGCCACAAACCTGCTGGGTTCACAGAATATCAAAAGAACCTCAGCAGGCTAAATGACTGACTCCAGTCTTACTGCTAGGTCTGGATTGGCAGAGTGTAGTACCAAATCCCCAGGCCTATTTGCAGTAAGCAACAACAAATACAAAGCTACACAGTACTGGCTAACTTTCAGGAACTGACTAACCAACAAAGATTCAGCAGCATCTGCTTAACCTGAGAAGAGGCCTTATAAAGCAGGTGCTGTCCACGCCCCCCTCAGACCTCACAGACTGTGAGCACAAAAACCAGCACCGGATCCCCTGCCTGTAACCACTGCACAGCAAAAGACCCGAACCGGAGTATCAGCTGCGCTCAGGTTACTCCGCTAGCACTTGTCTCCCGGTTGCCATGACGACGTGGCAGCACAGGGCAGGAGACCCTAACAGTACCCCCCTCTGACGAGGGGTCAAAGAACCCCTACCACCGGGTTTATCGGGGAACTGCGAGAAGAAAGAGCGTATCAGTCTGGGGGCATGAAGATCACAACTGCGCACCCACGACCGCTCCTCCGGGCCATACCCCTTCCAGTGCACCAAAAATGACAGCCGACCCCGAACCATCTTGGAGTCAAGAATCCTTTCAACAACAAACTCCCTCTGGCCACGTATCAGAAGAGGGGAACGTCTTCCTCTGGAAGAAGGATTACTAATCGCCCGTTTTAAAAGGGAACAATGAAATGTTTTATTGATACCCAAAGAACGGGGCAGATCTAACTGAAATGCCACCGGATTGATAACCCTGGTGATCTTATAAGGGCCGATGAACCGGGGGCCTAACTTATGAGATGGCTGTCTCAACTTCAAATTCTTGGTAGACAACCAGACGAAGTCTCCTAATTTGAAGCTGCAGGGTCTTTTCCGCTTATCAAAAACCCTTTTGGTCACTAATGACACAGACACAAGGGCTTTCTTCACTTTCCTCCAAATACCTCTAAGGACCGAAACGACAGAGGAACCACCAGGCGTGGAGTCCAGGGGGTCAAAAGAATTGGCCTTAGGATGATGCCCATACACACAAAGGAAGGGAGAGATCCCTGTAGCAGAGTGAGCCGCGTTGTTATAGGCAAACTCCGCCATTGACAGATGAGCAACCCAGTCAGTCTGACACTTGGAGACATAACACCTGAGGAACTGCTCCAAGGACTGGTTCACCCTTTCAGTCTGCCCATTAGACTGCGGATGGTAGCCTGACGACAAGCTGACAGAAATCTGGAGATCGGAACAAAATGCCCTCCAGAATTTGGCCACAAACTGGGATCCGCGGTCAGAGACCACATCAAGTGGCAACCCGTGGAGACGCACAACATACAGCATAAATAATTCAGACAGGCGTCTGGCCGATGGCAGCCCAACCAGTGGAACGAAGTGCGCCATCTTCAAAAACCTGTCAACGACAACCCAGATGGCTGTCATCCCCGAGGATTTGGGCAAGTCCACAACAAAATCCATTGATATGTGGATCCATGGCTTAGATGGAATAGAGAGTGGATGTAATGGGCCAACAGGAACCCCTCTAGGAGTCTTATTTCGGGCACAGATGTCACATGCCCGAACCCACTGATCCACATCCTTAGCCACCGAGGGCCACCACACCGCCCTAGATAGCAACTCCCGAGTTCTGGCAATACCCGGGTGACCTGCCGACTTCTTGGCATGGAATTCCAGGAACACTCGCTGTCTTAACCTAGGAGGCACAAACAAAAGACCTACCGGAAGGTCTGGAGGAGCCTGCTCCTGTGCTCTAAGGACTAATGACAAGAGGTCCTGGGTAATGCCCACTTTAATACATGATGGGGACACAATGGGCAACGGCTCCTCGGTGGTCTCCTGGATTGGAGCAAAACTCAGCGAGAGCGCATCAGCCTTGATGTTTTTTGACCCAGGGCGATATGTCATCAAAAAATTATAGCGTGCAAAAAACAAAGCCCATCGTGCCTGCCTGGCATTGAGACGCTTCGCTGACTCTAAATATGCCAAATTCTTATGGTCGGTGAGAATTGAGACCACAAACTTAGCCCCCTCAAGCCAGTGTCTCCACTCCTCGAGTGCATCCTTAATAGCCAACAATTCCCGGTTACCCACGTCATAATTCATCTCGGCAGGCGAAAATTTACGGGAAAAGTAAGCACAGGGATGAAGGCGATTATCAGACACTCCCATCTGAGAGAGCACTGCCCCAATACCCATCTCAGAGGCATCCACCTCCACCACAAAAGGACGCTCTGGATCTGGGTGTCGCAGCACCTTGGCCGAGACAAATGCCCTTTTGAGATGGGCAAAAGCCGCTTTGGCCTCACGAGACCAGTGAGCAACATCCGCCCCTTTCTTAGTGAGTGCCACCAAGGGCGCCACTATAGACGAAAATCCAGCGATAAATCGTCTATAAAAATTTGCAAAGCCCAGGAAACGCTGAAGCGCCTTCAAACTAGTGGGCTGCACCCAATCCAGGACTGCCTGTACCTTGGAACCCTCCATTTGGAAACCTTTTGGGGAGATAATATATCCTAGAAATGCGATTTGCTGAACTTCAAATTCGCACTTCTCCAGCTTCGCCCCAAGCCGGTGGTCTCTGAGTTTCTGGAGGACTAAGCGTACATGCTTCCGATGTTCCTCCAGGGAATGGGAGAAGATTAGGATGTCATCTAAGTATACAACTAAGAATCTATCCAAATATTCCCTGAGCACATCGTTCATGATATCCTGGAAGACTGCCGGGGCATTACAGAGCCCAAAAGGCATCACCAAATATTCATAATGCCCTGAGTGGGTATTAAAGGCAGTCTTCCATTCATCCCCCTCTCTTATTCGGATTAGATTGTACGCACCGCGTAGGTCAATCTTAGAAAAAATGGTGGCAGTACGAAGCTGGTCAAACAAGACCGAAATGAGAGGCAGTGGGTATGAGTTTTTAATCGTGATACGGTTCAATTCCCTGAAGTCGATGCAGGGTCGCAATGAACCATCCTTTTTACCCACGAAGAAGAACCCCGACCCAACTGGAGACTGTGAAGGTCTGATAAATCCTTTAGCCAAGTTCTCCTGAATGTACTCTGCCATAGCCTGAGTCTCAGGACGTGACAGGGAGTACAACCTGCTCTTGGGAAGCTTAGCATTCGGCAACAAATCAATGGCACAGTCATAGGGGCGATGGGGAGGTAGTACCTCTGCAACTTTTTTGGAGAACACGTCCGCAAAATCTGCATAACACCCTGGCAATCCTGGCAAACTTAGCTGCGAGAGCCTGACTGGAAGGCTCAAGCAACTCCTGAAACAATCAGTACCCCAACTAAGAATCTCCCCAGAGACCCAGGCAAATTGAGGATTGTGGGCCCTTAACCAGGGTAACCCCAACACCAATGGGGCAAAAGTACAGACAGTCACATAAAAGGACAATTTTTCAGAGTGTGTGGCTCCAATAAACAAAGAAATCTGGCTAGTGCAAGAGGTAATTTTACCCTGGGATAATGGTTCCCCGTTTAACCCACAAATCTCAATTTCCGACGCCAAGGGTACTAAGGAAACAGAGTGTTTCAGGGCGAATTGGCGGTCCATAAAAACCCCGTCGGCCCCACTGTCCACAAAGGCCCCAGTCTTGACAGTTTGACCGAGGATCTTCAAGGTCACCGGAATGATAAAAGTCTTCTTGGGAAATTCTGACTTCTGGCCTGACAGGATATTTCCCATCACCCTCAGGCCCTGAAGTTTTCCGGCTTTTCTGGGCATGATACTACCACATGACCCTTATTCCCACAGTACAAACACAATTCCTGCTGTCTCCTCCGCGTCTTCTCACGCGAGGAGAGGCGGGTAGCCCCAATCTGCATAGGCTCCTCGGAAAATTCCTCAGAGTCTGAGGTTCCCTTGGGAAATAAGGAACCCTCGGTCTCCCTTTCAAGCCTACGCTCTCTCAGCCGTCTATCCACCCGGATGGATAACTGCATGAGCTGATCCAAGCTATCAGGCAAGGGATATTGTACCAGTTGGTCTTTTATCTGGTTAGAAAGACCTCTTCGGTACTGGTGTCTCAGGGCTGGGTCATTCCACTGGGTATCATGGGCCAACCTCCGAAACTCCGTACAGTAAACCTCAACTGGCCTTCGCCCTTGCTTAAGGATCGAAATCTGAGCCTCGGCTGAGGCCGTCTTGTCAGGGTCATCATACAACATGCCCAGTGCCGTAAAAAAAGCATCAACACTTTTAAGCGACGGACAGTCAGGCTGCAACCCATATGCCCAGACCTGTGGGTCTCCTTGTAGCAAGTAAATCACTATGCCCACCCGCTGAATCTCTGACCCAGAAGACTGAGGCCTAAGCTGGAAATATAACTTGCAGCTCTCCTTGAAACAAAAGAACTGCGAGGGATCTCCAGAAAAACGATCCGGAAGATTTACTTTCGGCTCCTTAACCCCTGAAGGTGCTGCTGCTGCGGGAGCTCCGCCAGCGGCCTGGGAGGTGTGCATTTTAATGGACAAATCATTAAATTGACGAGTCAGGACCTGCACCTGATCGACCACCTGTTGCAACGTATTTTGAGGGGTATGCTCCATATTCCCACAAAATTTCAACAGGAGTATTTGGCTGCTGAATATGTTATGCACACCAGTGCCTGCAGGAATGTACTGGTGTTTGAACTGTTATGCACACCAGTGCCTGCAGGAATGTACTGGTGTCTGAACAGAGAGGGATGCAAAACAAATGAACTCACAGACAGACTGGGAAATATGACATAACGTACACAGAAGGTGATAGGGTAACAAAACCAACACAGAGTGAACAGAGAAGCCCAGAGGCTAAGAAACTGGGTGTCTCCCTAGTATTAGAAATGCTCAGATGGAAAAAGCAAGATGTTGTGTTTTAATACGTAGAGAACCCGAAATGCTGTTGCTAAGGGCAACAGCAAAACCCTAAAGGGTTACCAACGGGTGTGGCAGTAAACTCCTTGGTCAGAGATGGAATAATAGACACAAGGAGAGTCTCCACAATCCTAATTCTCACTTGCAGGGCCCAGGTACAGCTTACTGCCACTAAACTGACACATGGACACCTTGCACAGTGAGAGAGGATTCAGCAGGCAGGTCTGAAAGTACAGCCACAAACCTGCTGGGTTCACAGAATATCAAAAGAACCTCAGCAGGCAAAACGACTGACTCCAGTCTTACTGCTAGGTCTGGATTGGCAGAGTGTAGTACCAAATCCCCAGGCCTATTTGCAGTAAGCAACAACAAATACAAAGCTACACAGTACTGGCTAACTTTCAGGAACTGACTAACCAACAAAGATTCAGCAGCATCTGCTTAACCTGAGAAGAGGCCTTATAAAGCAGGTGCTGTCCACGCCCCCCTCAGACCTCACAGACTGTGAGCACAAAAACCAGCACCGGATCCCCTGCCTGTAACCACTGCACAGCAAAAGACCCGAACCGGAGTATCGGCTGCGCTCAGGTTACTCCGCTAGCACTTGTCTCCCGGTTGCCATGACGACGTGGCAGCACAGGGCAGGAGACCCTAACAAGAACGCACAGTTCTTTGCGGTGCTTTTGCCAGCTTGAATCTTTTCATTTTTCTAGCGAGAGGCTGAGTGCTTCCATCCTCATGTGAAGCTGAACCACTAGCCATGAACATAGGCCAGGGCCTCAGCCGTTCCTTGCCACTCCGTGTGGTAAATGGCATATTGGCAAGTTTACGCTTCTCCTCCGACAATTTTATTTTAGATTTTGGAGTCCTTTTTTTACTGATATTTGGTGTTTTGGATTTTACATGCTCTGTACTATGACATTGGGCATCGGCCTTGGCAGACGACGTTGCTGGCATTTTATCGTCTCAGCCATGACTAGTGGCAGCAGCTTCAGCACGAGGTGGAAGTGGATCTTGATCTTTCCCTAATTTTGGAACCTCAACATTTTTGTTCTCCATATTTTAATAGGCACAACTAAAAGGCACCTCAGGTAAACAATGGAGATGGATGGATACTAGTATACTTATGGATGGACCAGCGACTGCCGACACAGAGATAGCTACAGCCGTGGACTACCGTACTGTGTCTGCTGCTAATATAGACTGGATGATAATGAGATGAAATTAATATATATATATATATAATATCACTAGTACTGCAGCCGGACAGGTATATATATTTATTATGTAATGACTGATGACGGACCTGCTGGACACTGTCAGCTCAGCAGCACCGCAGACTGCTACAGTAAGCTACTATAGTAGTATGTATCAAGAAGAAAGAGAAAAAAAAAAACCACGGGTAGGTGGTATACAATTATGGATGGACCAGCGACTGCCGACACAGAGGTAGCTACAGCCGTGGACTACCGTACTGTGTCTGCTGCTAATATAGACTGGATGATAATGAGATGAAATTAATATATATATATATAATATCACTAGTACTGCAGCCGGACAGGTATATATATTTATTATGTAATGACTGATGACGGACCTGCTGGACACTGTCAGCTCAGCAGCACCGCAGACTGCTACAGTAAGCTACTATAGTAGTATGTATCAAGAAGAAAGAGAAAAAAAAAAACCACGGGTAGGTGGTATACAATTATGGATGGACCAGCGACTGCCGACACAGAGGTAGCTACAGCCGTTGACTACCGTACTGTGTCTGCTGCTAATATAGACTGGATGATAATGAGATGAAATTAATATATATATATATATATATATAATATCACTAGTACTGCAGCCGGACAGGTATATATATTTATTATGCAATGACTGATGACGGACCTGCTGGACACTGTCAGCTCAGCAGCACCGCAGACTGCTACAGTAAGCTACTATAGTAGTATGTATCAAGAAGAAAGAGGAAAAAAAAAACCACGGGTAGGTGGTATACAATTATGGATGGACCAGCGACTGCCGACACAGAGGTAGCTACAGCCGTGGACTACCGTACTGTGTCTGCTGCTAATATAGACTGGATGATAATGAGATGAAATTAATATATATATATATATAATATCACTAGTACTGCAGCCGGACAGGTATATATATTTATTATGTAATGACTGATGACGGACCTGCTGGACACTGTCAGCTCAGCAGCACCGCAGACTGCTACAGTAAGCTACTACAGTAGTATGTATCAAGAAGAAAGAAAAAAAAAAACACGGGTAGGTGGTATACATATACAATTATATATATATTATATACAATTATATATATATATATATATATATATATATATTAAACTGGTGGTGGTTAATTAAACTGGTGGTCAGGTCACTGGTCACACTATCAGCAACTTGCAAGTAGTACTCCTAAGCAGACAATCACAATATATACTGGTGGTCAGTGTGGTCACAATGGCAGTGTGGCACTCTGGCAGCAGAGTGCCAGCAAAAGTGTGCACTGTACGTTAAAATATGTACTCCTGCTCTCAGACTCTAACTGCTCCCCACTGTCTCCCCCACAAGTCAGATATACAGTCACACTATCACTTCAGCAAGTAGTAGTACTCCTCCTAATGCTCCCCAAAATTACTAAAGTAAATAATACTGTGTCTCTCTCTACTCTAGTAGTCTCACTCTCTATAAACGGAGAGGACGCCAGCCACGTCCTCTCCCTATCAATCTCAATGCACGTGTGAAAATGGCGGCGACGCGCGGCTCCTTATATAGAATCCGAGTCTTGCGATAGAATCCGAGCCTCGCGAGAATCCGACAGCGGGATGATGACGTTCGGGCGCGCTCGGGTTAACCGAGCAAGGCGGGAAGATCCGAGTCGCTCGGACCCGTGTAAAAAAAACTGAAGTTCGGGCGGGTTCGGTTTCCGAGGAACCGAACCCGCTATTCTCTAAACAGAATAGATAATTTAATTGAGATTATAAATATAAAATGTGAGTTTGTATAGTATTTAAATTCAATAAAAATGTAAGAGTTGAGGGTATAAATATCTGTATAAGTGAGTCAGCAGCTGTTTCTGCAGTGGACCACTGCGTGTTCCAAACGTGTTTTGACAAAAGCAGTGTATTACTCAATGGATTCATACTAATACAATACCATATAAAGGTTCTTTTCCATCTGTTCATGGAATGTTAGTGCTTTTCCTCATAATATATCTTCTTGTACCTCTTTACAACTAACACCATTCTTCTAGAGGGACTCCTACTCCCTTCCCTCACAACCACCCTCTGGAGTGGACATCCAGTTGCTTGATGTAGCTCCCAAGGCTATAAATGATTAACTTTATTAAATAACCCGGTGACAGGTCCTCTTTAAGTAAATAAAAATAAGTAAATTAAGCAGCTGTGTGGAGTATAATAAGCAAGAAAATAGTAAGCAAACTCTAAAAGTAAAAATCCTAAGTAAGCAAAGTAATATATAAATATTGTATATATAGGAGGGAGGAAAACAGCTGTTTGGCTGCAGAATAGCACAGAATTCCCTTGTGCGACATTAACATCTGAAAGAAATTGCTTCCAAGTAATGGATTGGAGCCTGCCAGAATGCTTTCCTCATAAGAACTATAAAACAGGCTCATCCAACAGGAGTTTGGGACAGCTTATTTTGGGATTACAAAGCCAAGCAAACTAGAAAACCTTATCATGTGTAAATAAAATTAAATTATTAACTCATTCAATTATGAATCTTGCTTGTATATTATTACTCTCAATCAGATACAACAGATTTCTATATTATTCAAAACTACATTGGAATTGTGTTGCTGAAATTTAAGAATGCAATTATTTTCCTGATAAAACGTCACATAAAGCTTACTATATGATAAATAGTAGGATAAATTAAAAAAAAGTTTAGAGGAACTTATTCTCAAGCCGGTGGCTACTACACTTTAATTAAATCTGCCACTAAAAGTAACTATAAAGATACAATTAATATTTTTTCCTGGATATTTAAAATGCCTGGAAATGTTAAATGCACATCATAGAATACAGCACTTAAGTTTATACTTGATTCAAAAATATACAAATACTAGATACATTCAATGATAGAAAGAACATATTATACACCAGCCGTCATCATATAATGGACTCTGGGGGTCATTGGAGTTGCTCGCTCGCTAGCTGCTTTTAGCAGCATTGCACACGCTAGGCCGCCCCCCTCTGGGAGTGTATCTTAGCTTAGCAGAATAGCGAACGAAAGATTAGCAGAATTGCGAATAAAATAATTCTTAGCAGTTTCTGAGTAGCTCGAGACTTACTCCTACACTGCGATCAGCTCAGCCCGTTTCGTTCCTGGTTTGACGTCACAAACACGCCCTGCGTTCGGCCAGCCACTCCCCCGTTTCTCCAGACACTCCCGCGTTTTATCCTGGCACGCCTACGTTTTTCCGCACACTCCCAGAAAATGGTCAGTTTCCGCCCAGAAACACCAACTTCCTGTCAATCACACTACGATCACTTCAACGATGAAAATTCTTTGTTCGGACGTGAGTAAATCTACTAAGTTTTGTGCTAAAATACTTAGCGCATGCGCGCTGCGTACCATGCGCATGCGCATTTTTGCCTTAATCGCTCCGTTGCGAAAATCGGCAACAAGCGAACAACTCGGAATGACCCCCTCTATTCATGAAACAGTGAAAAGTGTGGAGAAGTGAGCCAGTGGAGAAGTTGCCCATGGCAACCAATCAGCATTGATGTAACATTTATAATTTGTATACTACAAAATTATACAGAGCAGCTGAATGGTTGCCATGGTCATCTCCACTGGCTCACTTCTCTACACTTTTAACTGCTTCATGAATAGACCCAGCAATATCTTACAGCCGCATAACATCGTCCCATATATGCCATACTTGCCTACTTTTCAAAACTAGTTTCAGGGAGATTGTACAGTAGGTTTAAGCAGAATGCAGTGTGTCATGCTCCCCCCAAAGGGCGTGTCTAGCTCCACTTATGGGCGTATCTATTGCCACTAAGGGGTGTGTCCTTCAGTGGCAGGCACTCACTCCAGTGACTATAGGGGAAATAATACATTTTAATTGTTTTGTCTCACCCAAAATGGCCGCCTCCATATGGGACACAATATCCTTAAAACATGGATTTTCAGGGGGCAACATTTACAGTAAATCTACTGTAGCTTTTACAACAGACCTGCTAACACATGACAAACCTAAACAATGCCAAATGACCCTCAAAATGAGTAGCATGGATGATGTAATGGTTAGCATTGCTGCCTCCCAGCACTGAGGACAGGGGTTTGATTCCTACCATGACCCTAACTGTGTGGAGTTTGCATATGCTCCCCGTGCTTGTGTGCGTTTTGTCATGGTACCATAACTCCCAACATTTGGATTCCAGAAGGAGGGACTCCTGGCTTGGCGAAGCGGCGCAATGCCAAAAAGGGGGCGTGGTCTATTGAAAAGGGGGAATGGCCTCATGTGGATGACGCGATCGCGATGACGCGATCGCAAGCCATGCACTGTATCAATAACTGGTAATAAAAATAATAATATAAACCTCCTAATGATAATGTGTGGACCCCTATTCCAAAAGTAAAACATTCAATACCTTTAATACCAAGAAATAATGACACGGAGACTTGAATTTGGCAGAAAATTGTTAGCTATTTATTGTACCCTAACCATTAGAAAAAACCTGTAAAGTAAAATTTAAGTTAACATGCCGATACAGCCGGCATATGGTGGCAGAAAAAAGAACTGCTATATTCCACTGACGATAACCTCAAAAAACATAAAAAACCCAAACAATCCTAATTTACCACAAACAATACATAGGTAATAGGTGCCCGACTCAGACCTCCACGCTGACTGCCCACCCTGATGGGTGATGACGCTGCCCCCTGATGGATGATCTAGCGGCCTTAAAAGTCAATGGAGGTGAGTGCACCTAAACCACATCAATACTGTAAAAAACTGTAACTAACAAGTCAAACTATAACGTGCCGTTCTTTTCCGCCAACAAATAGCCAACGATAAACCACAACTAACAATTCAGAGCCAAGACACTCCGTGCCAAAACCTCTACCTAATGGGGTGGGAGGGTGGGAAGGCAAACCAGAAGTAAGAGACCCTTAGCTAGCCTATACATCCCTATATATACTGATCCCTCCCCTCTCTACCATTGGCTGTACTTTTCATAACAGTTAAGTCCACATCCCTCACAAGAGGTTTAACTCTCTCCATTCCTATGTCTGTCATTTCGCTCTCCTAAACCTCCTAATGATAATGTGTGGACCCGTATTCCAAAAGTAAAACATTCAAAACCTTTAATACCAAGAAATAATGACACGGAGACTTGAATTTGGCAGAAAATTGTTAGCTATTTATTGTACCCTAACCATTAGAAAAAACCTGTAAAGTAAAATGTAAGTTAACATGCCGATACAGCCGGCATATGGTGGCAGAAAAAAGAACGGCTATATTCCACTGACGATAACCTCAAAAAACATTAAAAACCCAAACAATCCTAATTTACCACAAACCATACATAGGTAATAAGTGCCCGACTCAGACCTCCACACTGACTGCCCACCCTGATGGGTGATGACGCTGCCCCCTGATGGGTGATCTAGCGGCCTTAAAAGTCAATGGAGGTGAGTGCACCTAAACCACACCAATACTGTAAAAAACTGTAACTAACAAGTCAAACTATAACCTGCCGTTCTTTTCCGCCAACAGCGAAAGACTCTTCCCCCAGAGTCTTCGCACCGCCACCATACCCTCAACCTAACTCCTGCAACACCAGAAACAGATCCTCCAGGAAAAACATCATCCCCTCCTTGGATAGATGCACACCATCAGGCCGAAAAAGGTGACTGCCACGAAACCGAATCCTAGGGTGGCGAACCACTTTCCCTCCGTGGGCCAACACCCACTTCGCCACCGCCGCATTCACCTTTTGCCTGGCCTCATCAATCGGGCGACCGTCCGCCACTCCTTGCCAACGCAACCTTGGCACCATTGTAGAGAACACCAAAACACAATTGGGCCACGCTGCGGCCACACTGGCCAGATCCTCCATCATGGCCCATCGCAGCTCCAAAGATGTCCTCTTCCCCAGATCGTTGCCACCCAAATGGACAACCAGCACCCTAGGGACTCCATGCTCACTGACCTGACTGACCAATCTACTCTTCAGATCTTGCCACATCATCCCACGCCAACCAAGCCAATGAACGTCATGAGCCCAAGGAAAAAACTGTGCCCCATCCGAGGCCAAAAACCTGGCTGCCCAGTAAACATAAGAGTGGCCAACTACCCAGATTGCCAAATCGTCTTCTACCCAACCTGTAGAGAAGGAAAGGAGTAAAAATTGGTTAATAAATATCCTAACAGGATCTTATTGCA
This sequence comes from Pseudophryne corroboree, assembly GCF_028390025.1. NCBI lineage: Eukaryota > Metazoa > Chordata > Amphibia > Anura > Myobatrachidae > Pseudophryne > Pseudophryne corroboree. Next base: position 327,065,521 of record NC_086445.1, on the reverse strand, counting down.
TGCATTAACCTGAAGGATCTGCCAAAAGAAAAAAGGTTTTCGGTTCTTAATGAGTCACGGCCTAGCCGATCTAAACAAGCTTCCAGCCAATCGAAGCGTAACATATACACACAACAGGGAAAATCAAAGTAAAATAAGGAAAATAAAAAGGAGGGGGGGGGGTTGGAAATGGGAAAAAAACATGTAAGAAACTCAGCTGGAGGTGAAAGCGTAAAAACCTGCTGAGGGACTTTGAGTTGTACTGATCAGCCGAATTGTAGATTGAAATTCAGTCCGTCAAGTCAGGCAAAAAATCGCAAAAGAACTCCAGACCCCCGCTGCCAGCAGCGGCGAGTAGCTAATCCCTGAGTAGGATGAACAGGGGAGACAAACAGACACAAACTGCACAAGGACGTACTTAACCTTAACAACATTAACTTAGTCAACGGTTAATAAAACTGAACAGTTAAGAAAACTGAAAACTCATGAAACTGGGCGAATATAACGCTTGTAGCTTGAAGACTTCCATCGCCCCACCGCCTGAATTTCCGCGACAGAAAAACCCGCCGAAGCAGCCGACGTTGCCGCCCCGATTCGGAAGGAATGCGTGCCGAAAGCAGCGTGTGAAAGGCCCAGGCTCGCCAGACAGCGACTCAGCATCCAACGAAATTGATACTTCGTCAAAGGTAAACCGTCATAATGCAACAGCCACGACCCCTTCACACCTGGCCGCACTGCTGCATATTTCGATGCCAATCTCACCGGGCAAATGCTCCCTTCCAGCGACGGTACCAAAGTGACCCATCGCCCTCTACCTACTTGGTCCGTCTTAGAGCGAGGCAGTCTGCAAAGCAAAGACCTCTCACCCACCACCACGTCATCCAGAAGCATGCGCGAATCTGCCCGCTTAGTTGGCGCTACCAACTCCGAAACCCGAAAGGCTCCGTGATAAGCCATGGAGAACGCCAACTGGAACAACAGTGATTCAAAAAGTGACAATGCGATACAGCCCGCAGCATCGATGACAGCTGGCAACAAGGCCGCATCTATGGGGCGTCGCCTATCTGGCGGCGTTGGCGCCACCCGTTCCCAACCTTTCATCGCCTTCACCAGAAGCCCGCTCTTTGTCACATCAGGAACACCCTTGATTTTATTAAAAAACGAAATCCCTGCTAAGTACCGGGACACCACCGCTCTGGACCTACCCGTGACAAAGAGCTGCCAAATAAAAGAAAGCATTATCCAATGCCCGCTCTTACCTTCCTGACTCCATCCTCGGGCAAACTCTTCCCACTCGCTCCAAGCTTGCCCATAAGCCTTGAGCGTGTCTGGAGCCACGGACCGCATCGCTAGGCCCTCCAGTCCGGGCCGATCACCTGCCAGACATAACCGGGACATTGAAACCACCGCTCATCGGCCTCAGGTGCCAACAAACGAAATCTCTCCCACTGCCCGCGGGACAACGCGTCGGAAATCCCGTTCTCAATACCTGGCACATGCTGCACGCGGAACCATACATTCCTATGCAAGCATGTCAGCAGCAATTGCGCAAGCACCCTCAAAACCACCAGCGACTTCGCCCTCTGGTTATTGATCGCATGCACCACGCCCAGATTGTCGCATCAAAACAAAATGCTGCTATGAGCCAGACGATCGCCCCAAACCCGTGAAAAGCTCCAGCAGCATAAGGTCCTTAGTGAAACCTTTGCGATGCCATTCCTCAGGCCACGCACCAAGATCCCTCTAGGTAGCAACCGAACCCAGAGGAACTCGCCGCGTCGGTAAACAGCTGTAACCTAGCATTGTCGATCGTTGGGGCCAGCCAGATACGCACCCCATTGAAGTCCTCCAGGAACGAGGCCCAGACGGCCAAATCCCTCTTAATCTCGGAGGACAAGCGAATGAAATGATGCGGCCTGGCACACCCTGCCGTCGCCCTCTCCAGCTTTCGGCAGAAAACCCTGCCCATCGGGATCACCCGGCAAGCAAAGTTCAAAAGGCCCAGCAAGGACTGCGCCTGCCTCAGCGTGACTTTGCGCGACATCACGAACTGGCAAATAACCTTGCGGAGCTTTGCGACCTTGGCCTGAGGAAGGCGACACGAGCCTGCCACCGTGTCGATTTCAATCCCCAAGAACGACAAACAGGAAACCGGCCCCTCCGTTTTATCTTCGGCCACAGGAACGCCAAAGTGATAAAACAACGCTCGGATGCTGAACAGCAAGTCGCTGCAGCGCGGTGAATTCGCCGGTCCCACACACAGGAAATCATCGAGGTAATGCGCAACTCCATGACCCCCTGAAGAAGACTCCACGCACCAATGCAAGAATGTGCTAAACCTTTCAAAAAACGAGCAGGAAACGGAACATCCCATCGGCAAACATTTGTCAATGAAATATCCGCTCCGATCCGAGAAACCCATAAAACGGAATGAGTCCGGATGCAACGGGAGCAACCGAAACGCGGATTCAACATCGATCTTAGCCATCAGAGCTCCCGGGCCGTAACTACGAACCAACTCCAGCGCCTCGTCAAACGACTGGTACACCACCGAGCAGTGTGCCGGCGGTATCGCGTCGTTGACCTACGACCCTGACGGGTAAGAAAGATGTTGAATGAGCCGAAAGGCACCCGGAGTCTTCTTGGGGACTACCCCCACTGGAGAAATGACCAAGTCATCCACGGGGGGCGAGCTAAACGGGCCCTCCATCCTACCCATTCGCACCTCTTTATCAACTTTCTCGCGCAAAACAGACGGCAAGGCGTGAGCGGACTGAAGATTCCGGAGAGCCTTGACCGATACTTCGCCCGCAACTGGCAAGCGGAAACCAAACTAAAACCCTGAAACAAAAACTGGGCGTCCGTACTATTCGGATACCAATCCAACCATTTGGACATGGCGTCCAAATTAATTGGCATTGGGGCCCTGTTGAGCGATCCCGCTCGCACCGGGTTTTGCGTAGCTTTGCTTTCCCCTTGCGCCTTGCCGATTTCCTTTAAAACAGTTGGAGGCCGGGTGGAAGCCGCCACATTGCAAGCACGAATGTCGAAACCGACACTGCTTGCCGAAGGAACAGGTCGCATTATTAAATGCAAAGCACTTCCCCCTCGCGGCTGCCTGTCCTCCCCCGCGGATAGCCAACCTACCACTCCTACCCGGTCCCCCTTCCGCGCTACTCCCCTGGGCGGACGACCCTGCGCGTTGCCCGTCCGTCCCCGGATTCCTGGGCTCCTTTGCGGGTTGAGAAGCCCGGGTGACCTGGAGCCAGACCTCCACGTCCTTGCACCCAAAGTCAATAATCTGTAAGCAGTCCTGCTTCTCTCGGAACTTCTCATCATACATCCGCCATTCGATTCCTGACGATGTGCGCTGCATATCGTGTATCAAGTGCAGGTATCGTATGACATTCATGTGTTCCTCCGGCCTATCTTCCAAATAACATGCCGCAAAGACGCAGAAACCGGCCAGCCAGTTGTCGAAAGTACGGAAAGCCTCAGCTCCGATGCCTTTCTTAGCCGTCGCTGCCTTATACTCCTTCTTCGCGTCCTTAGTCAGCACGAACATATCCACGTAATCGCCTCTGCAGATCTTCCTACGGCAGCTATCCCGCAACCCCCTCAACACTGCCGTATAATCACAGTGGACTACTCCCAGCAAATTGTGGCGCTTCTTGGCCCTGCGAGCATCCTCGATAAGCTGCTTGCGTCTCTTCCGCTTCTCCTGCTGCCCTGCCGCCCTCTTAGCGTACTTCGTCGCACGCTTTTTTGCCCCAGTCGTGCTACTAACTTCGGACGCTTGCGACGACAGGGATGAAGAAGAGGAGGAACTGAGAGAAATGGAGCGCGCGCTGGAGCCCGACGCCGACTGCTCGAACTCACCTGAGTTCGGACTGGGAGTCCTCCGGTGTGGAAACTTCGAAATCCTCCTCATCGCTCATGTCCACCTCAACCTCACCACGATCACCTGAAAAAGAAGACAAAGCACGGGACCTGGAAACCACTCCCGCGGCATGCCTAGCATTCCGGGGCAAAGACGTCCCCACCTCGCGTCCGCACTCCGTCCATACAGGACGGTGTCCCAACTGCGCCGCGGCTGCCCCCAGGTCACGGCAAGCGCGCGCTATTCGCTGAGCCGCTGACCCCGGCTGCAAACCGGATGCCCTTGCTTCCGCGTGCGCACCGGAATGCCTTGCTGCCCCCGGGGAGACGGCAGCGGGCAATGGGCCCAAAGCCAACACCACAGTCGACAGGGCCGACGCCAACTCTCCGGAAGCCTCCTGACCTCCCCAAAAGTCGCGGCCAGCACCGGCGGGAGCCCCGCAGATGCCGGCGCACCTCTCCTGGCACCGTCGGCCGGCAGGTGCCGATAAGGGACCCAACGGCCAATGCCCCGCCTGGCCTTCTGGTGATCTGCTGGCCCCCCTTACCACAATTGGCATGGCCCCCCACCAATCATCTATCCTATCCTGCGCCTGCTGGCCCTCACTATCACTGCTGTGCCTGCCACCTTCCCCACCCGCGCGTGCCCTCCCCCCGCAGGCCGGAGCTCTCTCCGTCTGCAGGGAAGGCACCTCTGCGGGGCTCAATGCTGCCTCGCCCTATCCTGGGATGCCCTCCCCGTCGCTGCTCCCCGCCGGACTCTGGCTGTAAGGGAGGCAGCAGGGGAGACGTTGAACCTAGCGGCGCCGCTGCGCGCACACGTGCTCGATCGGCGCCACTGGCTGAGAGCACGGGTGTGCGTGAACCCCGTGCGCGTGGCCCGCCGCTTCCCGCCACCCTAGTTCCAGCGTCCTGGCCACCAGACAGCACCGCTGGACGAGACCCCGCGACAGGCCTCGTCCGACCTGCCGCCACTCTCCGCCCCCCCCCTACCCCCTCGCCCGGCATCACTCCGCGGCCGTGACAAGGGGGATGGGTGGGGAGATGGGATGGGAGCCCCCGTAGGCCGCCCACTCTGGCACGAACGCGCGCGCCCGCGGGTGCCTGATCCCGGCAACGGCGCCTCACCCTCCAGAGACGGAGGTGAAGGCCGATGCCCGGCCACCTCCGGTCGTCTCCCCCGTGCCCTCAGCCCCCCCTGCCGCTCGCGGCCGGAGGTTAACACCGGACCCGAAACCAGGGGCAGGAAAGACCGGGTTCGTCCAGCCACCGCCGCGCGGGCACCCGCGTCGGCGCCGGTGGACGGGGAACGGGCAGATGAGCCAGCAGGCCCATCCACGGACCCAGCTTCACCGCCTGTAGAGCGGTAGTGAGCTGGGGTCCCGGCAGAACTGAGGGGGCGAGAGGCGGCCATAATCCCAGCGAAGTATGTGGTGAAATGAGAGAGGAGGGTGATCTATAACAATACAGTGCAAACACCTGAACACTCTAACTAGCCTAGCTAAAACACTAGTGAAAATGCAAATCAGCAACACTCACCAGAAGGCAAACCAGAAGTAAGAGACCCTTAGCTAGCCTATACATCCCTATATATACTGATCCCTCCCCCGTCTACCATTGGCTGTACTTTTCATAACAGTTAAGTCCACACCCCTCACAGGAGGTTTAACTATCTCCATTCCTATGTCTGTCATTTCGCTCTCCAAATAGAAAAGAAAAAAAAAAACACCAGCATTTAAAATGTAAACATAATATCGGTCTACACAACCATTGAAAAGCAATTTGACATAAAATGCAGGGGGTGACGTAACAAGCCATATTTAGGGATATTCATGAAAACAGAGCATGACATCACATTTGCTCTAAAAACAAAATCCCTATAAGGTCACCTGTGCTCAAGCAGGACTATCCTTAAAACATGGATTTTTAGGGGGTGCAGCATTTAAACCTAGCCTTTACAACAGACCTGCTAAAAATAAGATTTTAACCCTACCGGTAAATATTTTTCTCCTAGTCCGTAGAGGATGCTGGGGACTCCGTAAGGACCATGCGGTATGGACGGGCTCCGCAGGAGACATGGGCACTCTAAAGACTTTAGGATAGAATGGGTGTGCACTGGCTCCTCCCTCTATGCCCCTCCTCCAGTCCTCAGTTAGCGAAACTGTGCCCAGAGGAGACGGACAGTACGAGGAAAGGATTTTTGTTAATCTAAGGGCAAGATTCATACCAGCCCACACCATCCACACCGTATAACCTGGAATATACGTAACCAGTTAACAGTATGAACAAAACAGTATCAGCCAATGACTGATCTTAACTGTAACATAACCCTTATGTAAGCAACAACTATATACAAGTCTTGCAGAATTTTGTCCGTACTGGGACGGGCGCCCAGCATCCTCTACGGACTAGGAGAAAAATATTTACCGGTAGGTTTAAAATCTTATTTTCTCTTACGTCCTAGAGGATGCTGGGGACTCCATACGGACCATGGGGATTATACCAAAGCTCCAAACCGGGCGGGATAGTGCGGATGACTCTGCAGCACCGATTGAGCAAACGTGTTTGAACCCGACCAAGTAGCCGCTCGGCAAAACTGTAAAGCAGAGACGCCTCGGGCAGCCACCCAAGAAGAGCCCACCTTCCTAGTGGAATGGGCCTTTACCGAATTTGGTATCGGCAATCCAGCCGTAGAATGAGTCTGCTGAATCGTGTTACAGATCTAGCTAGCAATAGTCTGCTTAGAAGCAGGAGCGCCAACCTTGTTGGCCGCATACAGGACAAACAGAGCTTCTGTTTTCCTAATCCGAGCCGTCCTGGCTACGTAAATTTTTAAGGCCCTGACTACCTCAAGGGATTTGGAATCCTCCAAGTCTCCCGTAGCCACAGGCACCACAATAGGTTGGTTCACATGAAACGATGACGCCACCTTAGGTATAAATTGAGGACGAGTCCTCAACTCTGCTCTATCCACATGGAAAATGAGATAGGGACTCTTATGAGACAAGGCCGCCAATTCGGACACCCGCCTTGCAGATGCCAAGGCCAACAACATGACCACCCTCCAAGTGAGAAACTTTAACTCAACCGTTTGAAGAGATTTTAGGAACTGTAACACCCCATTAAGGTCACATGGTGCCACTGAGGGCACAAAAAAGGACTGGATGTGTAGCACTCCCTTAGCAAAAGTCTGGACTTCTGGGAGAGAAGCCAATTCTTTCTGGAAGAATATAGATAGGGCTGAAATCTGTACCAAAATGGAGCCTAACTTTAGGCCCATATTCACTCCTGTCTGTAGAAAGTGGAGAAACCGGCCCAAATGGAAATCTTCTGCAGGAGCATTCTTGGCTTCACACCAAGATACATACTTCCTCCAGATACGGTGATAATGTTTCGCCGTCACCTCCTTCCTAGCCTTTATCAGAGTAGGGATGACTTCTTCCGGAATACCCTTCCCAGCTAGGATTCGGTGTTCAACCGCCATGCCGTCAAACGTAACCGCGGTAAGTCTTGGAATACGCAGGGCCCCTGCTGCAACAGGTCCTCCCTGAGAGGAAGAGGCCAAGGATCTTCTGTGAGCAGTTCCTGAAGATCTGAATACCAGGCCCTTCGAGGCCAATCAGTATTGTCTGCACTTTTTTTCGTCTTATGATTCTCAATATTTTTGAGATGAGAGGAAGAGGAGGGAACACATAGACCAACAGAAACACCCATGGTGTCACCAGGGCGTCCACCGCTACTGCCTGAGGGTCCCTTGACCTGGCACAATACCTCCGAAGCTTCTTGTTGAGGCGTGACGCCATTATGTCTATTTGAGGAAATCCCCAAAGACTTGTTATTTCTGCAAAAACTTCTTGATGAAGTCCCCATCTCTTGGATGGAGATCGTGTCTGCTGAGGAAGTCTGCTTCCCAGATGTCCACTCCCGGAATGAATACTGCTGACAGAGTGCTTACGTGATTTTCTGCCCAGCGCAAAATCCTGGTGGCTTTTGCCATTGCCACTCTGCTCCTTGTCCCACCTTAGCGGTTTACATGAGCCACGGCTGTGACGTTGTCTGATTGTATCAGAACCGGTAGGTCGCGAAGAATATTCTCCGCTTGTCGAAGGCCATTGTATATGGCCCTCAATTCCAGTATGTTGATGTGTAGACAAGACTCCTGGCTTGACCACAGTCCCTGAAAATTCCTTCCTTGTGTGACTGCTCCCCATCCTCGGAGGCTCGCGTCCATGATCACCAGAACCCAGTCTTGAATGCCGAACCTGCGACCCTCTAGAAGGTGAGCACTCTGCAGCCACCACAGGAGAGACACCCTGGCACTGAATTTGAAGGTGGTACTCGGACCACCTGTCCAGGAGGTTCCACTGAAAAGTCCTCGCATGAAACCTGCCGAAGGGGATGGCCTCGTAGGTCACCACCATTTTCATCAGTACTCGAGTGCATTGATGGACTGACACTCTTTTCGGTTGTAACAGGTCTCTGACCATGTTCTGGAGTACCTGGGCTTTTTCCATCGGGAGAAAAACCCTCTTTTGTTCTGTGTCCAGAATCATGCCTAAGAAAGACTGCCGAGTCGTTGGAACCAACTGTGACTTTGGTAGATTTAGAATCCAGCCATGTTGCTGTAGTACTCTCAGAGAGAGCAACACGCTTTTCTGCAACTGTTCCTTTGATCTTGCTTTTATCAGGAGATCGTCCAAGTACGGGATAATTGTGACTCCTTGCCTGCGCAGGAGCACCATCATTTCCGCCATTACCTTGGTGAACACCCTCGGGGCCGTGGATAGCCCAAACGGCAATGTCTGAAACTGGTAATGACAGTCCTGTACAGCGAATCTCAGGTATGCCTGATGAGGAGGATATATGGGTCGTGAAGGTATGCATCCTTTATGTCTAGTGACACCATAAAATCCCCCCATTCCAAGCTGGAGATAACTGCCCTGAGCGATTCCATATTGAACTTGAACCTTTTTAAGTACACGTTCAGGGATTTTAAATTTAGAATGGGTCTGACCGAGCCATCCGGTTTCGGGACCACAAATAGGGTTGAATAGTACCCTTTTCCCTGATGTATTAGGGGAACCTTGATAATCACTTGCTGTTGACACAGCTTTTGAATTGCAGCTAAAACTATCTCCCTCTCTGGGGGAGAAGCTGGTAAAGCCAATTTGAAGAATCGGTGAGGAGGCACGTCTTCGAATTCCAGCTTGTAGCCTTGGGATACTATTACCATCGCCCAAGGATCCACGTCCGACTGACCCCAGACGTGGCTGAAGAGTCGAAGACGTGCACCCACCGGAGCGGACTCCTTCAGTGGAGCCCCAGCGTCATGCGGAGGATTTAGTAGAAGCCGGGGAGGACCTCTGTTCCCGGGAACTGGCCGTAGCAGGCATTCTTTTCCCTCTACCCTTACCTCTGGCGAGGAAGGAAGAGCCCCGACCTCTTCTGGACTTATGCGACCGAAAGGACTGCATCTAATACTGTGGTGTTTTCTTTTGCTGTGGGGGAACATAAGGCAAAAAAGTGAATTTACCCGCGGTAGCTGTGGAAACCAGGTCCGCGAGACCTTCCCCAAATACAACCTCACCCTTGTAAGGTAAAACTTCCATATGCCTCTTTGAGTCGGCATCACCCGTCCATTGGCGGGTCCACAGTGCTCACCATGGCGTTGGCCCTTGAACCTAGTAGCCCAACGTCTCTCTGAGCGTCTCTCATATATAAGACTGAGTCTTTGAGGTGACCTAAGGTCAACAAATTGGTATCCCTCTCTAGGGTATCAATAGCAGCTGACAAGGTATCTGTCCAAGTTGCAAACCCAAGCTGATGCTATTGCCGGTCTGAGCAAAGCACCCGTATGTGTATTGGAGATGGTAGCGCCACCTTCTTGGATAAGCGCGTTAAAGCCTTGTCCACCCTGGGCGAGGATTCCCACCGTACCCTGTCCTGTGCAGGGAAAGGATATGCCATAAGAATTCTTTTGGGAATCTGAGGTCTTTTGTCTGGAGTTTCCCAAGCTTTTTCAAATAATGCGTTCAGCTCATGAGATGGGGGAAATGTTACCTCAGGTTTCTTTTCATTAAACATGTGTACCCTCGTGTCAGGGACAGAGGGGTCATCTGTGATATGCGAAACATCTTTAATTGCAATAATCATATAATGAATACTTTTGGCCACCCTTGGGTGTAACCTTGCATCATCGTAGTCGACACTGGAGTCAGAATCCGTGTTGGTATCAGTGTCTGCTATTTGGGATAGGGGATGTTTTTGAGACCCTGAAGAGCCCTGTGACACAGTTAAAGCCATGGATTGACTCCCTGCTTTTTCCCTGGACTCTGCTTTGTCCAATCTTTTATTTATTAGATTCACATTTGCATTTAAAACATTCCACATGTCCAACCAATCAGGTGTCGGCGTTGCCGACGGAGACACCACAATCATCTGCTCCACCTACTCCTTAGGTGAGCCTTCCGCTTCAGACATGCCGACACACACATACCGACACCCCCACACACTCAGGGATATATCTATATGGAGACAGGTCCCCCAATAAGGCCCTTTGGAGAGACAGAGAGAGTATGCCAGCACACATCCAGCGCCACCGGACTGGAATAAAATCCCATAGTACAGCGCTTTTATAGTAATTGTCAAAGTAAAAAAATATTGAAGAACACACAGCACGTATAAACTGCACACACATGCCCACTGCGCGTGCACTTGTTCCGCCGTGCGTGCACATATCCGCAATTTGCGTATGGTCGCTCCCGCGGTCCTGCGCGTGGTATGGGTATTTACGGCAGAGTTTGTGAACGCATGGAGAGCTATCAAAACATTACATATTTAATCCAAATACTGCACATTGTCCCCCTGCACCACATCAGAAAGTATCAACAGTTTAAATGATTCCAGAACAAGGGGATTCACCTTTACAGGATAAGAGGGGACAGACTAAGGTTATAAGGTGGTGTTTGGTATCCAGCTGTAGGGTATTTTAAGGGTAACATTCCGGTGTTGGTTTGCGGAAGATTGCATGTTCCTGCGGATAGTTAGGTGCAGAAGCAGAATATAGATATAAACTGTATTTACTGTATATTATGTATGTGGCGGGAATCCAGAGGAGACCACCCACAAGAGCAGTTGGGAAAGACATCGTCTACCGTTTCAAATCAACCTATGACCTCTCTTGTACTGTAAAAGTGCATTCCTGTGTCCAATGGACAACGGGATTACTGTATCCATTGTATTGCTTTTGGAAGACTTGTATAAATAAAGCCTGCTGCAGCCCGGCCTGACACAAGACTCTCAACGTTATCAACCTGATAGCGAAGGACCGGACCGGGAAGCGCACGCGAATATTCTCACGTATGTACATTGACTGTAGCCATTTACTCTGTTGTATTGTAGTGCATAATTTGTATTGTTAACACCCTTTCAGAAATATTACTCTGTGGTGTCAGAACCCAGTGATTAACTACAAATCTGTGTTGTGTCTTCCTTTTCCTGCTAAGGTTTAAGAGTGTATTAGTAACGCATCGCATAACTGTATAAGGTTTAAAAACGTATTAATTGGGTGTGTACGCGCTGCGAGTGCTTTGTACTGTCAGCGCGGCGTTTGTACGCAGAGTCCGTGCATAGTACGGGACTCATTTACACAAATAGCGTAAAAGGTACGTAGAGTGCATATTAAGTCTAGCGGCTGTAGCGGCTCCATGGTAAAAGTGTGGTTAAAGGTATAGCTTTATGTTTTAAGATAAAATCGACATTATCATAATATATATATATAAATTCACTTCACTGCGCCAATTACATGTGCCCCCCCCCCTCTTTTATGCCCTCTGTAACCGTGTTCAGCAGGGGAGAGTCCGGGGAGCCAGCTTCTGCAGTGTGCTGTGGAGAAAATGGCACTGGTTAGTGCTGGAAGGATCAAGCCCCGCCCCCTCACCAGCGGGCTTCGGTCCAGCTCAAATTATTTATACTGGCGGGGGTTTATTAATATACTGCCTCTGCAGTATCTATTTTATATGCCAGTGTCCCTAGAGGTTAATAATGCTGCCCAGGGCGCCCCCCCTGCGCCCTGCACCTGTACAGTGCCTGTTGTGTGTGATCTGTGTGGGAGCAATGGCGCGCAGCGATACCTCTGCGCGTTACCTCAGTGAAGATCATGAAGTCTTCTACCGCCTTTGAAGTCTTCTTTCTTCTCATACTCACCCGGCTTCTATCTTCCGGCTCTGTGAGGAGGACGGCGGCGCAGCTCCGGGACGAACGGCGAGGGTGAGACCTGCGTTCCGACTCCCTCTGGAGCTAATGGTGTCCAGTAGCCTAAGAAGCAGAGCCTATCATTTAAGTAGATCTGCTTCTCTCCCCTCCGTCCCACGATGCAGGGAGCCTGTTGCCAGCAGTGCTCCCTGAAAATAAAAAACCTGACAAAAGTCTTTTTCAGAGAAACTCAGGAGAGCTCCCCTGCAGTGCATCCAGTCGCCTCTGGGCACAGGATCTAACTGAGGTCTGGAGGAGGGGCATAGAGGGAGGAGCCAGTGCACACCCATTCTATCCTCAAGTCTTTAGAGTGCCCATGTCTCCTGCGGAGCCCGTCTATACCCCATGGTCCTTACGGAGTCCCCAGCATCCTCTAGGACGTAAGAGAAACATGACAAGCCTGACCCTAATCCCTATAATGCTGACCCTATCCTTATAACTCTGACCTATACTATGACGCTGACCCTATCCCTATAACACTGACCTATTACAACTCTGACCCTATTCCTGTAACTCTGACCCTATCCCTGTAACTCTGACCCTATCCTTATAACGCTGACCCTATCCTTATAACGCTGATCCTATCCCTATAACGCTGACCCTAGCCGTATAACGATGATCCTATCCTTATAACGCTGACCCTATCCCTATAACGCTGACCATATCCCTATAACGCTGACCGTATCCCTACAACCCTATACTATAACTCTGACCCTATACTATGACACTGACCCTATACTATGACACTGAAAGTATCCCTATAATACTTACCCTATTCTATGATACTGACCCTATCCCTATAATACTGACCCTATACTATTCCACTAGCAGTGCTCCACCCAAGATAAATGTTAGACAACCTGGATTTGCATGTCATTGGGCAATAACAAAGGGACTAATGCTGGTAACATGCAGAGTTTAAACTCAGCACCCACTAAGCTCTTTGTCTCCAGCCAAGCCTTGCCCTGCCCTCCGCAGCCCAGCCACACGCACACCAAAGGTTTATTTACCTTATATTTCAAACAGGTTACCACTGCTATGCTGCTGCTGATGTGGCCGCCATCACTGCCACTGTTGCCGTTGCTTCTGCAGTGCAAAGACAGCCTCCCCTGCTGCTGCGAACTGCTATGCGGCCACCGCTACACATAACCCCATGGTGGCCGGCATTTGAGTAACAGGACATCGCCCGTCATGACGTCTCCCGAGCAGGCTCCCCCCACAGCACTTCCGGACTGGCGCATGCGCAGTCCGTACTTTCACTAGCTATTGAACCAGTGCTTAAAGTGGTCCTAGAGAGGTGGTTGAACTCACCCCCCTCCCCAAGAAGAAAAAGAAGTAAAGCTATTGCACGGCGCCGTAGGCGCGCGCCGCCAGAAAAGGGGATGTGTCCTCAAAAAGGGGCGTGTTCACACAATAGTAACAATGCCCACAGTAGTAGCACCCCATAATACACATAATGCCCACAGCAGTAGCGCCCCTTATACAATGCCCACAGTTGTAGTGCTCCTTATGCAATGTCCACTTTACTGGTAGTGCCCCTTATATAGAACCCATAGTAGTGGTGCCCCTTATGCAATGCCCACAATAGTAGTGCCCCTTATGTCCCTAGCAGTGATGCCCCTTATGAAGTGCCCCCTTTACAATGCCCTCATTAGTAGTGCCCCCAGTAGTAATGCACTTAATGGTAATGCCCCCAGTAGTAATGTTGCCTGTAGTAATGCCCCCAGTCATTTAGCCCCAGTAGTTATGCCCCCTGTGGTAATGCCCCTGCAGTTATGACCCCAGTAGTTTAGCCCCTATGTAGTTTGCCCATTAGTAATGCCCCCAGTAGTTTGACCACTTGTAGTTCAGCCCCTGTAGTTATGCCCCCTTTTAGTTTGCCCCCTTTAAGTTTAGCCCCCAGTAGTTTAACCCTTGTAGTTATGCCCCCCTGTAGTTTGCCCCAAGTAGTAATACCCCTGTAGTTATACCCCCAGTAGTAATGCCCTCCTGTAGTTTGCCCCCAAGTAGTAATGTCCCCAGTAGTTTAACCCCTGTAGTTATGCCCCCAGTAGTTTAGCCACCCTGTAGTAATGCCCTACTGTAGTTTGCCCCCTGTAGTAATGCCTTCAGTAGTTAGCCCCCATGTAGTTTAGCCCCCAGTAGTAATGCCCCACTGTAGTTTGCCCCCAGTAGTAATGCCCTCCTGTAGTTTGCCCCTAGTAGTAATGCCCTCCTGTAGTTTGCCCCTAGTAGTAATGCCCCCAGTAGTAAGCACCTGTTAGTAATGCCCCCAGTAGTAATGCCCCCATTTGTAATGCCCCCAAGAGTAATGCCCCCGTTACTAATGCCTTCAGTAGTTAGCCCCCATGTAGTTTAGCCCCCAGTAGTAATGCCCCACTGTAGTTTGCCCCCAAGTAGTAATGCCCTGTAGTTATACCCCCAGTAGTAATGCCCTCCTGTAGTTTGCCCCCATTAGTAATTTCCCCAGTAGTATGCCCACAATAGTGATGCCCCCCCCCAGTAGTAATGCCCCCAGTAGTTTGCCCACAATAGTAATGCCCACCCCCCCAGTAGTAATGCCCCCAGTAGTTTGCCCACAATAGTAATGCCCCCCCAGTAGTAATGCCCCAGTAGTTTGCCTACAGTAGTAATGCCCCCCTTCCCGTAGTAATGCCCCCCACCCAGTAGTTGGCCCCCAGCAGTTAGCCCCCGTTAGTAACGCCCCCAGTAGCTTGCTAACAGTAGTAAAAGCCCCCAGTAGTAATGCCCCCCCCCCCAATGGAAGCGCCGCTACACATAGGGAAAAAAATAAAATAAAAATCACCATACTCACTGATCCCCGCTCCAAGGCCGCTGCAGTCCTTCCTTCCGGCACCCGCTCCTCAGCACTATGAGATGTCTCTCCCATAGCGCACAGTGACAGAGCCGGAAGCCGGAGCTCAGTACTGAGCTCCTGCCTCCGGCTACCGCCGGGCGCCCGCTGGTAACGCAATCCCAGCGGGCGCCCGGCATCTTCCAGCAGCGGCGGCACACAGCGGGTTAGGTGAGCCGGAGGAGGCGGAACTGCGTTCCGTCTCCAAGTGGAACTGACGGAACGCAGTTCCGCCCCGTTCCGGCTCACTTTAACCCCTGTATTGAACAACCAGGAGAATCCGGAAGATTTCCGGGGCAGCGGGAGGCTCATGTAAAAAAACGGTAGCCTCCCGCTGAATGCGGGAGGGTAGGCAAGTCTGTGCTGGGGACACCAGTCATCTTCTTTCCTATGTGGCCACCACTACCCAGAACCTTATTGAACCACCACCAGACCAGTCACCACACAGCTCCATGATTAAATGAATGACCTGTTCCTCCATCTCACCCTCATCCTCACCAAGCTCCCAGATCCCACCCTCACCCATCTCTCACACTCTAACCCCGCTCCCAGATCTCACTCTCACACCCTCACACCTTCTCACATCTCTCCTGGATCTCATACTCACCCCTGCAGTGACCGGTATTTAAATATCATGCTCAGGGCCGGCTCTAGGCATTTTCGAATAGAGCGGCCGCGCAGGGCGCCACCCTTAATGGGCGCCACGCGCTGGCGCAGCCATATTCAAAGCTGGAGCCGGCCCCGTGCAGCATTGGCCCGGCCGTGTGTGCGCTATGCGCGCTGCGCGGCGCCGGTGTCTAACGTCAGACGCCGGCACCGCGCAGCGCGCACACAAGTGGTCGCCCGCACCTGGACCAGGACCCGGACCCGCACTCGCCCGGCCGCACTCCCGCACTCGGACAGGCTCAGCAATGCTCCTCCCCCTCTCAGCGCCGCAGGTATTGGGGGGGGATTAATCTGGCACTGTGGGGGCATATCTGGCAACGTGGGGGCATATCTGGCACTGTGGGGGCATTTTTGGCACACTGGGGGCATTTCTGGCACACTGGGGGCAGATCTGGCACACTGGGGGCATATCTGGCACACTGGGGGCATATTTGGCACACTGGGGGCATATCTGGCACTGTGGGGGGCATTTCTGGCACTGTGGGGGCATTTCTGGCTCTGTAAGGGCATATCTGGCACTGTGGGGGCATATCTGGCACACTGGGGGCATTTATCTGGCACACTGGGGGCATTTATCTGGCATACTGGGGGCATTTATCTGGCACTGTGGGGGCATTTATCTGGCACTCTGGGGGCATATCTGGCACTGTGGGGGCATATCTGGCACACAGGGCATATCTGGCACTGTGGGGGGCATATCTGGCACTGTGGGGGGGCATATCTGGCACTGTGGGGGCATTTCTGGCTCTGTGGGGGCATATCTGGCACTGTGGGGGCATATCTGGCACACTGGGGGCATTTATCTGGCACACTGGGGGCATTTATCTGGCACACTGGGGGCATTTATGGTACATTTCTGGCTCTGTGGGGGCATATCTTGCTCTGTGGGGGCATATCTGGCTCTGTGGGGGCATTTATGTATTTGGCACACTGGGGGCATTTCTGGCACACTGGGGGCATTTCTGGCACAGTGGGGGCATTTCTGGCACAGTGGGGGCATTTATCTGGCACTGTGGGGGCATTTATCTGGCACTGTGGGGGCTTTTCTGTATCTGGCACTGTGGGGGCTTTTATCTGGCACTGTGGGGGCATTTATCTGGCACTGTGGGGGCATTTATCTGGCACTGTGGGGGCATTTATCTGGCACTGTGGGGGCTTTTCTGTATCTACATATCTGGCACTGTGTGGCCATTTATGTATCTGGCATTGCTGGGGGGCATGTCATGTGTTGCTGGCACTGCTGGGGGGCATGTCATGTGTAGCTGGCACGGCTGGGGAGCATATCATTTAGTGTTCCCGCTAGGCGTTTGTGGCAAGGCAATGTGTCTAACGTGCTCTGCCTGGCGCAAAGTGTCTAACGTGCTCTGCCTGGCGCAATGTCTAACGTGCTCTGCCTGGCGCAAAGTGTCTAGGAAGTTCTACCTGGTGCAGTGTGTATTAACTGCACTACTGTGTGGTGTAATGCGAATTGCCACTATTATGTGGCCACGCACCTTCCCCACGAAGCAACGCCCCTAAATTTTTGCAGCGCGCCTTCGTCGCGCACTGTCCATGCTTTACCATGTAGGTAGATGAGCAACAAGCATTACAGTATGTACATCATTTTGCCCTCCTAACTTAAAAATGTGCCCTCCCTGCCCTAAAAAGTGAACACTATCGTGTAGCTGGCACTGCTGGGGGGCATATTGTGTGTAGCTGGCACTGCTGGGGGGCATATCATGTCTATCTGGCACTGCACATTATGTATCTGGCACTATACTGGAGACATTATGTGTATCTGACACTATACTGGAGACATTGTGTGTAAGGAACACTACTGTGGCTGTTATGTGTAAGGCTGCTAATTGTGTGCGTAGAGGGGGTGTGAAAACATATTTATTTATAGTCTAATAATATGAAGTTGTGAGGCCACACCCACTTTCCAAGAGGCCATGCCCACTTTTCCTGGAGCGCGCGCGCATGGGGGGGCGCTTTTACATGTTTTCGCTCAGGGTGCTAGTAGGCCTGGAGCCGGCCCTGATCATGCTGCACACATCATGACATCATTAGTGCAGGCCCGCCCCCGGCATGCAAGACTCGCCGAAAATGCAATCTGCACATGCGCGAACAGGAATGCTGGGGGCGTGGCCTGCATGGACGACTCATGATGTGGGTGGCATGTTATTTAAATGACCCACAGTGGTTTGGGTTGTAGGAAGAGGATCCCAGCATTTAAATAAAAAGGACATTCACATAGTGACGTCACCGTGCAGGCTCCGCCCACTGCTGTCCGTGACTCATGCATACGTGGTCCGCATTTTCAGCGGGCAGGACAGGAAAAGTGGGTGGACCCAGTGGTTTAGCGTGGCAGCGGGAAGGCAGTTTAAAAGACGGGAGCCTCCAGCGGAATGCGGGAGGGTAGGCAACCCAGATATATGCACTGTGTCCATAACGTCACTTAAACAGGCTTCAGCCATGCATATTAAATAGGGTATCATCTCAGACCTGCAGCTAAATTAAACCTTTTAAATAACTTTGACCAAATGGAGTTATTACAAACTGTTCATCTTTCAGTTGTGCAAATTAATACGCTTCTAGTTATGATTTATCTAGTGCAGTCTATCAAATTAAAATAAAACAAAATGTTAGGAGCTGATTTGTTGCCATGAGCAACTTTATCTCTCTCAAAGTTTTGATACATCTACCTTTTAAAGAAGAAAATATAATTGATGCCACTTTACAGTATCTATAGAAATGGTGGAATAACCAGGGCCTGCAGCTGTTATTTAAAAAAAAAACCATCAATACAGTACAGTAGTTCACAGTGCATTTACAGCAGTGACATGCGGTGAGGTAAACGGCTGGGGAGGCACTGGCTAGAATAAGAGCCAGATTTACATACATATATATGAACTGAGGGTCCATGTGGGCATTATACAAAGGTGCAGCAGTATATATTGCTGGAATTTTTGTGAGTTTTGAACAGAGATTTGCGGACAAAGGGTGTCATTCCGACCCGATCGCACGCTGCAGTTTATCGCAACGGTGCGATCGGGTAAACTGAGAGTTTACCAACAGGTAGAATAAAGTTGGGGAAACTGGATGCAGGTAAAACAGTCACTCATAACAGATAATTTGATGGGTATCCAAATTGACAAACACAACCAGTAGTCAGAACAAAAAATGCTGAAAGTAAGGCAAAAATCAGCATCTCCTGAGTGCCCCTGTCTTCTACCCGCACCCATTTTTGTCACTATTACCTATACAGCATTCATGGACTTGACTTGATAACTCACTGTTGTTATGACACAGTGGGGTATATTTACTAAGGTCCCGATTTTGACCGAGATGCCGTTTTTTCTTCAAAGTGTCATCTCGGTAATTTACTAAGCAAAAATCACGGCAGTGATGAGGGCATTCGTAATATTTTGGAAGTTCTTGGAAAAAATCACGAATCAATACACCATCGGTCAAATACGCCTGCAATTTGGTAGAAATCGGTCATTTACTAAAAAGTGCAAAACAGAAACACTGCCGACAATAGCCAAACACTGCCGTGCTAAAATACAAATCGTGAAAAAGTGCTAAAAAAAACCAGACCTGCTTTTTTTATCCCGTGTTTGTATAGGCATGCACGGATCCATGAGATCCGTGCATGTTTATTAGTGGGAAGGGGTGGGAAATGTTATAATTTTTCCCCAAAAAAAATGCGTGGGGTCCCCCCTCCTAAACCAAACCAGCCTCGGGCTCTTTGAGCCGGCCCTGGTTGCAAAAATATGGGAAAAAAATTGACAGGGGTTCCCCCATATTTAAGCAACCAGCACCAGGCTCTGCGCCTGGTCCTGGTTCCAAAAATACGGGGGACAAAAAGCGTAGGGGTCCCCCGTATTTTTGAAACCAGCACCGGGCTCCACTAGCTGGACAGATAATGCCACAGCCGGGGGTCATTTTTATACAGTGCCTTGCGGCCGTGGCATCAAATATCCAACTAGTCACCCCTGGCCAAGGTACCCTGGGGGAGTGGGGACCCCTACAATCAAGGGGTCCCCCCCCCAGCCACCCAAGGGCCAGGGGTGAAGCCCGAGGCTGTCCCCCCCATCCAATGGGCTGCGGATGGGGGGCTGATAGCCTTTGTGAAAAGTGTTTGATATTGTTTTTAGTAGCAGTACTACAAGGCCCAGCAAGCCTCCCCCGCAAGCTGGTACTTGGAGAACCACAAGTACCAGCATGCGGCGGAAAAACGGGCCCACTGGTACCTGTAGTACTACTACTAAAAAAATACCCCAATAAAGACATCACACATACACCTTGAAAGTATAACTTTAATACATACATGCACACCAACATACATGCATACTTACCTATGTTCCCACGCAGGTCGGTCCTCTTCTCCAGTAGAATCCATTGTGTACCTGTAGAAAAAATTATACTCACATAATCCATGGTTGAAGGCTCCTCTGCTTGTAATCCTTTTGTAATCCACGTATTTGAAAAAATAAAAAAACGGATACCCGACCACGAACTGAAAGGGGACCCATGTTTTCACATGGGACCCCTTTCCCCGAATGCCAGAAACCCACTATGACTGATGTCTAAGTGGGTTTCTTCAGCCAATCAGGGAGCGCCACGTTGTGGCACCCTCCTGATCGGCTGTGTGCTCCTGTACTGTCTGACAGGCGGCACACGGCAGTGTTACAATGTAGCGCCTATGCGCTCCATTATAACCAATGGTGGGAACTTTGTGGTCAGCGGTGAGGTCACTCTCGGTCAACCGCTGAGCAAAAAGTTCCCAACATTGGTTACAATGGAGCGCATAGGCGCTACATTGTAACACTGCCGTGTGCCGCCTGTCATACAGTACAGGAGCACACAGCCAATCAGGAGGGTGCCAAACGTGGCGCTCCCTGATTGGCTGATGGAACCTTCTTGGACTTAAGTCAGAGGGGGTTCCAGGCATTCGGGGAAAGGGGACCCATGTGAAAACATGGGTCCCCTTTCAGTGCGAGGTCGGGTATCCGTTTTTTTATTTTTACAAGTGCGTGGATTACAAAAGGATTTACCGAGGAGCCTAAAACACTGGATTATGTGAGTATAATTTTTTCTACAGGTACACCATGGATTCTACTGGAGAAGAGGACCGACCTGCGTGGGAACATAAGATAAGTATGTATATATGGAGGTGTGGATGGATGTATTAAAGTTATACTTTCAAGGTGTGTGTGTGTTGTCTTTATTGGGGTATTTTTTTAGTAGTAGTACTACAGGTACCAGCGGGCCCATTTTTCCGCTGCATGCTGGTACTTGTGGTTCTCCAAGTACCAGCTTGCGGGGGAGGCTTGCTGGGCCTTGTAGTACTGCTACTAAAAACAATATCAAACACTTTTCACAAAGGCTATCAGCCCCCCATCCGCAGCCCATTGGATGGGGTGGACAGCCTCGGGCTTCACCCCTGGCCCTTGGGTGGCTGGGGGGGGGGACCCCTTGATTGAAGGCGTCCCCACTCCCCCAGGGTACCCCATCCAGGGGTGACTAGTTGGATATTTGATGCCACGGCCGCAAGGCACTGTATAAAAGTGACCCCCGGCTGTGGCATTATCTGTCCAGCTAGTGGAGCCCGGTGCTGGTTTCAAAAATACGGGGGACCCCTACGCTTTTTGTCCCCCGTATTTTTGGAACCAGGACCAGGCGCAGAGCCCGATGCTGGTTGTTTAAATATGGGGGAACCCCTGTCCATTTTTCCCCCATATTTCAGCAACCAGGATCGGCTCAAAGAGCCCGAGGCTGGTTTGCCTTAGGAGGGGGGACCCCACACAATTTTTTTATTACATTTAAACATTTTTTTTTTTTACAAGGTGCACAATGAAGCCCAGCACGGATCTCTCAGATCCGGACGAGATTCATTGTATTAAAGTCGGCAGTGTTTTACAAGTCACTCACGTAAAACACTGCCAAAAAAAACGAATGACATCGACATCGGAAAACCCGAAAATGCAGAATACGCCAGCTTAGTAAATTAGTCGTAATCAATTCAAAAAGTTGCATATTTACACTTTCGATGTCATTCGTGATTGAACTTTGACCTCAAACGGGAAAATACGAATCTTAGTAAATTTACCCCACTGTCCTTTTTTACATTTCAGGATGCTGATGTGAACGAATTCGAACCCATTGCCTATGTCTTTGCCACTTATTTCACATCCAAGATTGACTCCATACGTCAGGACATCACATCCCACAAGACCAGCAACCAGCCACCACCCATCCCTTGCCACCCCTTCCCTTCCCTCTCACTAACTCTGACATCTTTCTCCCATGTATCTGGTGAGGAAGTCATGGCCCTCATCCATTCCCTCCCACCACCACCTCCCACTTGACCCTATCCCCTCCCGCCTCCTCCGCTACCTCTCTCCTTCTGCCTGTTCCCATCTTGACCACCTTCTCAATCTCTCCCTCTCATCAGGCACTGTCCCCTCTGCCTTCAAGCATGCTCTTGTCTCCCCTATTCTTAAAAAACCTATCCTTGATCCAAACACCCTCTCCAAATAGAGACCCATCTTTCTCCTCCCTTTTGCCTCCAAACTCCTTGAGCGTATTGTCTATAATCGCCTCACTGCCTGTCTTTCCTCTCACTCACTGCTTGACCCATTCCAGTCTGGTTTCCATTCTCTCCACTCCACTGAAACTGCCCTCACAAAAGTCTGCAATGACCTCCATGCAGCCAAATCTAAGGGGCACTACTCTCTGCTTATTCTTCTTGACCTCTCTGCTGATTTTGACACTGTGGGCCACCCTCTCCTTCTGCAAATTCTTCACTCTCTTGGTCTGCATGATACTACCCTCTCCTGGCTGTCCTCCTACCTCTCTGATCATTCCTTCTCTGTCTCCTCTCATGGCACTACCTCCCCCCCACTTCCACTAACAGCTGGTTTCTCCAAAGGCTCTGTTCTTGGTCCTCTCCTTTTCTCTCTCTCTATACATCCTCTTTAGGTGAACCCATTAGTTCTTTTAACTTCCAATGTCACCTCTATGCTGATGACACTCAAATCTACCTTTCCTCCGCTGATCTCTCCCCAGCTCACCTCACTCGTACTTCCAACTGTCTCTCTGCAATCTCTTCCTGGATGTCCCAACGCTTTCTTAAACTCAACATGTCTAAGACTGAGCTGATCATCTTCCCACCCTCCCGCACAACCTCACCTCCCACAATCTCATTATCCATTGATGGCACGACTATCTCCTCTAGCCCCCAAGTACGCTGTCTTGGCGTAATCATGACTGCTCCCTTTCCTTCAAACCACACATTCATCACCTCTCACAAACCTGTCATTTTCATCTTAAAAACATTTCCAGGATCAGACCCTTTCTCACCCAGGATGCTACCAAGTGTGTAATATATATATATATTTATATATATATATATATATACTGTATATGTATTATATATGTGTGCAGGAAGGGGCATCATAGCATAGGCTTTCTTTGGGATTCATTTTTGTCATGCCCCTTCCCCTCGAGGCATGCACCTTATGTCCCTATTGGATATATGCGGGAGGTGCACCAATTATCTTTCAGGCACAGGGCATCAAAATGTCTAGTTACAGCTTTGCCTAACCCACCTTTTTTAGTGTCTAGCCCTCCCTCCCCGCAGCCTAACCCTAACCCCAACCCCTCTCCCCCACAACCTAACGCTAAAACTCCCTGGCAGACTTATGACAGTTGGGATTCCAGTATAAAAAACAAAGTTTCCCCAGCGCAAATCATAGGGTAATCAAAACTATGAATCAATTTTTTTTTTTTTTTTAAAGACGTATGTTTATTTTGAAAAAAGGAAGAATTGATATCTATTCTAAAACAGCGTAAATATCACACTGGTGAAACAACCTATTACCGGTAAACATATACAAAAGACAGACTACTTTATCTGCCATCCTGACGAAGCCTCTTGTAGGTGAAACGCGTAGAGCGCAGAATGCATCGATCCTATACAACGCCGTCTAGCGCTAAGAGTGGCGTGTACGGGAATCCGCCGGCAGAATCTGGACTTTATTCACTTCAGGTACAGTGTTCTCTTTGGACACTGCACATTGAAAGTTCTATGGAGAGACCACTATGAGGTATTGTACAGCTTGAATTACATTTATACTTTTGGAGGCTGGGCTCATAGAGATAAATCACGGATCACCAGACGTGGAATATTCACTGACTTTAGGGGAAGGATATAATACCCTTGTTGAAGCTGAGTTCATAAGAGACCTTTAGTATATCAGCACAGCTTCATCCATACTAATTGCACACAGCACCCATAGTGGTTTTGAAAAATCAACAGCTGTGAAATATCCACTTCCCTTCTGTATAAGATCACCAGACGTGGAATATTCAGTGCTACCAGCTCATTGACTACTTCTAGGGGAAGGAGTAAGTCGCTGAGAAGCGCATCCTCACCACATTTAATTATATAGAGACTGTACAAGTATTAGAAAGAACTGAGCAATAATTGGTGATAATCCATCCTTTATGTTATATGTAGTCTGTCTTTTGTATATGTTTACCGGTAATAGGTTGTTTCACCAGTGTGATATTTACGCTGTTTTAGAATAGATATCAATTCTTCCTTTTTTCAAAATAAACATACGTCTTTAAAAAAAAAAAAAATTTGATTCATAGTTTTGATTACCTTATGATTTGCGCTGGGGAAACTTTGTTTTTTATGTTTAAACCTTTATGTGGGGTTAGGTAGTGACTCCACCTCCTTCAGCAGCATTTCTAAGCTAAACTTGCCTTTATTTTTAGCGCAGTGTCTTTTCTTCCTTTTTTGTTTGTATAAGTTGGGATTCCAGTGCCAGGATTGTGACCGACAGCTGGCATCTTGAACCCCGGTATGATAATAAGATCCTGTTGATATATCCCTACTGACAATTGTTCTACATATAGTATGAAACAAAGACAATTATTAGTTTAGACCTAGCACATGCGATAATTATTGCAGAACTTAACAGCAAATTGTGTCCCAAGATTTTAAACAATCTTAGTATTCAATGGTTTAATTCATATTTTATACAATATACCCTATACTATCTACACAGGGAGCCTTGATTCTAGGATCTAAACATTGTGATGACTGAGTATAATATAATAGTAAGCTTTATATTGTATGTGTTAATTGTATGGAATTAAGTAAGTCTTAATATTTTTATATTATTTTTTGAGTTGGTTCATCCACTAAACTGGAAAGTCGCTCTTGTTGCACACATTTCTCTACATTTTAGAGAAGATGTTCTTTTTGAGCATTTCTCAAAATGTTATTAAATCATATTTGATCGGACCTGTATTGTAGAAATCTTCCCATTTTGCTCTTGAATTTAGTATATGTGATTGGTATTCAATGGCATCTAATCCTTTTTCTGCAGACTCCCACTCATCATCCACATACATACTAAAACTGTGGATGACAAGTAAGCTTTGATGGAATGTAAACAAAAACTAAACTAAACTGGCCCTACCCAACAGTCTGGGTGAGCAATGCGGACAAATAACCATCGGGAGCTCCAGGAAGTGCCACCTGTGAACCCGTGCATGATGACAGCACTGCAATGTAATAAATAAATACAAGAAAAAGGTGCGGAAGAGGGACTTTAAGGGGAAGATGTACTAAGCAGTGAAAGGAGTGGAGAAGTGAGCCAGTGGAGAAGTTCCCCATGGCAACCAATCACCTACTCTGTATAATTTTATAGTATGCAAATTATAACTATTACGTCAATGCTGATTGGTTGCCATGGGCAACTTCTCCACTGGCTCACTTCTCTACTGTTTTCACTGCTTAGTACATCTCCTCTTAAGTCCCTCTATCTCGCCAACCATATAGGATACAAAGATGGTAGGTAGTGCATCTTCAATTTTGCCTGTGTAGGTGTGGTGTTCAGATTGCCACATATGCGATAAGAGGCCTCTCTTGTGCATCTGAATGAGACAAAAAAATACAACAGACTTTATTGTCAAATGAACATACTAACATTATACACTTCACAGTGAGTAGAGGCAGTTATCAAAAGCTACAAGTGACAAACTCAGCACTGTACAAGACTCTCAATGCTAAGTAACTATTCGGGGTATATGTAATAGGGTCCAAAAATGATGGAGGGGCGGGATGTTGACTGAGAATGGGCACATTTTTAAAGTGGCAAACATTTACAAAGCAAAACCAGGTTGGTTTTGCCCTGATTGCCTCTTTAAAAAAAATGGCCATTCTCAGGTGACATCCCGGATCTCTGGCAAACTCTGACTCTATTACATATACCCCCTGATCTTAGTAATGTCTGGGATTTCTAGAGCCATCAAATGTACAGTACCTGTGGTAGCTGCAAAAATTAATCCTGCTTTAGCACTTGCAGACAGAAGAAAGAGCTATCCCTTTGATACATATTAAGAATCAATATGTACAGGGATTATGTCATTTTTTATTTTTATTCATTCTTAATAAAAAAATATATACAAACAGACAGATATTGAGCCATGGCAGCAATGAACCAATGAAGCTAGATATAATAGGAAGGGCTCAGGATATTAGCAAAGAATGCTTTGGTACAGAACAACTGTCAGATTTGGAATTTGTCCACTACACAAAATCAAATGTGATTTACAGATAAAAGTACAAAACTTGCAGTTGAAGAGTCAACCTTTTATCAGTTTTAATCCTATTCCACATTCTGATGACTTTGGTTGAGCAAATGCAAACTGTATCCATAGTCTCCAGTTCTCTGAGTTCCACTTAATAGTTCATGATTTGCTAATCCCAGTGGCAGTGCAAAATGGAATCTTCTAGTAAAGACAACAAAAGTATATCACTTTTCAGGGTTAAAGGCATACTGATGTAAAACCACTTTAGATGAACCTTGAATGCATAACCTCAACAATAAAGGCAGTGGCACTGTGACAATATCTGACTTCAATCTGTACACAGCAGTGAGGGCTTCTGGAAATTAGAGGAAGTGTTAAACACTTCCATAGATAAAGCATTGATGGTACAGAAGTAGTGGTAAACTCCTTGATAAATGGTCTATAGTAAGTGGTGAAAGCCTCAATGATTTGCACTTATTTTAGTTTCATAAACTGAGCACAGTCTCTGATTAACATGTCCTTGCCTTGACCCATATAAAAAAACAATCCTTGAAACCCATATAGCCATTATATACTGCATTTGTAACCTATAAAAAGTGTGCATGTTTCCTTGTCAGACAATATGGGTCATGCAGGTTACGGTTGCACTGGGATATTATGCGCAAAGTACCGATGTTTGGCACTTTACGAATGCACAGGACCCATTCTGCGCTTGTGCGAATGCTTTCAGTGACATTGGAAGCAGGACAATAGACAGCCAGTGATTGACAGTCTGCTGCCATTCAGGGGCAGGAAGGGGGAGGCGACGGCCTCTGTTTGTGAAAATGGAGGTGTGTCACCACTGTTTAGGGGGGGGAAGAGACCCGGGATATTCATCGCAGGATTGAGATTTCCTTGTCTCTGCAACGGACATACCATAAGCCGCCCGATGGTGGGAGAGAGACTTGATGCTGCGTCTTAGGACGCGGCATCGGATGACTACTGTAGCAGGAAGTGTCTGCTTGTAATAGATGTCTCCTGCTTCCAAGGAAGTAGCAGTGATAGCAACTCCAACCACATCTGAATCACCTACATTGGGAACAGCTGCACTGCTTAGATAGAGTAAGTACTGCAATTTTGAAAGCATTTAAGGGACTAGAACTATGTGGGAACATTAAAGAAAATTCAATACTGTTAAATTGAGGTATTTTTTAGAAGAATTATTCCCAATCAATCATTGCCGTATGAAGGAATTACATACTCGAAATTGAAAGAGAACAGAATGACAATCTTTGGAATGGAGAGAGTTAAACCTCCTGGGCTGGGGGTGGATCAGGATGGCATGACTTTTTGTAGCCAATCAGGAAAAGTCATGGGTGGTGTTAGTGACGGAATTGGGGTGGATTTTTGTTGTTTCTGGTCTTTTCAGTTTATTTTCGTGCTGACGGAAGATGCGAAAAAGGAGTTTAAGGCGGCGAGAGCTAAAGGGGGCATAGGCGTTGATGCTTTTCGGTCGTATGATAACTGGCTGGCTGGATTTTGCGTGTTTGCCGCCTCTTATTTGGAGGATAGGCCGGATGAGCATATGAACATCATTCGGTACTTACATCTTATTCACGATATGCAGCGAACGTCCAGGAGGTTGGAATGGCGGACATACGATGAGAAGTTTCGGCGCAAGCAGGATTGCTTGCGAATCATCGATTTCGGGTGTAAGGACGTCGAAGTGTGGATGGACGTCAATTGGGCGACGCAAGATTGGAAGGAGCCCCGGAGTACGGGGGATGATGGTCAGCAGGCTGGCCTTCCTTCACAGGGGGCTGGTGCGGAGACTGCGTCGGGCCGGAAGGCGGGGGCTGCTGGTCGAGGGTTTGGCCAGTCACTCGTGAAAGGGAAATGTTTTGCATACATTAATGCGTCGTGCTCGTTAGGCCGCAAGTGTCGTTTTCGACACTTATACTTGCGCTGCAGTGGGTTTCATCCGGCCTCGAACTGTTTTCGAGGGAGTCGTCAGGCACCGAGAGCAGGGAAGGCAGGAGCAGGAAAGCCTGCCGGCGGCGGGGGTGCTCAGTAGGGCTCCGACACCTATTAGGTTGGATACTATGGCCAAATGGCTCAGATGGTATCCAGATCAGGAAGTTGCAGAGTTTTTGTTAAAAGGTTTTCAGTTTGGTTTCCGCCTGCCGGTTGTGGGCGAGGTGCGAGTACGGGCCCCAAGGAATCTTCAGTCAGCTCGCGCTTTTCCGTCGGTTTTACGTGAAAAAGTTGAGAAGGAAGTTCGGTTGGGCAGGATGGCCGGTCCGTTTGCTCTGCCCCCTATGGAGGATATAGTTATTTCTCCGGTGGGGTGGTCCCTAAGAAGACGCCGGGTTCCTTTAGGCTCATTCAGCATCTGTCTTACCCATCGGGGTCATCCATCAATGATGGGGTAACCCCTGAGCTATGTTCGGTTGTGTACCAGTCGTTTGACGAGGCTCTTGGTATTGTGCGGACTTACGGTCCAGGGGCCCTGATGGCTAAGATTGATGTGGAATCCGCATTTAGGTTACTTCCTTTACATCCGGACTCATTCCGTCTTATGGGTTTTCGTATCGGGTCGGAGTATTTCATTGACAAGTGTTTGCCAATGGGATGTTCCGTTTCCTGCTCATATTTTGAAAAGTTCAGCACCTTTTTACATTGGTGCGTAGAGTCTTCTACGGGAGGTCACGGGGTAGCGCATTACCTCGATGACTTTTTGTGCGTGGGGCCTGCAGATTCTGAGCGTTGTGCTGATTTGTTGCTTAGCATCAGGGCGCTTTTTTATCATTTCGGAGTGCCAGTGGCTGAGGATAAGACTGAAGGGCCCGTCTCGTGCTTATCATTTTTGGGTATCGAAATTGATACGAGGGCAGGTTCGTGTCGCCTTCCACAGGCCAAGGTTGCCAAGCTTCGCGAGGTTATCGGGGAGTTTTTAGCGTCGCGCAAGGTTACGCTTCAGCAGGCTCAATCTTTGTTGGGCCTTTTGAACTTTGCTTGTCGAGTCATCCCGATGGGCAGGGTTTTTTGCCGGAAGTTGGAAAGGGCAACGGCGGGGTGTTCCAGGCTGCATCATTTCAATCGTTTATCTTCCGAGATTAAGCGAGATTTGTCCGTTTGGGCTGCTTTCTTGGAAGAGTTCAATGGGGTGCGGATCTGGTTGGCTCCGGTTGTCCGCAATGTGGAGTTGCAGCTTTTTACTGACGCGGCGGGTTCATCGGGGTTTGGGTGCTACCTCGACGAATCTTGGTGCGTGGATTCTTGGCCTGAGGAGTGGTTTCGGAAGGGTCTAACTAAGGATCTTTTGCTGCTCGAGCTTTTCCCGATTATGGTAGCTTTGGAGGTGTGGGGAGAGCGTCTGTCTAGTCGGAGCATTTTGTTCAGATGTGATAATCTGGGCGTGGTGCATGCGATTAACAGTCAGAGGGCAAAGTCGATTGTGGTGTTGAGGGCTCTTGCGCAGCTTGTGTTGGCTTGTTTGCGGTGGAATGTATGGTTTCACGCGCAGCATGTGCCCGGGGAAGATAATGGAATTGCCGACGCTTTGTCCCGGGGGCAGTGGGAGAGATTTCGGGTTTTGGCATCTGAGGCTGATGCTTGTGGAACCCGCTGTCCCGATTATGTTTGGCAGGTGATCGGGCCGGCCTGGAGGGATTGGCGATGCGGTCATTAGCTCCTAGTACGCTCAAGGCTTACAGCCAGGCTTGGAGTGAATTGGAAGAGTTTGCCCATGGACAGGGTCGTGAAGGTAAGAGTGGGCATCGGTTGATGCTTTCTTTTATTTGGCAACTCTTCGTCACTGGTAGGTCTAGGGCGGTCGTGTCACGGTACCTGGCGGGGATTTCGTTTTTCGCTAAGCTGAAGGGTCTCCCTGACGTTACAAAGAGTTTTCTTCTTGCGAAGGCTCTGGAAGGTTGGGCGCGGTTGGCGCCAACGCGGCCTGATAAGAGGCGCCCGATTGATGCGGCTCTTATGCCAGCAATTATTGGAGCTGTTGCCGACGTAGCTGCTTCGATTTTCGAGACTTTGTTATTTGAATTGGCTTTTTCAATGGTGTATCATGGGGCTTTTCGAATTTCGGAGTTGGTGGCGCTGTCAAAATGGACAGATTCGCCCATGCTTCGGGAGGATGTTGTTGTGGGTGAGAGGTCCTTGCTGTGTAGGCTGCGTTGCTCTAAAACGGACCAGTTGGGTAGAGGTCGATGGGTAACGCTGGTCTCGTCTTTGGATGATCGCATTTGCCCGGTGTTTCTGGCTGCTCGCAACTCGGCAGTTCGGCCCTCCTTGCGGGGGTCCTGGCTGCTGCATTATGACGGGTTGCCTTTGACGAGATACCATTTTCGGTGGATGTTAGGTCGCTGTTTGGACAGCGTGGGCCTTTCACCTGCAGATTTCGGCACGCATTCATTTCGGATCGGAGCAGCTACGTCGGCCGCAGCGGCGTGTTTTTCCGTCAGGGAGATCCAATTGTTAGGACGTTGGAAATCTTCCAGCTACAAACGTTATATCCGCCCAGTGTTATGAGGTATTGGTTTGCAATTGTTGGTGAATTGTTTGTTTCACTGGTAAGCATGTCAATGTCCAGTTTTGTTAGTGCGTTATCCCTGTCTATCCTACTCAGGGATTAGCTACTCGCCGCTGCTGGCAGTGGGGGTCTGGAGTTATTTTTCACTTTTTTGCCTGACCTTACGGACTGAATTCGATTTAATCTCTCTAATTCGGCTAATTGGACTTCAATTGAAAGTCCCTCGGCAGGTTTTTTAAGTTTCTCCTCCAGCTGAGTTTTCTCTGTATTTTCCCTTTCCCTCCCCCCCCCCCAAACCCCCTCCCCACCCTTCCCCCTTACATTTTTCTTTTTTGGAACACTAAGGTTTATCTTTTAATTTATTTTATTCCTTTCCCATTGTGTCTTTATGTTCGCTTCGATTGGCTTGAAGCTTGTTGCACGGCCAGGCCGTGGTATACAAAAACAATTTCTTTTTGGCAGATCCTTCAGGTTTATTGCATGAAATAATTCAATTTGGCCGATCTTACTAATTTAATTTTATTTCATTTCCTTCGTTTTAGGTTGGGTGGAGGATGAAGTTTCAGTCTGGGTAGTTGGGCACTCTTATGTGTACTGGGCAGCCAGGTTTATGGCCTCTAAGGGGGCACGGCTTTTTCCGCAGGTGCGTCGTATTCGTTGGCTCGGTTGGCGCGGAATGTTGTGGCAGGAACTTAAGGATAGGCTGTTGAGCGAGGCTCGGGCACATGGTATCCCGAAGGTTTTGGTTATACACCTAGGTGGCAATGATTTAGGCAAGAGGACATCGCTGGATTTGAGATGTTCTATGGTGAAGGATTTGGTTAGTATTGCCGTGGCCTGGCCTCACTGCGCATTGGTTTTTCTTTTATAGTTCCCAGGTTGTGTTGGCGTGGGGTGACGGATGGTCGCCCTATTGATGAGGCCAGAAAAAAGGTGAATTCGGCAGTGGCGAAGTGGGTTCTAGCTCGCGGTGGTGCGGTGGTTCGCCATGATAGGATCAAGTATCGCTGCAATTACCTTTTTCGGGCGGATGGTGTGCACTTGTCGGAAGAGGGGTTGGTGTGTTTCCTGGAGGATCTGTTTTAGGTTTTGGGACGTTTAGGTTGTGGGTATGGTGGCGGTGCTAAGCCTCTTTAAGAAGAGTCTTTCGCTGTTGGCGGAAAAGAGCGGCAGGTTCTCGTGTTTGAGTTGTTAGTCACAGTTTTCAGTAGGTTTGGTGCTGTTTAGGTGCACTCTCCTTCATTGACTGTTATATTTGCTGGACCACCCTTCAGGGGGCAGCGTCATCACCCTTCAGGGTGGGTAGTCAAGATGGAGGTCTGAGTGGATACCTATGTTTTGTGATTTTGATTGGTTTAGATTTAATTAGATGGGGGTTGTTTGTCAATTGGTTTTCAGCCGTTCTTTTTTCTGGCCACCATACTCTTTTTATTAAATTTGCGTATTAATATCATTATATTTCAGGTTTCTCTAGTTTATTAGAGTATATAATAAATAGCTAACAACTTTCTGCCAAAATGCATGTCTCCGTGTCGTTATTTTATAGTATAAATTGTCTGGAATGGTTCATGGTCTTGAGGAAGGTACACCCCTCAGCAGTAGGAGGTTTAAGAGAACAGAATGACAATCTTTGGAATGGAGAGAGTTAAACTTCCTGGGCTGGGGGTGGATCAGGATGGCATGACTTTTTGTAGCCAATCAGGAAAAGTCATGGGTGGTGTTAGTGATTGAATTGGGGTGGATTTTTGTTGTTTCTGGTCTTTTCAGTTTGCCTTCCCACCCTCCCACCCCTTTTTTATTTTCATTACTGTTAGGGTGTGTTTTGATTTAAGGTTGTTGGCGGATTGTTGTTCTCGTTAGCTATTTGTTGGTGGAAAAGAGTGGCAGGTTCTCGTGTTTGAGTTGTTAGTCACAGTTTTCAGTAGGTTTGGTGCTGTTTAGGTGCACTCTCCTTCGTTGACTGTTATATCTGCTGGACCACCCTTCAGGGGGCAGCGTCATCACCCTTCATGGTGGGTAGTCAAGATGGAGGTCTGAGCGGATACCTATGTTTTGTGATTTTGATTGGTTTAGATTTAATTAGATGGGGGTTGTTTGTCAATTGGTTTTCAGCCGTTCTTTTTTCTGGCCACCATACTCTTTTTATTAAATTTGCATATTAATATCATTATATTTCAGGTTTCTCTAGTTTATTAGAGTATTTAATAAATAGCTAACAACTTTCTGCCAAAATGCATGTCTCCGTGTCGTTATTTTATAGTATAAGTTGTCTGGAATGGTTCATGGTCTTGAGGAAGGTACACCCCTCAGCAGTAGGAGGTTTAAAAGTGTATCTGGAATTCAATTGGAGTCTTGTATTTAACTAATACTGTTATCTGAAAGGTTGATATTTTTAAAATTAGGTATACCTAAAGGAAATTTTGCATAAACCCATTACTGGTAAAAAGGACTAGAAGCATCAACTGGAGATATATCAATTCAAATACGGAGTCAGTTATTTTATGGTATAAATATATGTATAAATGTAAAATACTGTATGTCAGTCTGCATAAAATGATATAATTTTATATATTGCATATAAATGGCAAGCTATGTAAATGTGATACTATTAATATAAAATCAAAATAGTCAGATAATTATGTACACGTTTAGAAAAATGTATATGAATGTTTTAAAGAATGGTATATGGTACATTGACACTTATGAAACACCCATCCATTATTTTAAGACACCCCTCCCCACCGTCTAACCCTCCCCCACTCGTGACTGCAGGTTGACCAACGTGTCCATGAGCTCACACTCTGTAAACAAGGTAACTCACTGCTGCAGGTATAAGCTCAGAAATAGGTGACAATAATTATACAGTGCTGAATTATTTGAAAGCAGTGAGATGAGAGGCATAGGGTTGTTTGGAACCGGGTAGTTGATAGGCACAGAGATGCTGCACCATTGAGTTGCTTAGAAACAGTGAGGTGAGAAGCACAGAAACTTAAGCACTGCCAAGCTGCTTGCAAAGTTAAAAGGTGAAAGGCACAGGAACTGTTGCACAACTAAGCTGCTTGGAGGCAATTAAATGTGAGGCACAAGAACAAGATCATACACCAGGAATCCAACTGTAGTGAATTAACAGAGTTCTAGATAGAAAGTAAAAGGTAATGGTGAGGATTGGTGAGAAGTATGTAGAATACTATGGCCGAAAGAGTAACCAGAAGTACACTAGCTGTAGTATGGTAATCTGACATGATGATCTGGCAATGGGAGGGGCAGAGGAGTAGGTTAAAATGCTACGTAGTACAGTCTAATACAGAGGTTCTCAAACTCGGTCCTCGGGGGCACACACAGTGCATGTTTTGCAGGTCTCCTCACAGAATCGCAAGTGAAATAATTAGCTCCACCTGTGGACCTTTTAAAATGTGTCAGTGAGTAATTAATACACCTGTGCACCTGCTGGGTTACCTGCAAAACATGCACTGTGTGTGCCCCCGAGGACCGAGTTTGAGAACCTCTGGTCTAATAACATGTGGAAGGTAATAAGCACAGTTTAAGGAAAGCAGCACCACTGGAGGGAAAGTGGTACAGCTGCAAAGTCCAAGAAAAGCAGCACCACTTATGGGACATCAATCTTGATAGAAAGTTGCATTACTGCCTCTAAATATTTATTTGATGTTTATTGGACAAAACAGTCTAATTTACATAGTAAGAAACAAGTTGATCAAGCTGCACTGAAAAATTATCTTTTGAGATCACACATAATGTGACATGTTTTAAACATGCTTGCAGTGAAAGATAGCATCATTTGCAGTGCTCAAGAAGATTGCATCAGTTAATGGGAAGAGATATTTGGAATGAGGATTCATTGGTTTGCTGCAAAAAAATAACAGTTATGGTAAAATCTCACCTATGTTAACTCTTTTTCTTCAAGGTCCATGGGATCCACAGGGTTACCGACAGGGCCGGATTAAGGTCTGTGGGGCCCCGGGCAACAAACTTGTGGGGGCCCTTATAAATAAAATGATCTATATATATGTATCTATCTAATCCATAAAAAATATCTATATGTACATATAGGCAAACACAGGATTTTTAGGGGGTTCCATATACAGTATGTGGGGGGGAGAGGGGGCATGGAGAGACAAGGAGGCATGGAGGGGAGAGAGAGGCATGGAGAGCCAGAGAGAGGGGATTGAAAAAAGAGGGGTGAAATCCTTAATGGCGCTTCTAGTCGTTTGCTGCCTTCTTGGTCCAACGGTGGACTTATCCCAGGTAGTCCAAAAGTGGAACAGAAAGAGTTGTGGTGGTGTGGACTAGATGGTGCTATCGCTCAAGC
This sequence comes from Pseudophryne corroboree, assembly GCF_028390025.1. Lineage (NCBI taxonomy): Eukaryota > Metazoa > Chordata > Amphibia > Anura > Myobatrachidae > Pseudophryne > Pseudophryne corroboree. The sequence continues at coordinate 327,030,448 of NC_086445.1, read as the reverse complement.
GGTGATGGTGAATATGAGAATGCTCAAAAAAATACTTAGCTGTGCCGTCTCCGGACGAAAAGTCAAGGATGTTCTATGTTCAATGTTTGATGGAGAGCTCAACCGTGTTTGAAAATTAGGAAATGAAACAGAAGTATACAATATGTAGTATTGTCGCGTGAAACAAAATTAAGAAATACGTAGTCTACGGTTTTTGCCGATATAGGCTTGTAGGCTTCACTAGGCAATGTAAATGGTTAGAGAATTGGTGATCTTTTTAAACCAAAATATGGAAACAGTGTTCTCATATAAACACACCTGACTTACAAAAAGACAGGTGTTGGCATGCCCATAAGGGTATCTTTTCAAGGTGTGACGTGCTCTTTATCGATTGGTGGTTGAATACCAGGGTCTAAATGGTATCTGCTATTGTGAGAGAGGGGCATACCTAAAACTCACGTGAGGGACAGTCGATATACTCATATAGTGGTTTCTTTCAAGACATCGTTCCAAAGGGGTTACCATGGTGGTTAAATATCCGATGCTGGAATACTTGACCATATATGAAATGTGAAACAGAAGTACACAATGTGTAGTATATCCAAAGAACGTGTGGTATCTTTACCACTATTTATAGGCGTACTTAATTTCAAAATTATAAGTATCTTTCTATGCTGGTAACGAAACCATAGAATTCATATAAACACACCTGACTTACATAGAGACAGGTGTCTGGACGCCGATAACAGTATCTTTCATGAAATATGGGGTTCTCTATCAGTCAGTGGTGGATAGCCAAACTTATAATAGTGAAGGAGGCGTACCTAACACTCACATGCAAAACGGTTAGTGTCCTCATATAACGGTTTCTTTCAAGGACCTCGATCCAGGAGTAGTAAAAAGTTAAATTTATTCAAAGTACATAACATAAAAAACAGGCTGATCTTAGCGTAAGAGTCTGGCTCTGATGGAAGTGAGAACCGTCTTGGAACAATAAGTGGCCAACTTTGAGGTTCCAAAAAGTAATTATGACAAGGTCCTACCTTCCTTCAGAGTCCAATAGACAGGTCCGCTGTTGAAGAGCCCCCTCTAAGTCAACGCGTTTCGAGTCAGGAGACTCTTTTTCAATGCCTTGACAAAGATCAGCCTGTTTTTTATGTTATGTACTTTGAATAAATTTTACTTTTTACTACTCCTGGATCGAGGTCCTTGAAAGAAACCGTTATATGAGGACACTAACCGTTTTGCATGTGAGTGTTAGGTACGCCTCCTTCCCTATTATAAGTTTAGCTATCCACCACTGGATGATAGAAAACCCCATATTTCATGAAAGATACTGTTATGGGCGTCCAGACACCTGTCTCTATGTAAGTCAGGTGTATTTATAGGAATTCTATGGTTTCATTACCAGCATAGAAAGATACTTATAATTTTGAAATTAAGTACGCCTATAAACAGTGGTAAAGCTACCACACTTTCTTTGGATATACTATACATTGTGTACTTCTGTTTCACATTTCATATATGGTCGAGTATTCCAGCATTGGATATTTAACCACCATGGTAACCCCTTTGGAACGATGTCCTTGAAAGAAACCACTATATGAGGATATCGACTGTCCCTCTCATGAGTGTTAGGTACGCCCCTCTCTCACAATAGCAGATACCATTTAGACCCTGGTCTTCAACCACTAATCGATAAAGAGCACGTCACACCTTGAATAGATACCCTTATGGGCATGCCAACACCTGTCTTTTTATAAGTCAGGTGTGTTTATATGAGAACACTGTTTCCATATTTTGGTTTAAAAAGATCACCAATTCTCTGACCATTTACATTGCCTAGTGAAGCCTACTAGCCTATATCGGCAAAAACCGTAGACTACGTATTTCCTCATTTTGTTTCACGCGACAATACTACGTATTGTATACTTCTGTTTTATTTCCTATTTTTCAAACACGGTTGAGCTCTCCATAAAGGGTTGAACATAGAACATCCTTGACTTTTCGTCCGGAGACGGCACAGCTAAGTATTTTTTTGAGCACTCTCATATTCACCATCACCGCTTGAGCGATAGCGCCATCTAGTCCACACCACCACAACTCTTTCTGAGCCAGAGAGAGGGGGCATGGGGTGAGAGAGAGGCATGGGAGAGAGAGGGGACATTGAGAGAGAGGGAGCTTAGGGGGAAAGAGACAGGTATGGGGAGAGACAGAATGAGAGACTCACTGAGCAGAAGAGCTTGCACTTAGGGGCCCTGGGGAGCAGTTACCTGGAGACCTGTGCCCTGTGGGAGCCACCGCGTTGTGTTTCTGTGATGTGCAGCGGCTTTGTGAGGCTTCCCGCATCCCGGCATCAGTGCTTCAAGTGGCTGTTAAGGGGCGGGTGGGAGACATTATGATCCGGCGCGGTATGCTTACCGGATCTCACGGGAGACACTGGACCCCCCTAGACACCGCCGCCCAGCAATGTATGCGAGCACACACTGGCTCGGTGGCTCTTCATTATCTCATGTTAGCCTGTATTCACTGAATCTCCTCGGCGCAGCTGTTAGGAAACAGCTGAGCTGCCGAAGAGCATTAAACTGGAGACAGCTAAATGCTGTACTTCAGTTTTATGTGAGTAGCACTTGGAAGTTTCGGGCAGTGTGTGGTGGCCCTTAACATGTGGGGGCCCCGGGACGACTGCCCCTGTCGCCCCTCCCATAATCCGGCCCTGTTTCCGATGGGTATGAATGGTGGAGGCCAGGATTGGCACCAAACAACAAAGCTTTCAGATCCTCCCAGGATGCACTAATCCCCAGGTTGCATAGCCAGGACAATGGAAAGAAGTGTTTCCATTGGAAACTTGGGTACTCTGAGGTACTTGTTTAGGAATTTCAGATTGAGTATGGAACAGTAAGTCCCATTGAGCTTTTGAACCAGAAAAAGATTAGAATTGAATCCCTGGCCCTGTTGGGACACGGGAACAGGATGGTCTGCCCCATCAGGCAGAGGATTTGTCCCTGGATTTTGTAGATGGATGTCTAGTCGCCCATGTCTGTTTAAGCTTAGACTTCGAGCCCTTTATGGGGTTAGATTGTCTAGGGAAACATTGACCTTCTGAATGCAGAAGGACCGAAAGGATGAAGTCCGAGGCCGCATAGAGGAAGGCAGGCACGCTGTTTTGGAAGTTGCCAGATTGTTGATATTTTTGTCCAATTCTGGTCCAAAAATTTATTTGCCTGTGTACAGGAGTGCTTCTAAGGTTTTCTTAGCATTAGAACGAGCTTTTAAGGAATGCAGCCAAACAGTGCAACAGAAGCAGACGAAGCTTTAGAGGATAGGAGAGCAGTGTCCAAAGCAGCCTCTCCAATTTAATATGCAGCATCTCTGATTTTGGCTAATAGTGTCACCTGTTCCATGGTAACATCAGACTGAAAACTGTTTTCAAGTGCCTCAGCCCAGTTTCCAATTACTTTAGCAACCCAGGCCATAGCTATAGCAGGTCTGGCTATGGCATGTGTAAGCGAATATACATATTTAAGACACGTGTCCAATTGTGTATCCGGCAGGTCCATAAGGGATCACACAGTAGGTATCAGCAGAATAGAACTTCTAATTAAACGTGTCACATGGGCATCCACTGTAGGTGGGTTTTCCTGTTTGGAACAATCAGTCTTTGGCAGCGGATAAAAGTAGCTCAGCCTTTTAAGAACCATAAATTTCTTTATAGGAGTTTTTCATGCCTCATCTATTGTTTCAGAGAAATGATCAGAATGTGGAAACTCGGCTACTACAACCTTCTGTCATTTATACAGAAGATCTTTAGTTTTGGGAGCCAGTTCAGTAGCTTCTAGTTTTAAGTTGTAGAGATAATTTGACCACCCTGATTAAAGCTGCCAAATTGAATTTTGACTGCACTTCATCTTCCCCTGAGGGAGAGTCTGCATCAGAACCCCCAGCCTGATCTACTGCTGTACAAGACTCTTCTGTGTCAGAAAGTAGTGTGGACAATGAAGATGGCACAGTACATTCAATGGCCATAGGTGCTGGTGTAGACATTGCTACTTTGCCCTGTGACATATTCTGAAATGCAGTAGCTGAATCAGCCATACTCTGCACTGAGTTTGAAAATATATCCAACCATGGGGAATGGACAGGCAAGGCTGCTATAGACTGATAAATGGGCTGTAATGTCTTTGGTAAGCCCTGTAATGTCTGTAATGTTTGTGGTAAACCCTGTAGTGGCTTTGGTAAGCCTATAGCGTGAGCTACGACTGGGGTAGCCCTCAGTTCTACAAGTTTACCAAGCATGTTAGAAAAAGCAGCCCATTGGGGCTCTTTTTCTGGAGCTGGAAGTGCAGAAGGACCCGTGGGTGAATATATAAAGTAATGCACTCGCCATCCTGCAATAAATCTTGAGGTAAAACTTCTGTGTTACATGTTTTACATGACACTAAAGTGGGTGTTCCAGCGTGTTTTGCTCCCTTGGCTTTGTTAGACATAACTGCCAGGTTTGTACACACGCAACATGGAAATGTGTAGCGTATAACTTAAATACTAAATGTGACAGCGACCCTACACATCTGTGTGGTAAATTAACCTCTATACACACACCAGTATTCAAGGGTTAATGATAGTAAAGATACAGGGAAAGCGGTACATAGTTGTAACAGGCAAGTACAGTGCAGGTGTCGGTGGATGTAAATGGATTCTTCACCCGGGGTCACCTTCTTGGACCGGACCTCATTGCTGGAACTCTAGGCAGAAAGGCAAGGAACCCCAACTCCAGAGGACCCAACACAATAGACACCACACGTAAGGACGGTGACAGCACGATTTATTATTCAGAAACAAACTGGTCACCGCTGCAAGATTATTTCGTTAAAGAGCAAATACAATTTCAAATAGAAGGGAAATGATGCACTTAAAAGATACGATACTGTTACGAATAACAAAATGTTGTCACAGTGTATAATCAAACAAATCCATATACCATTTACAAAGGCATTAACTTGCTGGTAGCTGGCAATAGTGGTGGTATATAATCTCTGTTTTCAAAATAGGCTGTTGGTAACTAAGTCGTGTACCTAGCACAGTAGCTAAACCTGGGCAACAAAGGAGTCAATTTAAAGGCTAGGATTTTGAACCCTTTATAATCCACAGTGTTAAAGGTAACAGATAAGTGAATAACTCACAGTCAATAGCGGAATAATAGGTATAGCACAGTTCCGTAGTGCGTGGTAGCAGAATTTAGCATAGGTTAGGATGAAGCACTGCAAGGTGCAGCAGGCCCACTTAGGTAAGCTGAAGCAACAGAGGAGAGTACTTGATGACAGTATAACAGGCTATGCAGTTGAGTTCTTGCGAGGGCTTATAAGCAAACAACATGCAGGTAACAGGCTTTAGGTAAGGTACAGTAAGGAAGGCATTTTTGAGGAAATAGGGGAACAGATGGGTAGTGTGCAAGTACAAGCCGTGGAGTGTTTGAAGTGCACAAGAGATCCTCACCTATCTGGCACACTACCCTAGGCAAAAGCCCCTTCTCATTCACTGATCTAACTGATTATCAAAGTCTCTCTCTCTCGCTCTCTCTCTCTCTGGACCCTGCTTAGCTGTGGGAGGTGTAACTTATTGAGGGTGCTGGCTTGAGTGTCAGTTAATAAGGGTGATTAAACAGCATCCCTTTTCTCTGAGGTAATAGTTCCTGGGCTGACAGCTATTGACTATGCCCCCAGTGTCAACTGTCAGTAACAGGGCAGTGTAAGTGCAGGGTAGCTGGCAGGGAGTAGCGTCTTAGTAACAAGCAGGGAAAGGGTGGGAGGTAAGATACCTGTGGCTGTGCTGCACTCCTGAGTCCCTCTGTCTGCCTGTCAGCTCTCTGTGTGATGTCTGGTCTCCCTCTCCCAGCTGTAGTCAAGACTCCCAGCGGTCCTCTCCGCAATCACCGCTCTATTCTCAGCCGCTCACTGCCGCTGGATCTTCTGCTGCATAGCTCCCGCTCCTGCCTCCTCACAATGGTCTTCTCAGTGGCAGCTCCACTCTCCAGAGCATGTCTCCTCTCACACACACTGGAGCAACCCCACTAGTTAATGGTGACCAGATTCTGCTTACACTGAAAAAAAAACTGAAGTGCTTGAGGCTGGGGGCAGGATATGAGGGGAGAAAGACCCCACTGCATCTGAAAGCTTTGCTGTTCGGTGCCAATCCTGGTCTCCATCATTCATACCCATCGTTAACCATGTGGAGACCATGGACCCTGAAGAAGAAAAGAGAGTTGTGTACCACCACACAGACCTTAGTCTAAATCTTAAGTTGCAGAGGCATGTGGTGTCCAGCCTTTTTTGCAATAAAACAGTTTGTAGTACTTCCAGGGCTGATATGTGGCTGGATTTTTGTCATGTGTAGCTGAGTTCTAGGTAGAAAGTGATAGTGATAAGGAGTATAGACTGTGGGCGCCTGATTCAGACCTGATCGCTGCTGTGCATATTCGCACAGCGGGCGAACAGGTCATAACTGCGCATGTGTATGCACCGCAATGTGCACGCACATCTGCCAACAACAACAAGGCATCTCCAGTCAGCGACAGGATGGTGTGAAAATTTCATTCACACACGAAGAAGCCATTTCTGGGTGGTAACTGACCGTTTACTGGGAGTGTCCAGTAAAACGCAGGCGTTAGCAAGAGTTTTCAGGGAGGGTGTTTGACGTCAGTTCTGGCACCGATCAGCCTGTTGTGTTCGCACTGTAGGAGTAATACCTGGGCTACGCAGTGAGGTGCAAACTGTTTTTCAGCTGCCCGCATGAAATTGCACACTTGCACGGGTGAATTCCACTCCCCCTTGGGCGGCGACTATCCGATCACAGGTAAGCAACATTAGCAGCACAGCGATCAGGTCTGAATCACCCTGGGTATAATGCTATGGATATGGACAGATAAGTTAGAGCAGTGGTTCTCAAACTCAGTCCTCAGGACCCCACACGGTTCACGTCTTCCATGTCACCCAGCAGCTGCACTGTGTATCACCAACTGTCACATTTTAAAAATCTACAGGTGACCTGCAAAACATGAACCGGGTGGGGTCCTGAGGATCGAGTTTGAGAACCTGTGAGTTAGAGAATAATGTTGCTATTTATTGTAGAAATTGAAGTATAAGTTGAGACATATCCTGATACATACAACTGTGAAATCAAAACAACAACAAAAACAAATTAAAAGTCATGGAACAAATGAAATCCAGATTACTGTATACATAAATGTACAGTCAAAGCATGTAGAAGTATAAAGGGTCACATGAGATACCCAAACCGATTCAACCAATGTCAATGATGGGAAAACATTGAATACTTGATGATTAATTTAAAATGTCATGAGCCGTTAAAACTGTTCAGGTTGTTACAAAACGATATTACCAACCAGAGAGGATTCTTTAATTTTCTTGACACAATAGTGTGCTACATTTTGTGGAAAAATAAAAAGAAGGGAAGTTGTAGAGGATATTTAGCGATGTTCCTTTGTGAGTGTAAATTTTATTCTAATTGAGCTACATTTAAAGTAGGTACAGTACAAGGAAACAGTAGGAGACTAATAAAAAGACTATATTTACGGAATATTTATCATAATTAATATTATAAAATATTCAATATCTGTAATTTTTTTAATATTGGAGTAAAACAAAAGATTCCTGTGAATTCTTTCTTCCACATGTGAATCCAGTCTTCCACAGGATGATGGTGCTTTCAGTTCCACTAGCTGCAAAATGCTTTGTCAGCCATAGGCACTTTTAGTTGTACAAGTGCTATCATATACAAGTAGTCAAAATGACTCTAAGGTTTTAATAGAAGTTGTAGTTCCATTGTGGTTATATCTGTTTTTTTGTTATTTACACTTTTATCCTGGTACTCACTGCCCAAGTGTGCCAGAGAGATCCACAGTAAAGCATATCTTGGTATAGCTGTATAAGGGATGTGCGGTGAGCTAAATGGCTCAGGAGGCACTGGCTAGCACCAGAGCCAGATTTACATACAATATATGAGCCAAAGGGTACATATAGACATTATGCACAGGTGTAGTAGCAGTATAAACTCCTGCAAATTTAGTGAGTTTTGATCAGAGATGTGCAGAAAAGATAGTCAGGTGAGGCACTGTCTCACCTGTCATATAATTTTTATTCCAGAGTTTTGACTAGAAAAATTATTAGAATAATGCAAAGAAGATATTTCAAACATATTCTTTGTATTTTTCATATACTTTATACTGTACAGTTGAAACTCTGACACAAACATTAGTATGACAGGAAAGGCTCTGCCTCACTTGGCTCACCCCACCGCACACCACTGCTGTATATTTACACTGTACTTTGAGCTATATATATGTTAAGAAACATGCAACTCATTCTACTCATACAAGATCACAATTTTGCATCTGTAACTTTACTTCAGGCTATAAATTTGCAAAAGGCCCTCAATGTGCTATGCAAATTAAGATCAATGTTTCCCTGAGAATATTCAGAGTTTGCTTATGTATTGAGCATGTGTGGGCATTTGGTCACATATGCGCAAGTATAGACTGCTGCAAAAGGGTAGCCAGTAGTTTTCAGTGATTGACATGATCTACAGGTAAGCTTTTATAGCTTGGTAAATTAATCATTTTGCATTCTCCATAAAAAGTTAGCACAAATAGACACAAGAGTGGTTATGACAGATACCCTGCAGTCATCTAACTGGAAAGGAATTTTTGCCACTGGTTTCATTATGTATATGCAGAGGCATCAGAACATTTAGATATATCCTCAATTTGGCGCCCCTATTACTTTTTTTTTTTAAGAAGAATTTTATTGGTCGATTCACAGTAATACACATAAACTTTTTTTTTTTTAAGTGAGACAACAGAGATAGTGCGAGAAAGGAAAGAGTCCTCTAGGTCCATGGTGTGGCCAACCAGCCCAGGGGAGTGAGAGAAAGGGAAGAATAGAGACAGGAAAAGGAAGAAACAAGATTGTGGGCAAAAGGGGAGGTAGAAAGAAGAGGAGGAGAGGTCCGAGTGGCGGGATCCGGGCAGCCAACATAAAAATAAGGGTGCATAGCTTAATCAGTTACCGAATGGGGAGGGGGCATTTTGAGAAGTGAGCCAGGGTGCCCAGATTTAATCGAACGCCCTGGCAGATTGTCTAATAAGACTGGTCATATATTCCATCTTATAAATGTACCAAATGTAAGTGACAACGGATTGTAGGGACGGTGGGGAGGGCAACCTCCAGGCCTTTGCTATTTGACATGTCGTGGCAGTAGTAGCCACATGACGTAATAACTTGTTCTGATGTGTAGTCAAAGTCGGAAGGTCCAGAGGCAGTAGAAAGTATTTAGGGTCCAGGGGGATTGGGGTGGAGAATAGGTATGAAAGAAGTCGGACAACTTCCTTCCATAAAGGTACTAGTTTCGGGCAGGTCCAGCAAATATGCATATATGTCCCCTCAGAAGCACAGACCCTCCAACAGCCATCCTTTACATCAGGGAACATCGCCTTCAATCACGAAGGTACATAGTACCAACGATATACCAGTTTATATTAATTTTCCTTTATCCTGACACAGATAGAGCTAGAGGACGCATTACTCCAAATTTCACCCCATTCCTCCTCATCCAAAGTGACACCCAAGTCTCTCTCCCAGGCCAATTCTCTGTGGTCTCTGGGGGTAGCAGAGCCCTGCAATAACAAAGTATAGAGATCTGATATAAGACCTTTCGTAGAAGAGCGTCGCCAAACATATATTTTCAAGAGTGGTGAGAGGCCTAGAAGAGAGAGTGGTATGAACCCCGGAGTGAAAGTGTCTAAGTTGGAGGTAGCAGAAAAATTCACTATGAGGGAGAGAGTATTGTGTCTGAATATGGGTAAACGAAGGAAAGGGTGTCGTAGAGGCAATATCATTAAGAAAGGCAATGTTTCTCTGTTTCCAGAGTGAGAAAGCAGATTTAACCATTCCATGAGGGAAAGCAGGGTTGTGGAACAGAGGTATGAGGAGAGATGGGTTAGGGGCCAATTGATGTTTCCTCACAACAAAATCCCAAAATCCCAAGTGTTTTGCAGCGCTGTACAAAGGACAGTACAGGGAGACAAAACTTAGCATTACAGTAAATAAATAACAAAAAAAGAGTACAGGTAACAAAAAGCACAACAATTCTCAAAACATAATACAGCTTAGATGTAAGTAGTGAGGGAGTAATCATTGTACTACTTGGGGCTGGCATCCATAGATAGAGATGGGCCTTTACCAGTAGGAGAGAAAGCAGGTAAAGATGGTCGCTGAGTAGGAGAGAGCTGCGAGTGAAATGTGTCAAGAAGAGGGCTTTGACAACAAGAGGAAAGAGGGCCCTGCTCTGAAGGGCTAAAAATCTAGTGGCAGAGCCACCGGGGAGGAGGAGGCGATACTAGGGGGCGAAAAGGAGGCAGCACCATGGTGGGGAGGAGGCAGCACCATGTAGATGAGGCTGGGAGTCCCACTGATGAAGGTGCTGCGATGGGGGAAGGAGGCTGGGACTGCAACATTGCTCCAGCAAGCACCATTGGGTAGGTGAGGCTGGCCTCCGGGACATCTGGGGAGCAGGCAGGGCCTGCAAACAGAAATATTGGGGCCCAGTATGCAGATATCCCTGCCCCCTACCTTGACCCCATACCCACACATCCTCCATCCACTGCCACTACAATTCCCCTTAGGGGAGCTGGCGAAAGATTGAGGGGAGTGAGAGAGAAACAAAGAGGGTGTCATAGAGAGAAAGAGGAGCAAGACAAGAGTGAGTGTTAGGGAGAGAGAGAGGAGCAAGAGATAGTGTCAGGGAGAGAGAGGGGGACAGGGAGAGAGAGGGAGTGGGATCGAGCGGGAAAAACTCTTACCTGACACAGCACAGCCACAGCAGGTTTGTCATGAAGGCAGGCGCTTCTCTGCATTAGGTCATGCCCCCTAATCACCCACGAATCGTGGCACTGCTCTAGGGCCAGGAATCGGCCCTGATAAGAATGGGGAAGGTGGTGGGCACTCGCGTTGAACTGGGCCTGGGACCAGGAGGGACTGCACAGCCACATTGTGCTGCTGCTCAGTCCCTGCACTACATGTAGGTTGTGATGTGTGATCTTTGAGCTGACATTACATCGCTCCTACTTTATATCGGTGCCTCTCATATTTGGGGGCGTGCTGGCTCTGGTATCTGTTCTTTAGGTCGACCACACTTAGGTCGACAGTCACTAGGTCAACCACTATTGGTCGACATGCATTAGGTCAACATGGTCTATAGTTCAACATGGTCACTAGGTCAACATGTACTAGGTCAACATGGAAAAAGGTCGACTCGACATGAGTCTCACTTCTTTAAATTTTTTTAAAACTTTTTCATACTTTACGATCCACGTGGACTACAATTGGGAATAATAACCTGTCCGAAGCGAGGGGACACGGTGCACTAACTGAAGTTCCCAGTCACTTTATAAAGAAATTGACACCCCAAAACATAAAAAACTCATGTCAACCTTTTTCCATGTCGACCTATTTCATGTGTTGACCTATTCACTGGCGACCAAAAGTGGTCGACCTAATGACTGTCAATCTAAGTGTGGTCGACCCTATCACCCATACCCGCTGCCTCCTTGCCCATCCCACTACCCGTTCCGATGCCTATGTGTATATGTATACTTGTATAGTAAAAATAGCGTGTTTTTTATTTTTGTTTTTTATTTTGTGCTTATTGGATCCTTGAAAACAAAAGAAATTTAAATTATTTAAAATTTTAAAAACTACAAATTTCATAAGAGCAACTGAAATAATATCTGTGTTGTAAAAACCCAATAAATACATTATGTGGTATTTATCCATATGCCTACTGACAAAGCACTTGGGGATGTTTGGAATGCATCAAGGACTGTGGAATGCTCAGAGACCCTTTCTAAAAAAAACTTTGGCGCCCTCTTCAGCTCCAAAATTCTACAGCTGAAAGTGAATTTCACACATGCCACCATACTTGTCCTCAGCAGTACGTGTTGTAAATCCTAGATGTGTTATCTATAATGTTTGCATTATTTAGAAATACTTACCAGTTATCAATGACTGCCAGCAGTCTTATTTTCTGTGATATTATATTATTAAAGAGCATTTAAATTAATTATGATTTTTGCACATCACCAGCACATACTAAAAGTACATAATATAAGTACATTTTAAATCCATTACATATGTGTGTGTGTGTGTGTGTGTGTGTGTGTGTATATATATATATATATTATATATATATATACATATGTGTATATACAGTATATTATATGTATTTATATATATATTTTGTATATGTGTCAAAAATACAAATGGCAGGCAATGCTGCAACCTCCTTGTGCTCCCGTCGGCATCCTGCACCAAAGTACCAGGTCTCTCGGCCAGGAAATAATGTGTGTCGGACCACCTCAGGTTTAGCCACCCG